>NW_024070203.1:76982485-77321175 GCF_014754425.2 Oryx dammah
GTGTGTGTGTGTGTGTGTGTGTAAACTCCCCAGGGGTGGGCTTCACACCTTCCCACCGTGTGTGTGTGTGTGTGTGTGTGTGTGTGTGTGTGTGTGTGCCGCACCGCCTGCTCTTCCCGGGAGGTAAACAGAATTTCCAACCAGAACGGCTCCCTCTTTTCCGCAAACCTCTTAAGCCCGGGTTTTTCCACAACCGTGTTTACCTCGCCCACCCCAGGCTCCGAAGCGCCACAGTGGCGTCTGGGCCAAGCCGGCCAGAACCCAGCGGCGGTTGGAAAGGTAGGGAAGCGTCGGCGACCTTGGGGAGAAGCCTCGTGGCAGGATGGCGCGTCGGCAGCCTGCAGGCCCGGCCATCGCCGCGCGCAGGTGTGCGCCCCACGCGGAGAACCACTGGAGGCGGCTCGGGGGGGGGTCCCCTCGGGCCACCTCGGCGGCCACCCAGGGCCGGGCCCTGGAGGTGGTCCACGCTCTGCCCCGGGGCAAAGCACCCTGACCCCGCTAGCGTCGAGAGCGCACGGTCCGTGGAGGCCCACCCAGGAGGAGCCTCCTCGGCGGGACTCCCAGAGCGATCCCGCCTGGCAAGGAAGATGGGCCCCGCGGCGAGTTGAGGGGTGAGGTTGGGGGTCCGGGGGTGCGCGCCCTGGGGCTGAGTCCCAGCTCCGCCTGCGCCCTCCCCGAGCTGAGCTGCGGTTCCCTCCGAAGTTTCCGCCGACTGATCGTCTGCTGTCCTCGCGTCTCTTGGGCTTTCGACACCAACCAAGGACGCTTCCAGGGAAGGGCTAACAGACTGACAAGGGAAGCGCGAACACTTGCAGCCCAAACCCGAACCTCCCCGGGCGCAGGCGGGGGAGAGGACGGCGGCGGCCAAGTGAGAGGAGGAGGGGGTTCGTCAGCGGTAGGCCCCTTCCCCCCAACCTCTCCCTACCCGCCCCGCCGGCCCACCCAGGAGGCTCCGCCAGTTAAATCCCGCGAACAGGTGTCAGACACACTTCCCTGAGGTCGACGCTGAGCCTCTCCCTCTGACCCGCGCGCTGCGGACATCCTAAAAAAAGACTCTGGCTCTTGATGTCACAAATTATGGACACCCCGTGTTTCCCCAGGGATCCCAGGTGCCATGACCTTCGAGGTCTGGGGACTCGCCTCCCCTTCTCTCTCTCCTTCCTTGCCTCTCCAGGGCCGGGTGGTGGTGTTGGGGAGGGCGGGGGGCACCTTTTGCGTTTGAACTTCCCGCACTGTTTGCCACTTTTCGCCAGGAGTCTGGAGTCTCCATCGAGCCCGGCTCTTCTCTGGGCCCGTGCCCTCCAGCCCCAGAGTCGTGAGGAAAGCTAGAGGACGGTCGCGGGCTCTGGACTCAGGAACTGAGGGTTGTGACGGCGGGAAGACGTGAGAGTTTGCTCTTGTAAAAAGTTTTTGCTATTGCGCTCTACAAAGGGTACACGGTTGGGAAAGCGCGGCCGCGGGCGGGAGCTCGGCGGGAAGAGCCGCAGCGCCCCCTGGAGGCGCAGGCCGAGCACGACGCGGCGCGGGCGCTGGGGGCGGTCACCCGGGCGGGCTGGCTCCGGGGGTGAATGCCTGGCGGCCGGCGGTCCTGCCCTCCGCTGGGCTCCTTTCACCTCGTCCTGGGCCCTTGGCCCGGTGGGGTGGGGGTGTGTAGAGTCGTGTGCGCGGCACGGGCGCTGCGGAGAGGGCCTGGCCTGTTGTCAGAGCCAGGGAGCCGCTCTACCCTCATCGCTGGGGCCTTTCTGAGCATCCCCGCCCGGTGGCATTGCACAGACTGCCCTCCTGGCCGGTTGTCCCTAGACAGACTCTTGTCGCTGCCCAGGGAGACTCTGACTTCCCCAGGGCAGGGGAAAGACATCCTCCCGTCTCTAGGGGAGCTGGCTGCGGCCTGGTGGTCAGCTCAGATTCCAGCAGAGTCCCAGGCCGCGGACGTGGTCCAGGGGGAGAGGCAAGAGAGATTGCGCAGGACTGCATTTGGAAAGGCTGTCCCACTCCCCGCGACGTACGCCTCATCTCACCCAGCTTTTGAAACCCTAACGGAAATGGATCCCTGGGCAGGCTGTGCTCTCTCCTTAAACCCGAGAGCTGAACGATGCGCGTAGCGAGGCTCACCAAGAGCGCGGGAGCCTTCCCGGGCCTTGGGGACCTGAGGACCATCCGCCGCTTCCAGCCGTCCCAGCCCCGACCCCTCCGGCAACCTCGGGCGGAACAGCCTCAGGCACCCGAGGAAGGCCGAACCTCGAGGGCTCTTCCCGGGGTGGGACTGGGGGGCCGGGGGGCGCTGGTGCCCGTGCTCCTCGATCAGCTGCGCTCCAGCAGAGGGAGGCCTCGGGGGCGCCCTTCCAGCCTACCAGCTGGCGCCTCACCGAGTCGCCGGGAAAGCGGAGCTACCTGTAGACGCGGAAGACCGGGTGGGAGGGTTTAGCTCCGTGGCCACGCCGCGGTTGGGCAGACCCTCTCGCGAGCCCGGGGTCCGTCCGAGTTTGGTTTCTCCGGTGGGAGGTGGTCGGGCGCCGCCGTAGCCAGGCTAACTCGAGGCCGCCCGGCGATCTGTCCGCCCCTCGCGAGCGCGAGTGCGCCCCGGCGCCGTCCCCCACCGCCCGGCGTCCCGGGAGGTCCCAGCGCGGTCCCCAGGCACGTGCTGGGGGCGGGCTCCCGGGACGTGCGGGGGTACCACGCTCTTTCGCCTTCAGCGCCGCAGGGAAGCGGGTCTCCCGCAGTTCGCCTCGCCGGAGACAGCCAGGTCACTCTCCCTAGGAGACTCCCGTGTCCAAGGGCAGCTTCCAGTTCAAGCTGCTCTTCTAACGGAGCCCGATGGCGTCGGTGACTCGGAAGACCGGGCTTACAGGAGATTTCCGCAGCCGAGGGAGGACAAGACCCGGGTGCCTCCCTGGGATGGAGATGTGCCCCCTGTGAGCCAAGGCCCAGCCCTCGCGCAGAGCAAGATCACCTCAGAAAAGACGAGGGCTCAGTCTGCAAATCTATTTTTATTACGTTTTCACTTAAACACACACACACACAAACGACTACTTGCGAATCCTTATCCGGTGGGAACTTTCTAACGAAAATCTTGATTTCCAAACGCGCTCTCCTTAACGCGGCAGTGAGCTGGCCGGAGCCGAAAGGTTCTGCTGTGGTCTGCGATCTGTTTTTAACATGCCGGGCCTGGGATTGCCTTGAAGTTTCCGTTTCTAGCTGCAGAGGTCGTTTCTCTGGGCCTCTGGAATCGGTCCAGAGTTACCGTCGTAAGGTGTGGTCCAATAGCATCAGCCACCTCCGGAACTGTTTAGAAAAGCAGATTCTCTGGACCGGACACTCTAGGAGCGGGCTGGCGATCTGCGTTTGAACAAGCTCTGCAGGTGATGCTGATGCACGCTGAAGTTTAAAAATCACTGACCTAGATGGAATTCACTTTGGGGAGCCATCCCCCACGCGCGATTAATCTTTCAGGTTCGCGCTCTCTCCTTAATTTCCTCCCTCCCTTCTTCATTTTCTCCCTCCTTCCCTTCCTTTCCTTTCCAGGGAATGCCCACCTAGTCTGGCTTAGGACAGCTAGTTCATCCCTTCGTTCATTCATTCCCTCACTCATTCATCTGACTTTTTCAGAGGCCCCTCCCAAGTCCTTGGAGACTTGTAGAGGATCCCCAGGTGCACTAGGCGCGACCCCTCCTTTCAAGGACTCGGGTCGCCTGCAGAAGAGCAAGGGAGGGAAAGCCCTACGGATTAGAATGGGTGTACTCAGTCTCTCAGTCGTGTCCGACTCTTTCCCACCTCGTGGACTGTAGCCAGCCTGACTCCTCTGTCCATGGGATTCTCCAGGCAAGAATACTGGAGTGGGTTGACATCTCCTCCTCCAGGGGATCTTCCCCACCCAGGAATGGAACCGCATTGGCAGGCGGATTCTTTAGATTTGATGTGACTTCTGGAAATAGCCCTATTAGGGACTGAACAGGAGCAATGTACCCCGTTTTAAAGTTTCTGACTCCCTTCTTCATCCAGGTTGAGGCTAATTTTTTTCCTGGTTTTCATCACATCCTAGGGATTCTGTGTCTGCTGCATACACTTCTACACACACCTTGACATACACTGCCCGCATCTTACCTGCCTTCTGCACTGGGTCAGAGTGCTTGGCACCTGGGGTGTGGCAGCGTCACAGTCGCTGGGTGGGAACGTGATTGGACCGGGCTCAAAGTCTCTGAGCCCTTGGATTTCCCTGAAGCCGTTCAAGGAGATCTCGGTACTGAAACTGACACACATGCTGGCTCACAGACCTTGGGCATTAGCTCCCATCTTGCATCCAGCTGTCCTGAACTGACCAGTTTCCAAACCGGGCGGGCGGGTGGGGGGGGGGGCGGGGACAGTACCCAGATGTTAACATCCTGATCCTCAACCTGCAGATTTCTCACCTTAGGACTGCGTCAAATCTCCTTACCTGTCACTTGATAGTACAAAATTTTGTTGTTCCCCCTCACAGAGTTTCTGTAATTCTAGATGAAACTCTCACTTTCTGGTTTTCTTATACCAAATCAATCTCCCTTAACCTTTCACTTTGCCCCTTCTCTCCAGGACCTTGACTTGAACTTCTGTCCTCAGCCAGGCAAAGAGCCACTTCCACTGGACCATTTGCTACCCACTGAGATTTTCTCATTGTTAGGCAGTGAGAACAGTGTAAGGCACTTTGCCCCTTAGTCAGTGGCCGGTTGCTTAAATATCTGGAAACCTCTTGTCTCTTTTCAGTCAGAAAAAAAGTTTGATTTGAGTGTGCCGGTACAGGAAAGCCACTGAAAATGCCCGCAAACAAAAATGACTTTTCATATTGCCCTAGTCACAAATTGTCTAAAAGTACTCAGCTTCACTTTGACAAAGAGTTGCTATTTTAGTATGACCTTTTCTTATGGGGATTTTCAAAATATAAAACATATAATGGTCAGGAACATGATAATCTTTTTACAACCTGTGATCATATTTCTTAACAGGATTTTGCTTTCCAGTGCAGATGGTCTGACATAGTAACATTCAAAGCAGCCAGCACTTAGGAAATGCCAAGGCCAGCATTTGAATGCAGATACAAGTTTTAACAAAGGAAAATGTATATCCCTGTAGCTGTTTGCCTGTGAATATTCCCCAGAAGATTAATACACTATTCTTGAATCTATGCCAAGTCATCAAACTCTCTGAAAAGCCTGAGAGGTGCCAACTCATAAGGCGCATAGAATTCCTTGTCACCAAATATATTTGAGTGTCTACTGCGTACCAGGTACAAGACAATTGTGTTATTGTTTGAGACCCTGAGCTTTCATCTTGACTTGGGGTGGGGGGCAAGGGAAAGGAAGGTGGAACTTTAAGGTTGCTTTCCTCTGGTTTTGTTAAATTGTTAAAGTATTTGTACTTAATAGCAATCTTTAAAACATTTATTGAACTTTCTCTTACATTTTTAGGTCACTTTTACAAGTCAAGGAGAGAAAGTCAGTGTTTGAGCCAGCTCATTTATTGGAAAATGAATGCCAGCACAGGCTTAACTTTTGGCTTTCCAACTGGAAGGCCTTAATATCATGACAGCATTTTACAATAATGTTATTTCCATCATGCCAGGTGATAATTTAGCTGTAGATTCCTTATGATTGGTGACCATAGCTCACTCAAGCCTGTTTTCACCTCCTGACTCTGTAAGGAGCCACAGAAAAGAAAAACACCCTTCTTCCTCTGGCACTCTTGCTGGAGGGAGGGGACAAAGAAGTGGCAGACAGTTAGGTTGGCCCCATGCTCACTCTTCCTCAGCAGAACTTGGAGCAGAAGCAGCTCAGATCCAGTTGGCTTCGGGGAATCCAGGTCTTACAAGAAATGGTGAGCTCTTTTATCTTTGCCTCTGAGCATTGACACAGCTAGTGTCAATGTATATGGAGACAAACATATCATTCTACCCTTACTCCATGCACTGTGTCGCAGTACCTGGTCACACTGCATGTCTTAGCCACATACTCCATTTTATGGTGCTTAACTCTTTTCCCACATTCTCTTCCTCTACACCTCTCCCCAGCCCCAGCCCCCCTCCCCCAGCCCAGGCCCATGCCTGGCAAGTGGGCCAGCCTCCAGGAACCAGACTGGGTGGATGCTATGATGTCAGGACACCAGGCAGCAGCGTTTCTAACATGTTAGACCACGGTTGCCTTTTCCTCTCCTTGGAAAAGTACACAAAGTCCAAGTCGTCTCCCAGGCTGTGAGGCACTCATCCAAATGCCCTACGTGGTGGGCCCACCCAGGCCCAGGAGAGTGTGGAGGAGAACACGAGTGTGTCATACGGGTGTGTTCACCAGACCTGCTCCCCTCTGTCTCATCCTTGACCACATTCTCTTGACAGGCCATATGGCCTGGGAGTGACCTGGAATATATTAAAAGCGTTGGCTTGTAGAACCCTTGCAGAACAAGGCAGCAGTGGCAAAGTAAGATTTCATACTTGTTACTTCATTTAACATGTATTTATTGAGGAGGTTTAGCGTGGCTGGCCCTGTGCTAGTGCTGGGGATATAAGAGTGTATAAGGAGCTATGGTCTCGTGGAGAGACAAACAAGTCAATAAACAATTGTGAGATAGTATAAATTAGAAAGCCTAGATCCAAAGGTACCAGTTAATGGTTTATTATCTTGGGCAAGTCATGCCACTGACTGGCGCCTCAGTTCTGTATCTGCAAATTAAGAATATTCTGAGGGTTAAATGATATGAAGTCATATTAATGCAAAGTTATGATTTTTTTTTTACCCCTTAACATAAACTGACCTCTTCAACGCAAAATTATTCTTGTCACCCCTCCAAGAATTTGGAAAGAAAACTGAAGGGAAGAAATTTGACCTGTTGTCTGGTATCTAGTGGTCAATTGTATACGAATTAAGTCATTGCAACAAGTATTTCTAGAGAAAAAGTCATCTGCCTTGACAGTAAGACTTTTATCAAGAGTTATTTTTACTGTTGATACTAAAAAACAGGAATACTGTACTGTATATTACATTTTTTGGTATTCTATTTTATTCAATTAGAGAATTCGTGCAGTAGATCTAAGAAGAATAGATTTTGCTATTATTTTGGATGTTACTCATTAGTGAAACAATGATACAATTAATTTTGAGATGTCATTGACATTTCCTGAGGTCTTAAGGGGCAAGAGATTGTATCAGTTAGAATACAATTGAGCTGTGAGTTTCGGGAAATCCAAAATAATGAGAGTTTAAGCCACAAAGAGGTTATTTTATCTCTCACATAAACATTGGCAAGTCAGAATCAATGTGGTGTCTAGCTCTTCAAGAAATGACTTTCGGGATTTCCCTGGTGGTCCAGTGATTAATAATCCACCTTCCAACGTAGGGGAATGCTGGTTTGATTCCTGGCCTGCTTACTCCTACTTGTGGCTGCTGTGGTGACTTTCTGCTTAGAGTGGGGAGGTGTGAACTAAAGTGGGTGAGGTTGGGGGATGAGGGGTGTCAGGAGCCTGCCTGGGGACGATGGATCCATCGATCCTGGAGAACACCCTTTGTGGGATGGGCACTGGGTGATAGGCAGGCCATGTAAGTGGGCGTTCTGCAGGAGTACTTCATTTTTCCCTTGAAACGTAAGAGCAGGAATGAGACAGAATACACTAGAGGAAAAGCGGAGGTCCTGGATTCTTCCTAGCCCCCTCACTGTGTAAAGCAGGTGTGGGGGGCAACTGCAGAAGCCAGGATCTGCCTTTCTACAGTCTTGGCAGCCTAAGGCTGCAGCAAAAAATGTGCAGCTCAGGTTGCCCTGAGGGGCAGAATCAAAGCTGCCAGTGGACCCCCCACACAGCAGAGAAGGCCTTGCGCAGCTAGAGCCCAAGGACAGTCTCCAAAGATAAGTGTGGGGAGACTTAATTACCATGTAAAGTTGGCCTGGCCTGACCTCTCTGCCTGGTTAACTTTACTTCTGAGCCTTATCCTCTGTTAATACAGGCTTTATTCTTTCTCCTAGCCTAGGAGGATGCTTGCAACAAATGTGAATTTCTAGGTATAGAGAGAGGTGGGTACGAAGGGCCTGTGGATCCCCAGTTTCATCTAGGGGGTCCTTCAGGGTGCTGCTTGGCCAGGGGCAAGTCTGAGCATGGAGGTGACACGCACAGAGTTAATGCCAATGTAGGGGGAAGAGGCTCCCTCCCCTGCAGAAACATCTGGCGTGACACTGGGGACACAGTTACACACATTTACACAGGCCCAGGGGGTTCCCATGCCTGAGAACTGGCTAGATAGTTCCTGGTACACATTTATTTCCTTGAAGGAGGTATTTTATATTTTACCCTGTAATTCAATTCCTTTGGCTCCCCACCCTGCTAAAAAGGAAAAGAACATACAGTCCAAACAATTTTTTTAAACCAGATTTTTTCCCCCTCCAAATAGTACATGTGCACAATTCGTGCAGCTTTTATACACATCTGTAAGCGATGACTTGTTTATACCAGCCCTTACAATATTTTAAAAATAAAGTATAATGTTTTTCAGTCTGTATACAATAGCATTTTCTTTTATCAACCCTCCACATACAAATGTATTTCCCCCCCTTTAGGGTGTAACTACATGTCTAAATAGTAATGTATACAATCAGTGTATAGGAAGGATATGCACATTTTACAGCAAACATACCAAAAGGATGTATGACACTCTTGTTGATTTTTTTAAAATACAGTAACTAATAACCTGCAAAGTTAGAAAAGGCCACCTAAGTTGGTTTGAGCCTATTCTATGTTCTGGGGTTAAAGGATTTAGGACCCTGGAATGAGAAAGTATTCCAGAAACAACATAATTCAGTCTTGTCATTTTACCTGTGTGATCACAGAGGCTTAGGAGGAAAGTAATTTTCTTAAGCTGCTGACTTTTCCACAGCCCAGAACCAGGACTCCTGATTTCAAAGGGGGCTCTTTCTATCATACCTCACAATCTCTAGTCTGCAGCTGGAATTTTCCTCCGGAAAAAGCTGATCCCAGCAGCCTGTTGTGCCATACCAAGCCTCTGAGCACCAGAAATCCAGCCTCAGCCCTCCTCCAGGACTTAGCTTTTCAAAATGTGGTTGGAGGACCAGCACTTTTGGCCTGATTTGGGGGCTGCTTAGAAGCCAGACCTACTGATTGAGAATCTGCATTTTAACTAGATCTCCGGGTAATTTAAATTCAGCAGCAACTCTCCAGGCTTGTGTCTCTACTGCCACACTGTTCCCTTAAAGACCTGTTTAATCACTTCCCTCTAAGGCGTCAAGAACCTTGGTCTGACATTAGACTTCATAGGTGGATCTGGCAACTGAGATATTTCAAGCTGTCCACTTGTGACTAGCCTTCATGGGTCCTTAAATTGGCAGTTTGGGAACAATTGACCTAAGATGTTGTGTTGGAATAATTTAGAATAGGTAAACCTGGGAAGGCTTTCCTTGTGGCTCAGTGGTAAAGAATCGCTTGCCCATGAAGGAGATGCTGATTCGATCCCTGAGTCAGGGAGATCCCCTGAAGAAGGACATGACAACTCACTCCAGTATTCTTGCCTGGGAAATCCCATGGACAGAGGAGCCCAGCGGGCTACAGTCTACAGGGTCACAAAAAGTCAGACACGCCTGCGCAGCTGAACAACAACAACTAGAAACCTGGGGAGTGAAAGTCGCTCAGTCGTGTCCGACTCTTTGCGACCCCATGGGCTATACAGTCCATGGAATTCTCCAGGCCACTATACTGAAATGGGTAGCCTTTCCCTTCTCCAGGGGATCTTCCCAGGGGATTGAACCCAGGTCTCCCACATTGCAGGTGGATTCTTTTCCAGCTGAGCCACAAGGGAAGCCCAGGGAAACATGGGCCAGCAGCAAGCATTTCTCCCTGCTACCTTGTTTTTTCCTCAGAGAAACACAGAAGTCAGGTTACAAAAGCTGTTTTTCTACTGTCTGTTTTCTATCTTATTTCTTTCCCTTTCATCGGCTTCTCACTTGATCCTGATCTGAGAAGATAAACTGGAGTCTTAAATTTCCTCTTTCACTTCCCCCTGGTTAATCAGGAGCTAAGTATCCTGGAGGCCTATGTAGACCATTCTGAGATCTAGTCATCGGAAAGATCTGGCTGCCTTGTCTGCTCTCCCAAGGATCCTCAGGACTGATTTGCTAATCTGGTTTGCTAAATGCAAGTCTCCCCCAGCTCATCATTCCTGAGGTTATGATTTGGTCTGAGGGAACAACATTTCCAGAACGAGTCAAGGTTAAATGCCAGTTAATGAGCTCTATTTTTCAGAATGAAAGAAAGCGCTTACCCATGGCTCCCAGCTCTGAATTTGAGCTGATTCCAGGAGAGGGGACAGTTGTGTATACTAGAGTATAATCTAGTTCGGCGTTATTGTTTTTGTTCTGAAGGGCTCCTCTCCTAAGAGGCAACAGTTTAGGGCAGGGCCAGACAGCAGCATATTTTATGTTTATAAAAGACTGTTTGCCAAAAACTCATTGTCTCTCATGACTGTTCACCTTTACCCCAGAGATATCTGCTGAGTATTTGGGCTCACACTGACCACAGCAGAGGCCTGGGTATTATTTGCTCAAATGATTTATTCCTCTTCCTCCTTCTCTCTCTGTCTCTCTTTTTTTTTAAAGTTAAATATGTGCCTGATAGCTCAACTGGTAAAGAATCCACCTGCAATGCAGGAGACCCCGGTTCAATTCCTGGGTCGGGAAGATTCACTGGAAAAGGGATAGGTTACCCACTCCAGTATTCTTGGGCTTCCCTGGTGGTTCAGCTGGTAAAGAGTCTGCCTGCAACGAGGGAGACCTGTGTTCAGTCCCTGAGTTGGGAAGATCTCCTGGAGAAGGGAACGGCTACCCACACAGTATTCTGGCCTGGAGAATTCCCTGGACTGTCCATGGGGTTGCAAAGAGTCGGATATGACTGAGCAACTTTCGTGTGCAAGACGGATCAGGTTGGGGCAGGATGGGGTGGGGATGGTGAGCTTCTTCAGTGTTGTACTGCTTCCATAAAGTAGACTTTATGAGTCGTACACTTGCATTTTTGTTTTCTGACTTATTGTTCTCTATCCTTCAGTTGTTCTATCAATTTGATAGTATATGGTTTCAGCCAAACATTTGTTCCAAATTCTGCCAGATGAAGGGCATGTCTCCAGACCAAAACTCTTCCCAGGAACCCTCCGAAGTAAGCAGAGCTTCATCCACTCAGCCCCCGGCCACTGCGCTGTTTCCCCAAGGGCCTTTGGAAGCTGAATGGAGTCTCTTGATGAACCCCAGCTTAGCTCATGTGAAGACTCTCTGTGTGTGTCTCTCTGTGATGAGGAGCATCCACGGGCAATTCTGTGACCAGCTCAGGGGCAGAAACACAGGTCAGACAGAAGCAGTGGGTTAGGAACCAGATCTGAGTGTTGGAAAGTGAGTACCAGACTTGTGGGGTCCACTCCGTCCCTTGTGGGGTGAGTGTCTTCCTTCAGGCGCTATGCAGGCCATTCACCGCAAAGACATTCACATTCCCTTTGGTCTGCTTTTGTAGCGCCCAGGGGATTTGCTTGAGTATAGAGGTCACTGTCTGCAACAATTAAGCTTTAAAGTTAATTCCCAAGATAAATAGAGCAAATTGACACCACTTTGGTTATAATTTTTCTTGCTTTCAAACTCCAAAAGACAACAGTGAACCAGCTGCCAGACTTGGTTCCTGGAAATTCAAGAAACATAGGCATTTTATTTTCTACCTTTCTAAATGAGGCAATTTAGGGCTGTCAGAAACAACAAAATCCATGTAAAAGTCTTAATTTTACAATTTTGCTGGCATTTCTGAGAGGACAGAGAACCTTTGTTTCTATTTTTTTTTTTAACCTATATAAGTAGTGGTTTCTTTTTAAACTGGGATGATACAGGGTTGTAATCTTTTTAATTCAGACCTTGCAGCAGGAAAGCTGGGCTCACTTGTGAGCTGTATTATTCAGTAACACACTCTGCATGGAACAGGGAAAGTAAATAACTGAACACATACTTTATAATTACACGCGGAGGGAATTCAAAGCTGCGGCGGGGAGCGGAGTTTGGGGGCCTGGGGCGGCAGCTGCAGTTTCTGGCTTCTCCCCCCATATGGTGAAAGCATGGGAGGGATCTAGAGGTCCCAGCAGAAACCCCAGTAGTGAGGGGAATTGAGATGCACAGAGCAGAAAATGAAGGTTCTGTCTCTCTGGGCCCAAGCCAGTAGGAAAATAATGAGGATTTATAGAATAAAACGTGCACCTACTCAGGGACTCCACAGATTCACTCCCATTTTCCTAGGTGGTGTTTAGGACACCTCAAAATTTCAATAACTTTGCTGAGGAAAATGATTTCATGGTCAAATAGACTTGAAAACGATGTATACTAGATTCCCTGCTGGACAATCAAAAGTCATGTTAGCACAGCCAACGCTATGAGAGGTCCTATAGGAGAGACATCTGTTTAACCCCATCTTCCCATTTCTGTTTCAATTTTTTCAGCTATGAAGTTCTATAGGTTCTTGCTGACCAAGCAGTTTCTGATTTCCAAACTAGTTCATTCAATGACAGAGAAAACTGTGATAATTCAGATTTTAAAGACTGGATTATACCACACTCAAACTAGAGGGATTTAATTGTTCTCATTGGAGAAGGAAATAGTGACCCATTCCGGTATTCTTGCCTGGAGAATCCCATGGACAGAGGAGCCTGGCCGTGTACAGTCCATGGAGGTGCTAGAGTCAGACAAGATTTAGCAACTAAACCATTGTCCATGTAAACTGACAGGCTGTCATAATTTAATTGTGGTTACCCAAACTGTTCGTCTCCAAGGCAAACCATTCAATATCACAGTTATCCAAGTCTATGCCCCAACCAGTAACGCTGAAGAAGCTGAAGTTGAATGATTTTATGAAGACCTACAAGACCTTTTAGAACTAACACCCAAAAAAGATGTCCTTTTCATTATAGGGGACTGGAATGCAAAAGTAGGAAGTCAAGAAACACCTGGAGTAACAGGCAAATTTGGCCTTGGAATGTGGAATGAAGCAGGGCAAAGACTAATAGAGTTTTGCCAAGAAAATGCACTGGTCATAGCAAACACCCTCTTCCAACAACACAAGAGAAGACTCTACACATGGACATCACCAGATGGTCAACACCGAAATCAGATTGATTATATTCTCTGCAGCCAAAGATGGAGAAGCTCTATACAGTCAACAAAAACAAGACCAGGAGCTGACTGTGGCTCAGATCATGAACTCCTTATTACCAAATTCAGACTCAAATTGAAGAAAGTAGGGAAAACCGCTAGACCATTCAGGTATGACCTAAATCAAATCCCTTATGATTATACAGTGGAAGTGAGAAATAGATTTAAGGGTCTAGATCTGATAGATAGAGTGCCTGATGAACTATGGAATGAGGTTCGTGACATTGTACAGGAGACAGGGATCAAGACCATCCCCATGGAAAAGAAATGCAAAAAAGCAAAATGGCTGTCTGGGGAGGCCTTACAAATAGCTGTGAAAAGAAGAGAGGCGAAAAGCAAAGGAGAAAAAGAAAGATATAAGCATCTGAATGCAGAGTTTCAAACAATAGCGAGAAGAGATAAGAAAGCCTTCTTCAGTGATCAATGCAAAGAAATAGAGGAAAACTACAGAATGGGAAAGACTAGAGATCTCTTCAAGAAAATTAGAGACACCAAGGGAACATCTCATGCAAAGATGGGGACAATAAAGGACAGAAATGGTATGGACCTAACAGAAGGAGAAGATACTAAGAAGAGGTGGCAAGAATACATGGAAGAACTGTACAAAAAAGATCTTCATGACCCAGATAATCATGATGATGTGATCACTAATCTAGAGCCAGACATCTTGGAATGTGAAGTCAAGTGGGCCTTAGAAAGCATCACTACGAACAAAGCTAGTGGAGCCGATGGAATTCCAGTTGAGCTATTTCAAATCCTGAAAGATGATGCTGTGAAAGTGCTGTACTCAATATGCCAGCAAATTTGGAAAAATCAGCAGTGGCCACAGGACTGGAAAAAGTCAGTTTTCATTCCAATCCCAAAGAAAGGCAATGCAAAAGAATGCTCAAACTACCACACAATTGCACTCCTCTCACACGCTAGTAAAGTAATGCTCAAAATTCTCCAAGCCAGGCTTCAGCAATATGTGAACCGTGAACTCCCTGATGTTCAAGCTGGTTTCAGAAAAGGCAGAGGAACCAGAGATCAAATTGCCAACATCCGCTGAATCATTGAAAAAGCAAGAGAGTTCCAGAAATACATCTATTTCTGCTTTATTGACTATGCCAAAACCTTTGACTGTGTGGATCATAATAAACTGTGGAAAATTCTGAGAGAGATGGGAATACCAGACCACCTAACCTGCCTCTTGAGAAATCTGTATGCAGGTCAGGAAGCAACAGTTCGAACTGGACATGGAACAACAGACTGGTTCCAAATAGGAAAAGGAGTATGTCAAGGCTGTATATTGTCACCCTGCTTATTTAACTTCTATGCAGAGTACATCATGAGAAACGCTGGACTGGAAGAAACACAAGCTGGAATCCAGATTGCCAGGAGAAATATCAATAACCTCAGATACTCAGATGACACCACCCTTATGGCAGAAAGTGAAGAGGAGCTTAAAAGCCTCTTGATGAAAGTGAAAGAGGAGAGCGAAAAAGTTGGCTTAAAGCTCAACATTCAGAAAACGAAGATCATGGCATCTGGTCCCATCACTTCATGGGAAATAGATGGGGAAACAGTGGAAACAGTATCAGACTTTATTTTGGGGGGCTCCAAAATCACTGCAAATGGTGACTGCAGCCATGAAATTAAAAGACTCTTACTCCTTGGAAGAAAAGTTATGAGCAACCTAGATAGCATATTCAAAAACAGAGACATTACTTTGCCGACTAAGGTCGGTCCAGTCAAGTCTATGGTTTTTCCTCTGGTCATGTATGGATGTGAGAGTTGGACTGTGAAGAAGGCTGAGTGCCTAAGGATTGATGCTTTTGAACTGTGGTGTTGGAGAAGACTCTTGAGAGTCCCTTGGACTGCAAGGAGATCCAACCAGTCCATTCTGAAGGAGATCAGCCCTGGGATTTCTTTGGAAGGAATGATGCTAAAGCTGAAGCTCCAGTACTTTGGCCACCTCATGCGAAGAGTTGACTCATTGGAAAAGACTCTGAAGCTGGGAGGAATTGGGGGCAGGAGGAGAAGGGGATGACAGAGGATGAGATGGCTGGATGGCATCACTGACTTGATGGACGTGAGTCTGAGTGAACTTCGGGAGATGGTAATGGACAGGGAGGCCTGGCGTGCTGTGATTCATGGGGTCACAAAGAATCGGACACGACTGAGTGACTGAACTGAACTGAACTGAACCCAAACTTTTAATTGTCATGCTGTTACTCATCAGCTGTGTGACCTGGGCTTTCACTTAACCTCAGTTTCTCCAGTTTTGATCTTCGAATTAAAAATCTTTTCCATGTCTAACACTTGTCCTTGGTGGGGGATCGAGGGGAGTATTGATTAGAGACTTTCTTTCAATCGTTCATCCAGCTGTTAATTGCTTTCCCACTATTCCATCACAGAATCTGTTCATTAGAAAAGTAATACCAGATATTGAAGTTGTTGGAAAACCAAAGATTAATGAGCAGTTACTATGTGCCAGACACTGTTGTATGAGTTTCCCTTGTGTTAGCTCCAAGGCCAAACCACACCAAGGCCCACTTCTCTGTGAGCCCAGGAGCCTAGAAAGGACACGTTTAATTAGTCAAATTTGGAAGTGAAGTCGCTCAGTCGTGTCCAACTCTTTGCAACCCCATGGACTCTAGCCTATCAGGCTCCTCCGTCCATGGGATTTTCCAGGCAAGAGTGCTGGAGTGGATTGCCATTTCCTTCTCCAAACACGTATAAAATCTACTACCTCTTCCTGAAGGATCAACCAGCCAAGTCCCCAGTCCCTTAACTTTTTAAAAAGGGGCATGTAAGTGTGTTGCAAAGCACAACCATTGTGATTACCTTGCTTTTCACAGTTTCACAGGTGTGCCCTTTTTGTATTCAACCAGATTTCTACAGGTTATTTGCAGTGTGCTATAAACCTAGGCATTGATAAGGCAGATCAAACATTTCCTCCTCGTGAGATGATAGCCTTGTATTGCTTTAACTTTAAACCTCTCTCCAGGGGCCAGTGTACTCTATCTAAGGGTGGGGGTGGGGGTGCGGAATAGTCAGTATGTTTACAGAGCATCCCTGAGGCAGGGCGCACTGGTGATGTGAGGACAACTGGAGCCATGGGATGCCATAGCAACTGTACACATGTCATGTGTACAAAACACAGGATGCCATGTGTTTTTTAACATCCTGACTCATCTTCTCCAACCCTACCAGTGTGTATGAAGTTACCCCAAGGACAAGTCTGTATTAATCAGGACTCATTTGCAAATAACAAAAGCACAACTCTAACTACCTTAAGCAATAAAAGGGTGTTTCCTAGTCCCTGTAACTGAAAAGTTAGTCTCTAGTCCCTGAAAAGTTCATGGGTTGAACAGCTTTGGGCACACCTAGATCCAGGAACTCAAGCCATATGATGAAAGTCTCTTTCAACCTCTTTCTCTGTTTCTCTCTCCTGTTCAAAATATAAGGCCTCATTCTCCTCTACAGCAGACAACTTCCATGATGAGGCCCAGGAAGATGGTTACCTGTATCTCCAGTTTATATAATCCTTGTAGTTTACAGTCCCAGAGGAAGCAAGTGTGTCTTTCCTTGCGCAGCAGAAGCCTAAACTCTGGGACTCAGCTGCCTAGTTATATAGTCTGTCTCTACCACCTAGCTGTATGGTCTTAGACAAACTACTCTATCTCAGTTCCTTTATCTGTAGTGAAAGTCGCTCAGTCGTGTCTGACTCTTTGTGACCCCATGTACTATACAGTGCATGGAATTCTCCAGGCCAGAACACTGGAGTGGGTAGCCTTTCCCTTCTCAGGGGATTGTCCCAACCCAGGGATCAAACCCAGGTCTCCTACATTGCAGGCGGATTCTTTACCAGCTGAGCTATCAGGGAAGCCCTCGTTTATCTGTGGGGGGAAGATAATAGTATCAATCTTTTGAATTGATGTGAGGATTAAATGTATCTGAAGTATTTAGAGCAGTTCCCGGCACAGAGCAAGTACTCAATAAATGCCAGTATTCGGAGAGGACCTTCAATAGAAGAGTTGGCTAAGCTGATCTTATCTGCTATCTCTGGAGAAATCAGTGTGGGAGAGCAAATGAAGCAGTCTGATTGGCCAGACCTGAGTCACATTTCCACCCCTGTGCCCTGGGGAGGGCAGTAACCAAATCACAGTGAGTCATGGAGAAGTCATTTCCAAGGAAGGACTGGTAGGCAGACAAATGGCATGTGTCCATGCCAGACCAACACCTGGTCCAGACCTGACTAGGACAAGAAAGAAACAGGTGGCTCAGCCCTGATCTCCGGTGTGATTTGGAATGAAGTTGAATTACCAGCATGAATTACTTACATTCGATCTTAATGGAGCCTGGGGCCTTAATGTAGCCCCGGAGTGGAAGCATCATCACCCTCACTATCTCAGAACAGGACCCATCTAGATGTCTTGATTCCAGCTGGATAGCAGCTTGGTTACCCAGCCTTGAACTCCTGGTCCTGAATACACCTGGGACATGCTGTGAACAGCATTTCGCTTGGCCATGGCCCTTACATAGCCTGGTCTGGATTCTGGTCCAGTGACTCCTGTAGATCACCCACGCTACTACCCACTGTTGCTGCCTGAAACCCCTTGGCACCTTGCCTTACCTACTGGTTTGGTCGGTACTCTTGAATGGGCATGTAATTTATTAGCCAGCTAGAGAAGCGATACTGACCACACCTCAGTTTGGGCTTTCCAAGTGGCGCCAGTGGTAAAGAACCCACTTGCCAATGCAGGAATGTAAGAGACATGGGTTCGACCCCTGGGTCAGGAAGATCCCCTGGAGGAGAGCATGGCAATCCACTCCAATATTCTTGCCTGGAGAATCCCGTTGACAGAGGAGCCTGGGGACTACAGTTCACGGGGTCTTGAAGAGTCGGACGTGATTGAAGCGATTTATCATGCATGCACACCTCAGCTTGCTGCATCCTAAGATGTTGTGTCTTGGATATCCTGGGGCCAGTTTTCTCAAGGTTTCACCTCTGTCTCAGAATTTCTTCTTGTGTTGCCCCAAATCCCAACATGTGTTAGCCCCATTTTGACGAGATCAAGCTACACCCTGTTTCTCAAAGACCTTGCTCTTACGGCTGTATTTGCAACGCTGTCTCTTTTCTTTCAGGGCTCTGGCTGTTACTCAGAAACCTCTTTTTATGTCCCCAACCATCTTACTGGGTAACATAATTTAAACATTTTCTCTTGAAGAGAGCATCATGTTTAATGCCTTAGCCTAGGGCAGTTATGTGGAGGCAAATGGGAGGTGCAATAAGCTTGAATCTCCATAAATGGCCTCTTGGGTAGGGTGGAAAGTTCTAGATTCACTGTGCATGCATTAGCAGACAACTGGTTCTGAAGCTCGCTAATAAATCACATTTTCGTGTCAGCGAGTAGGTATTTATTTTACAATTAACGATTCCCCAAATACAAGAACTTCTAAAGAGCAGATAAAAGCAGCTGCAAATGTGGTCTTGGAATAAATATCAAGAAAGGAAACACAAGCAGCCTGCGGAGTTCCAGCTGCTATCCCCCCAACGCTTATCAGCTTTCTTACAGTCAGGCACATTTTGAAGTTGGAAGGCACATTTCCAACAGCTCTTGCCCTTATACATGATTCTTGAAATATTACAGACATTCTGGTTCCTATCAAAATAGTAGTCACCGTCACCAAAATAATTCACTCCCTCCTCTTCCTCTGTTCTCCCTCCGGCCCCTCTTTGGCATCTGCAGCCTCCATCCTGATGCTCAAGATGACAAACCCCAATTGTAGGGAATCTGTGACGCTACACACTCTAACACGAGCCGAGTGGGGCCAAGGTTAGTCTGTGATTTATGTGATCGGTCTGTTCGCCGGGGCAAGCGAGGCTTTCTCAATCCCACACCTTTAATCCTCGCCTCCTCCAGACCAGTCGCATTTCCATCTTATTGTTGCAGCTGCAGTGCCTTCCTTGAAATGAAACTGCAGTTTTCCAGGGATGGTAATTCCATCTTCCTGAGCTGATTCAAAGATTAAACAGAGTGCTTTAGACACTGCATTCTCAGCAAGCACCAAGGGCAATCAGAAAGTGGTGTTTGGGCCAACAACAATACAAATTTCAGATGGAAAGGGGGACTGAAAAAAAGCCCTTAAAATTAGAGGTATTGGAATGAGTGTAGATTTTTGACATTGAATGCTATGGGGACTGCCTTCTACAGCATAAAATGCTAAGGATTTTATGTCACTATTTCTTCAAAACTTGGGTCTCTCAGACAAATGAATGAGTGAAGCATTTAGTGCTGTTCTGCTACTAATCTGCTTATTGATCTTGAGAGCTATGAATTTTTTTGCAGAATATTCACACTTTGCTCTTTAAATTTTCAATGTGTCTTCTTATGTTTTGTGATACTGCAGGTCTGGATGCCTTACTTTGTTGTTTTTAACTGAAAGATAAATGACTGCTAACTTTAAGCCTGCCAGAAAAAATTAGGATTATTGAGCCAAAAGATGGATAAAAACTTTGTCTTGGGAATTGTCAGAAAAGCCATGGCAGTCTGGTGCATAGGGAGAGATAGCAATCAGAATCTGAAGGGTGGGGACTTCCCAGGTGGTCCCCTGACTAAGACTTGATGCTCCCAATGCAGGGGACCCAGATTCCACCCCTGGTCAAGGAATTAGATCCCACATGCCACAGCTAAGAGCTCTCATGCCTCAGCTAAAAATCCTGGGTTGCCACCCCTAGGATCGGGTTCAGTCAACTAAATAAATATTTTAAAAAAAGAGAATCTGATGGATGGTACGTCTTTGAAGATTACCTGCTCTCTCCAGCCAGTCTGACCTTCTGGTGGCTACCTTGGAGAAGGTTTGGAATGTTCTCATTGCAGGACTACCTACCAGCGGACTCGAGCTTGGAAGGACTTTCATGAGCAGTGCGTCTCCTGGTCTCTTCCTTTGTCCCTTTCCACTGTGTCAAGACCGCAGGGTTTTGTCCTCTTCCTTCCAGTCGATGTCACATCATGTCACCCATTAGCAACAATCCTGGGGCATGTTATGGCCCCAAGGCCCATCTTTTGGAAGGAACTCTCCCAGCTTCCACTTCCCTGGGGGAACAGAAAGCTGGGTTCACTCCCATTCTCTTGAACTCTCCCAGCCTGTCACTGCACCTACTGCTTTCTACAGGCCTGACTTCTAATCCTGACCTTCCCTCTTTTCAACCATTTGACCCCAAGCCAATCACTTAAACTCTTTGCCCCTCAGTTCTGGCTTTTAGAAGGACTGCTGCCTGCAAAGTATGAAGTAAAGTTCTCTTCTCCCAACATAAACTCGCCCTCCATGCCCCAGATTCAGTCTGCAGTGATTCGGTTCTTTGTCTGTCCACCATGCCCCCGCCTCCACCAAGCCCTTATTTCTTTTTAAAGAATCTTGTGAAGAAATCCATTGGTTCCTGAATAGGTTGTTGAAAGATGAAAATAGTGGTTTCATGAGCCATCTGGTCTTTTGGAAGGGGAGAAAGTATGCATAAAAAAAAGCAAGGATCCCCAAGAAATAAACTGTACTAACTTCACAGCTCTACCCAGGGCTGCCTGCTTACACAACCTTGTCATTTCTTTTTCCTGTGTACATGAAGTCTTTATATAACCAGATAGCATAAGCAGAAATTCAATTTAGCAGAGAAACAGAAGCAGATAATGTTTGTTTATTGACAAGGGAAGCAATCAGCCTTTGTTCCCTAACGTATTAAACAGACAAGGGTTCTTCTCCCTGATGTCCAAACTGCTGCCTGAGGAAGCAAGAGGTGGGAGGCCTGCTGAGGGAGGGGAACACTCTCCCTGGAGTTTTCAGGGGCAATAATAGCATTCTGGGACTTCCCTGGTGGTCCATTCGCCTGCCAATGCAGCGGGACACAGGTTCGATCCCTGGCCCAGGAAGATTCCACAATCTGGGGCAACTAAGCCTGCCTGCCACAACTACTGAAGCCCTGTGCTCTAGAGCCCATGCTCTGCAACAAGAGAAACCTCCACAGGGAGAAGCACCAAAATGATAAAAAGCCTGCGTCCAGCAAAGAAGACCCAGTACAGCCAAAAAAAAAACCAACAAAAAACCCAGCATCCTGGAACTCCTTGGGCCCTCCAATCTCCATGAGCCCCATAAGAAGGTCTGACAAATCTTACAGGGTACCATGGACGGTTTTAGTGCTAGGGTTTTTCTTTTTTCTTATATCATGAATCTAAACACCTGCCAAAGGGAAGTAAAGAAAAAGAACTGGTTAGCACGACATAAAACCATTAACCGTGCCTCCAAATTCTCTTCCATCACTGTCAACACACACACGTGTTGTTGCAAAGCTGTGATCTGTGTATACACACAATTTCACGTTATGCTTTTTCCACTTAACTGTATTCCACATATACATCTCCACGACTTGGCTGATACTCCAAACTTAAAATTTTTAATGGAGGGTATTCCATCTTGTTCCGACTTAGGCTACAGGACCATTCATTTGCCTGTCATGGAACTCTAGATAGTTTCAGCCTGTTGAGAATCAATCTTTGTTTGAGTAAATATCCCTCAGTTTCCTGGGCCATTTTTGTAGGGTGTGCTAGGTTTTAAGCTTATTTGTTTGTTTCTATGATTTCTTCTGTCACAGTTCTCACTTTGTGTTTGAGGATGTCATTTCTAGATGTGGTTGCTTTAAAAACGATTCTATTGTCTAGCTATCCGTGCATTCAGTGTCCTGAAATGTAATCAGGGCCCACTCTAAAAAGCAAACAATACAAGTGTTGCCACCTGTTGATGCACAATTCATTACACTTGTTTCACTTGGGCTCTGCTGAAGATCAGCATAAAAGGAAGAGAAAATTTATTATAATTCCCACAAACTTAATCCCCAGACTTATTAACATAAAATTTGCATTTTCCTGTTCTTTTTGTTATGTTAGACCCTCTTCTAACATGGGTCATTGATTGTAAGCTAGTATAAATTTTGCTTCATTACAATTTGCATTAGATGTATTTAAAACCTTTCCATTTGATCAAGGCTCCACATTTCTTTTTAATTTAAAAGTTCCAAACATCAAACATTTTGAAAACCCATGGATAGTACAGATCCTAGTGCCCTAAATGAAATGATGTCAGCAAACAGCCAGAGTTTGTCAATCCTCAGCGGAACCAATTTTCACTAATTCAAAGATGAAAAATAGCTTCCATATTTCATAGAAAGAGTTCTACTAATAACCATAATAGAGGAGCAGTTACTTCTCTTCAGACTTTAAGAACGAATGAGTATGTGTGCATTAAGAAAATAGGCAAACAGCATGCACTTTGTTAAACCATAATTTATATCAGTCAAAGAGGGAGAACCACGAACCCAATAGTTTGTAACCAAGATTTTATAAATACTATTCTTCTAAAATATTCAGCTGAATAATACATTCTAACCACAGCCCTCACTCATCAGCAGGGAATGCCTTATATGTAGCAGAAGGTCAATAAATGAATTCCTGAATCACTTCTCATTCATTTTTTGACTTGTTCACTCTTCATTCATTCAGTAATTTTTGAGCTCTTACTATGTACCAGGTTCAGAACTATGTGCTTGGGAATAACAAGATGAATAAATAACAGTCTTTCGCCATCTATCTAAAACAGAAATTAGAAAATGCCAGTTACAAAGTGTTTGATCGTAGGGAATAGAAAATAGACTAATTGTAGTGCAAACATTACACATGTTTATATCATCTCACTTAACAAGAAGGGTAGAGGAAGCTCTACCCTTTACATTTGGCCACCCAATGTGAAGAGCCGACTCATTGGAAAAGACTCTGGGAAACATTGAGGGCAGGAGGAGAAGAGAGGCAATAGAGGATGAGATGGTTGGATGGCATCATCAACTCAATGGACATGAATGTGAGCAAACTCCGGGAAATGGCGAAGGACAAGGAGGCCTGGCATGCTGTAGTCCATGGGGTAGCAAAGAGTTGGACACAACTGAGTGGCTGAATAACAACAACAACAGTGCTTCCAGGGATGATTCGGTGACTCGGTGAGGATGGCTGTCATAGAATCTGGCTTTTCAGAGCAAAAAGAAGGGAGAAAGAGCAATATCAGTAAGCTCTTCAAGTTCTTTTGTCTTTTTTTTTTTTTAAATCAGGAATCAAATCTTGTCCCAGAAGTACCCCAGCAGACTCATACTTAAGCCTTCGTTAGTCAGACCGCTAGCTGGAAAGAAGACCTCCCAACCTCCACAGAGTGAGAGAGAAAAGAAGTGTATTGGTTCTCCAGGAGGGCTCCCAGATCCCTAGCTAACACTTCTACTGCTGCAGGACCTGGGGTCGTACGAGTTCTGCCAGGGACTGTGGCAACTTCAAGAGTCAAAATGCAATGTATTCCTTCAATCAGTAAAGAATACTTTGAGGATTTTCTCTGGGCTGGATCCTGATGATAGAGCTGTGAAGACAAACACAATTCCTTAGAGAACTTAAAGTATGGAAGGAAAAATATTAATAGATGATGAACTAGATAGATGATGAATTTGTCATCTGTGAATAGATGAATAGATATGATGAATTTATCACCATCAGACACTAATGACTCGGGACTTCCCTAGTTGTCCAGTGGCTAGGATGCCTCACTCCCAATGCAGGGGGCCTGGGTTCAATCCCTGGGCAGGGAACTGGATCCCACATGCTGTAGCTAAGAGTCCATATATCACAACTGAAAGATCCTGCATGCTGCTACTAAGGCCCAGCTCAGCCAAATAAATAATTTTTTAAAATTACTAATGACCCCATTAGGATTTAACCCCAAATCCAACCTTGCCAGGCCCCACTGATCCAGAGACGACCTTACCAAATTGCTATAGTTGGGATTCTTTTCATCTGATACAGACACCCATCCACTCAAGCCACTGACCCACTTCAGGAGTGTGTTTCAAACACAAGGATTACAATCAGTTCAGTTCCGTCACTCAGTCATGTCTAACTATTTGCAACCCCATGGACTGCAGCACAACAGGCTTCCCTGTTCATCACCAACTCCCGGAGTTTACTCAAACTCATGTCCATCAAGTTGGTGATGTCATCCAACCATCTCATCCTCTGTTGTCCCCTTCTCCTCTCGCCTTCAATCTTTCCTAGCATCAGGGTCTTTTCCAATGAGTCAGTTCTTCTCATCAGGTGGCCAAAGTATTGGAGTTTCAGCTTCAGCATCAGTCCTTCCAATGAACACCCAGGACTGATTTCCTTTAGGATGGACTGGTTGGATCTCCTTGCAGTCCAAGGGACTCTCAAGAGTCTTCTCCAGCACCACAGTTCAAAAGCATCAATTCTTCAGTGCTCAGCTTCCTTTATAATCCAACTCTCACATCCATACATGACTACTGGAAAAATCATAGCCTTGACTAGACAGACCTTTGCTGGCAAGGTAATGTCTCTGCTTTACTTTACTCGAGCTGAATGTGGCTCAGATCATGAACTCCTTATTGCCAAATTCAGACTTAAGTTGAAGAAAGTAGGGAAAACAATTATACCATTCAGGAAGTGACAGATAGATTCAAGGGATTAGATCTGATAGACAGATTTCCTGAAGAACTATGGACGGACATTCGTGACATTGTACAGGTAGCAGTGATCAAGACCATCCCCAAGAAAAAGAAATGCAAAAAGGCAAAATGGTTGTCTGACGAGGCCTTAAAAATAGCTGAGAAAAGAAGAAAAGCAAAAGGCAAAGGAGAAAAGGAAAGATATACCCATTTGAATGCAGAGTTCCAAAGAATAGCAAAGAGAGATAAGAAAGCTTTCCTCAAAGATTAGTGCAAAGAAATGAGGAAAACAATAGAATGGGAAAGACTAGAAAACTCTTCAAGAAAATTAGAGATGCAAAGGTCCGTCTAGTCAAGGCTATGGTTTTTCCTGTGGTCATGTATGGATGTAAGAGTTGGACTGTGAAGAAAGCTGAGTGCCGAAGAATTGATGCTTTTGAACTGTGGTGTTGGAGAGGACTCTTGAGAGTCCCTTGGACTGCAAGGAGATCCAACCAGTTCATTCTAAAGGAGATCAGCCCTGGGTGTTCTTTGGAAGGAATGATGCTAAAGCTGAGGCTCCAGTACTTTGCCCACCTCATGCGAAGAGTTGACTTATTGGAAAAGACTCTGATGGTGGGAGGGATTGGGGGCAGGAGGAGAAGGGGATGACAGAGGATGAGATGGCTGGATGGCATCACTGACTTGATGGACGTGAGTCTGAGTGAACTCCAGGAGTTGGTGATGGACAGGGAGGCCTGGTGTGCTGCAATTCATGGGGTCGCAAAGAGTCAGACATGACTGACTGAACTGAACTGAACTGAACTGAAGGGAACATTTCACGCAAAGATGGGCACAATAAAGGACAGAAATGGTATGGACCTAACAGAAGCAGGAAGTATTAAGAGGTGGCAAGGATACACAGAAGAACTATACAAAAAAGATATTCGTGACTCAGATAACCATGATGGTGTGATCACTCACCTAGAGCCAGACATCGTGGAATGCGAAGTTAAGTGGGCCTTACGAAGCATCACTACGAATAAAGCTAGTGGAGGTGATAGAATTCCAATTGAGCTATTTTAACTCCTAAAGATGATGATGTGAAAGTGCTGCACTCAATACGCCAGCAAATTTGGAAAACTCAGCAGTGGCCACAGGACTGGAAAGGTCAATTTTCATTCCAATCCCAAAGAAAGGCAATGCCAAAGAATGCTCAAACTACCACCCAATTACAATCAGGTCTCTCTGCAATTTCACAGGCATGCTCTCTGCAGGCTGTTTGTATGCCACTGGCACTTCCCACTTGTTGGCACTGTCTTAGAGACCCAGGCACTCACAAGGCAGATCAGTTTTGTTGAGCGAAATCGTTGCCCTTTGCTGTGCTAACTGCAGCCTCTCGCCCTGTCTCTCCAGTGACCTGAGGGTGTGGGCCGGCAGTGAGCGTGGCTGCAGGCCAGCACAGGAGTCTGGGGGCTTACTTGGTGTACACTGGTGACATGTGGACAAACTGGAGCTGCTGGAAAAATCAGAGAGCAAAGCCTCAGCCCTGGGAAAAACCGTCAATGGACCTCACCAGGCCCGAACAACGGCTGGGCCGCTTGTGGCGACATAAAAGGCCGACATCCCGGCCATGAGTAATGTGCTCTTGGCAGCTGTTAAAAGGGGCCTAAAACCCCACTGGCTCCCGGACCCAGCCGGATGGGCCAGGTGCAGGCTGACAGGAGAGCTGTGTTGATTCTAAAGGCCAGAGATGTTATTTTGAGGTTTGACTGTTTATGTCTCATTACTGCTAATTTCCATGAGTTTGCAGGCCTCGGTCTGTCAGCCCCATCTCTGGTGGAGAAATCCATTTACACATGAAGGCTATTCACTAACCCGTCCCCACCCCCCAGCTTTTGTTTGATGACAATCATTTCTGGGAATACAATCTTCGTATGGAGGTTTCTCAAGCAATTTGGGTTTGTGGCCCCCTCTCCCCCAACGTCTCTTACTGGGTATGAGCAGGGCTGGCCTGGGACTCATTTAAACAGCATTTATACCTTCTACCCTCCCCTTAGAGTGCTTGTGACTATTAAGACAGGGGCCTCTGTAAATACATAAAAAGTATTAAGTTTCTCTTCTACAGTTAGAAAATTCCAAGGGAAAGGATCAGATCAATAAGACAAAGAATATGCAACATGGAGGATTAAATTTGACAAGAAATGTGCAGGTGACAAAGGGCCCTCGTTCCCTGGGCACTTCTGGTCCATTCCCCATGCTGCCCTTTGACCCTGTGGATTCTCATCCCATGTAGCCCCTTCCTAGACCCTGGTTGTAACCCTTCTGACAAAGAAGTGTTTTTCGTTTTTTTATTATGCAAAATTTTAAACATATACAAAGGAAATCAAATAGTATAAAGAACGCCCCTGTACCAGTTACATGCTGCCATTTTTAGCTTATGTATACCTCTCCTCTCCTCCCTGCAGCTCCATTCTTGTTTTTTTCACAGCTTTTAAAGTAAACTTTATATGTATTGAAATGCACCGCTCTTAGCTGTACAAGTTTGACAAATGGATACACCACCCATGTAACTTATAGCCCATCACAGTATAGAATTTCCAGGTTCCCAGAAAGATCCCTGGTGTACCTTCCCATTCAATCCCCCCAGGCAACCATTGTTCTATTATTTTTTTTTTCTTAAACCTTAGTGGGTTTTTTTTTTTTTTTTTGGCCTGTTTTAGAACTGACAAAGATTTTTCTGATCTGTGTCCTATCTCTGAACTCTCTTCTCTGTTTCCTAAGACAGGAGCTAGCTTATCTGCTGAGACAATAGACCTTCATCCATCCATTGGCATGAACCAATGGATGGATTTGTTGATGTTCTCAAGTCAAGTCTAGCCATTTCACAGAGGTCCTTGGAGATATAGACAGTAAACCCAAAGGGTCTTTCTTCCAAGGTGAGGTCTTGTGGCCAGCTGGGTTGGAAGAGACAACACTTATTCCCTTGGGCCTATTGTGTGTGGTGCTAGCCAGGGAGGAATACAGAATTTGTACACCGATACACAGGCACATCTTTGCTTGTGAACACTCTCTAGTTCCTCCCATCATTACGAGGGTTTAGTTTCACTGTTGTGGGCCCACCTGTTAGAGCCAACTCCCCTAACCCTTTCTTCTATTTGGCTGTAACCCTGCTGCTCTCTTTTACTCGAGGCGGGTCCTGGCATGGCAGAAAGGCACCCAGGTACCCTCCTTACACTCCAACTGTAACTTCTGAGGGATGGATTTGAACATTGGAGAATGCCACCAAAACAAAGATTTGGATTTTTTTTTTTCAACAATTGATATTAAGTTGTTTTCTCTGAGGTACAATAGCTATCTTTTAACATAGTTCCTGGTCTGATGGTGAAACCGTGCGTCAGCAGAGAGGAAGGAAAATGTGCTGAGCACCTGTTATGTGCCAGGCTCTCAATCAGCTTCTAGAATAAGTTATAGTAAAAGATACCCCAAGTAGCTGGCTTCTGTAAATCGTTCCGCAGGACTTTGGCCGTTCAGACGAACTAGGGCCCGCTTCAGTGGGGAGAATTGATGACATTGCTATCATTATAGCTGTAACACGTTGAGTACTCACTATGGCCTATTGTTTTATATACTTTCTACTAGTGCTTTTGAAGTAATCCATTTTAGTCTGTAGAGGAAAAGAAGGGAACATCATTTATTGCATTTCAGTGTTGTAGCTGACATCTTAGACTGTGATCTAAGTACTATTATTATCCTTTCTTTACAGATGGTAGAACAGAAAATTAAATGAGTTAATACAGTAAGGTGCTTAGAACAGAGCCTGGCCCACAGAAAACACAGTATGTTTCTTTTATTGTTTTTAGGTAACTAACTCACTCAAGGTTGCCTAGCTAGTTAGGAGTAAAGAAGGGGCTTCAAGTAGGTGATCTTTCCTCTACCCCACTCGCTAGGGATGGCTTCTGAGCCCTTGGACCCAGAAGATATGGTGCTAAACTTGACCTCAGTTCCTGGTATTTGGCCAGGGGCTGGTAGGATCTGGGATCTACGGCGAGATAGGAGAGTCTTCTGTTAAGCTGGATGAAGAGCCCACCTCTGGATTCTGCTCCCTGGAAAGATATCTTCATGCTGTTCTCTTAAAAAAGGCTTTGCTTGTGTATCTGCCCATTGCTCAGAGTCCTGGTCAATTAGGCTGTTAATCACAGATGTAGTCAAGGCAATACCCACAGGAAATCCAATAAATATAAATATTTACTAGGGGCCTTTTATGTGTTGAGGCAATGAAATAGGTTCTCAAAAACGTGTGCGTTTAAGCAGGCCTCTGTAATAATCCTGACCGTGGTCTCCATGCCCTGGCTGCCATCTGTTTTCTGACTTTGTCTTCTGTTCATCTGTGGTCTGCTTCCTGTGTTCCAGTTAGAGCAGTATGTCGGGTACTAGCTATCTTCCTACACCACGGACACAGAAGCTCATGTCCATCTCAGGACCCCTGCAGATGCTCTTCTCAGCCTGGAAAGTTCCTCTCCTAGATCTGCTTGTGAGTGCCTCCTTCCTTTCACTCAGCTCCAAAATCCCCATCCCCAGAGAGCCATTCCCATATCCCCTCTGCTTTTTCCTTTCTTTTTCTTTCTTTCTTTCTTTCTTTTTTACTACATTTCCCTGTTTATTTCCCACCTAGTGCTACTCCCAAACTGAAATTATTTTATAATTACTGAGGAAGCTGGGCTTCGAAGGTGGCACTAGTGGTAAAGAACCCACCCTGCTAATGCAGGAGATGTAAGAGATACGATTCCATCCCTGGGTCAGGAAGATCCCCTGGAGGAGGGCATGGCAACCCATTCCAGTATTCTTGCCCGGTGGGGCCATAGTCCATAGGATTGCAAAGAGTCAAACCCGACTAAAGCAACTTAGCGTGCACACAGGAAGCTGGCCTGGGGGCAGATTTAATGCTGAATCCTCTGTGCCTAGGACAGTGATCTCAGTTCATATTTGTCATATGCATGATAGTTAATAATCGTCATTCCATTTGGGTAATGCTTAGCTGCCACTCATAGTCATCTGGTCCTCCCAACAACCAGAGTAGACAGGGAAGGCAATTACGGTACAGAATGAGATGGTTGGATGGCATCACCAACTCGATGGACATGAGTTTAAGCAAGCTCCTGGAGTTGGTGAAGGACAGAGAAGCCTGGCGTGCTGCAGTCCATGGGGTTGCAAAGAGGCGGACATGACTGAGCGACTGAACTGATGATGACAAATAAGAAGCTGAGCCTCAGTTACAGAGACTGACTCTATACCTGCTGAGTGTTCCCTGTTTCCTCTTGAAGTTGCTTTGCATCTTTCCCTATATGTCCAGCTCAAGGCCAGAAGCTGTTTATCTGGGGGAAGCTTGCCCTCTGGAGCTTGTTCAGGCTTGTGCCAGAGCAGAGAAATAAAAAGTATATTTGAAACAGTGAATGAAAGCTCTGTAGAACTTCCAGCAGGAGATGTTGAATTGGCTGCTCTGTTGTAGGTCTTTGAAACAGGAAGAATTGTCTTCTACTTTAAATGGTTTCTGGAAAAGCTATCCTAAAATAGGAGGAGTAAAATAGCCCCTATAATCCTTGATTTCTGTCACTGGAAAAGGCAGTATGAGATATCATCGGGGCATTGGGAGTGGGGGAATACTGCTCACTGGAGAAGAACTGAGTGTATATATATATGTGTGTGTGTGGGGGGGGATGTTTTCTGCCCTGTATGACAGAATGATGAATATATCCTACCTGGGGACATTTTAAAATAAGATTCAGTTTTTAAAATTATATACACATACAGAGTCAGTGATTATTATTTGCAATTCAAAAATTTTCTCCAATAATAAAATAATTATTTTAATATCCAGAAAAATTTTGAGTATATTAAATAATATGTCAGGCACTTCTGCATGCAGTCTCTTACTCAATGCTCACAACTCCCCTTTGAGATGGGTGTTTTATCTACACTATTCCGAGGAGAAGCTAAAACTGAGAGAGAGGGCTTAAGGACTTTGCCTAAAGTTACACAGTAAGTGACAGAGATAAATCGGGACCTAAATCCAACGTTCTTTTAAAAATGTAGTCCTGATGAGGGAACTGTCTTACAACACACAAAGTGTGATTCTATCTAATGAAAGACATGTGGGTCTTCAATTTTTCAGCACTTTTCCTTTCAGTCAGCCACTATATTGTCCTGTGTCACACATCCGTCTTTCAGGCACATACTCAGCGTATCAGTACATTTAGCTCTTACATGCCCCGGAGCGAGCAGTGCTGGCTCAAACATCCTGTTTTGAGGACCCGCGTTCAGAAATCTATTCCAGTTAAAGAGAGATGAGGACAGTTTGAAAGAACTAAAAACAACTTGGTACAATTAACATGTCAATGGCAGCAGCACAAAGTGCAAGGTTGAGTAATTTGGGCCTGTGTGAACAAACAGTTGAAATAATTCAAGCTCCTTCCTCTGTGTGTGTGTATACACTCATACACACAAGCCTATCTTGTGTGTGTGTTAGTCGCTCAGTCATGTCCAACTCTTAGCCCAACTGTAGCCCGCCAGGCTCCTCCATCCATGGGGTTTTCCAGGCAAGAATACTGTAGTGGATTTCCTTCTCCAGGAACAAGCATACTTTTTTGAATTTGTGTTAACAGCAATCTATCACTGACATAGTTTTCACCTTAATCTACTGGATTTCCATTAGAATATTTGGATAGAAAGAAACAAGAATCATAGAATTTCAACACAGTTCCAGACTGATGAATCCAGCCTCAGTATTTTTGAGCTAAGGATGGAGAGCCTGAAAGAGACTCAAGGTCTTTCAGTGAAGAGAGGCCCCAGCTGACAGCCTGTGGCTGCCAACGGCAATGACCATGGAGGACTCTGTTCTCATTCTTGGACTTCTGTTTGCTCCTAAGTAGAGATATTCGTTTGTGGCTGATGTGGAAGACTCTTTTCCTCAGGTTCAGTCTCACTGTCGTATGGAAAGGGATTTAGTTTAATGCCTGAGTGGGCAAACATGGTGCAAAGGGCTTGAATGCTGAAATCCCTACGTGAAAATCTCCTTCCCCGGTATTTCCTTCGCAGCACTCAGATGCATGTGGACACCTTGTCCCAGGGAGCCTGGATGAAGGCCAGGAGTCTTGCACAGCAAGTGTGGGTGTTGAATCAACATACCTGGTTATAACTCTCCAGGGACTCTTCACTGAAGGTTGTGCAACTCCAGCTAAGAGGATGGGCTTTCCTTACTAGTTTTAACGCTGGATTAGCTTTTTAAAAACAAACAACAGTTTCTTTACTCTCTTTTCAGGACGTTTTTATGTCTTTGTGTCTGGCTGAGTAGTCTTTAGGGAATGGAGCAAGAATTCTATTAGGCATGGCAATGCTTCTTCTAATTTTAATGGGTAAGACACTTCATCTGTGGAATATGAAAGAAGTACAAGACAACTACACATACTGTTATGTATTTTATTTTTTCCCTTGTGGGATCTTAGTTCCCCTAGCAGGGATAGAACTCGTGCCAACTGGACTGCCAGAGACATCCTTATTATTGCATGTGTGAAAAAGAAAGCTCTTATTTGTTTTCAAGATACAAGAGCTGCTTCTGTTCAATGACTTTTTGTTTCCGTTTCTGTGTGTTTTTGCATTGACTTGACACCAAAATTTTTATTAGTTTAGGAAACAGTCAAAACTGTTTCTTAGGCTCACATAGCCTTAGTCATCTGAATGAAGTTTTTACCATTTGTCAAGTCACGGGTGGGTTGGGATTCTTCTTTTCCCGTAGTCTCATAGTTCCATATAGAAGGCTTCCTTAAAGTAACATTCCTGGGCTCTCTCTAGCCCTCTACATTTGGTTTGTTTGGGAATAAGAACTGGGCCTGTGTGGCTCAGCCCTTTGGGACTTCAGTATCCTCTTGGCCCAGCCATCTGCAGATAGCACGTCCTCTGGTCTGTTCTCCATGTAGTATAGCTGCAGGGCACCATCCATCCTTGTCAGGACAGCCTTTGGTTTTTCAGCCCTTCCTGTGACCAGGTAAGTAAGTTTAATTTAGGGGCAATATGTAAGTCCAGCTTCCCTCATAGCTCAGTTGGTAAAGAATCTGCCTGCAATGCAGGGTTCAGTTCCTGGGTCAGGAAGATCCCCTGGAGAAGGAACTGGCAACCTACTCCAGTATTCTTGCCTAGAGAATCCCCATGGACAGAGGAAACTGGCAGGCTACAGCCCATGGGGTTGGGCTTCCCTGGTGGCTCAGACGGTAAAGCGTCTGTCTGCAATGCAGGAGACCTGGGTTCGATCCCTGGGTTGGGAAGGTCTGCTGGAGAAGGAAATGGCAGCCCACTCCGGTATTCTTGCCTAGAGAATCCCATGGACAGCGGAGCCTGGTAGGCTACCGTCTGTGGGGTCGCAAAGAGTCGGACATGACTGAGTGACTTCACTTTCACTTTCTTTCTTTGTAAGTCCACTGTGGTCACACATCTACAGCCACGTTCTCTAATCCAGACTTACTAGTGATCAAGATAAAAGTTTGATCTTCAACTAACTCTCATGTCTATCGCTCAGTCTCTGCGTTTTAAACTCAGAAGGGCGGAAAAGGCTCAGTTCTCTAAAATATTCACTGGTGGCTCAAGTGGTAAAGAGTCAGCCCTCAATGTGGGAGATCTGGGTTCGATCCCTGGGTAGGGAAGATCCCCTGGAGAAGAGAATGGCTACCCATGCCAGTATTCTTGCCTGGGGAATCCCATGGCAAGGGGAGGAGCCTGGCGTTCTACAGTCCATGCAGTCCCAAAGAGTCGGACACGGCTGAGCAACTAACACTTTCACTTTTCACTGTATCTAAAACATCAACAGATATGATGTTATGTAGGCAAATTCTTAACTATATACAAATTCTTAACTCATCTTTTTGGACTAGGAGTAATTTTTTGGTCAATATTTCCAGGTTAGATAGCACAGCAATAAACTATAAAAAGAATGAATCATTTAGGTTTAAACTTCATCTTCATTTTTTATTTTATTCGCTTTCATTTAAAAATACATGCCCTTTGGGACTTCCCTAGTGGTCAAGAAGTTAATATTCCATGCTCCCAGTACAGGGGGCCCAGGTTCCATCCCTGGTCAGAGAACTAGATCCCACATGCTGCAACTAAGTGTTCACATACCACAGCTGAAGATCCCATGTGCCACAACTAAGGCCTGTGCAGCCAAATAAATACATAAATAAAAATAAGCATTAAAAAATGAATGATGAATGAAGCATTAAAAAAAGAAATGATGTTTAAAATAAATACATCCCCTTTGAACATAATTTGGAAAAGGTGGAAAAGTAGGATAAATACTCTTGTAAGACCAACACTCAAAATATACTGAAACCAATCTTTCGGTATATTTACTTTAAGAATATTTTCTATGAGTAATTAATATATCCTTATAGCAGCCTTAGTCATTTTGCAAGGGAGGTGATATGTTATTGATATATATTATTGATCATATCCAAGGGCAGAATTTTGACCTAACTATTAGTTGTAGTCCACCTAATGTGTCTGTACTTAGGGAGAGCTTCTTTAACTTACAACTTCAGGATGACAACAAAATAATTTGTTGAGAAGGCCTAAACCCACTCTTTTTTAAAAAAAATTTCATTAGAATATAGTTGATTTACAATGTTGTGTTAGTTTCAGATGTACAGCAAAGTGAGTCCGTTCTACATATGCACTCTGTTTTAGATTCTTTTCCCATATTGATCTTTATAGAGTATTGACTAAAGTTCCTTGTGTTGTACAGTAGGTCCTTATTTATCTAGTTTATGTATAGTAGTGTATATGTGTCAATACCAGTCTCTCAATTTACCCATCCCCCCTTACCCCCTGGTAACCATAAGTTTGTTTTCTGTAACTCTGTTTCTGCAAACCCACTCTTGGTAAAGAGAATTGGAGTTTACTTAAAGATTATATGCAATAAGCTACACAAAGTTGAACCGTGTCATCTAACTCCAGTTCTTCCTCAGAAAGAATGAGTCCTAACTTTCTCCAGTGTGTTCTTCCTTCTGCAGTCTGCAAAACTGCTGGTGACCTGCTGCCTTGCTGTGTGTGGGCATTTTCAGGAGCCTGGTCATGTTTCTGAAACAGGAAGAGGAAAAGGCACAAATGTCAAAAGAAAGAAGAGGGGGACACAGATTTTGAGAAAAACAGGCTATGGACAAAAACTGGTTAGAACCAACATGGCCCAAGATGATGGAAGATTCGAGTTCCAGCAGGCTTTGAGCCTCACTATATGCTCATTATAATATATTAGTATATGCTAAAGGACACACCCACCAGTGCCATGACAATTCTGAGACTGACCACAGAAGGCCAGAAGTGGGCAGTGGCCCAATTCCTGGAAAGCCCCTCCTATCCTCTAAAATAGTGTTCCTTTACAAAGTTACAATGTTCCTGGTAAGTATGAAGTTGCTACTATTGTTGTTCAATCGCTCAGTTGTGTCTGACTCTTCGCAACCCCATGGACTGCAGGCTTCCCTGTCCTTCACTGTCTTCTGGAGTTTGCTCAAACTCATGTCCGTTGAGTCTGTGATGCTATCCGACCATCTTATCCTTGGTCATACCCTTCTCCTCCTGCCTTCAATCTTTCCCAGCATCAGGGTCTTTCCCAATGACTTGGCTCTTCCTATCAGGTGGCCAAAGTATTGGAACTTCAGCTTCAGCATCAGTCCTTCCAATGAATATTCAGAATTGATTTCCTTTAGTATTGACTGGTTTGATCTCCTTGCAGGCCTAGGGACTCTCAAGGGTCTTCTCTAGCACCACAATTTGAAAGTGTCAGTACTTCAGTGCTCACCCTTCTTTATGGTCCAACTCTCACATCCATACACAACTGGAAAACCATGGCTTTGACTAGATGGACCTTTGTCAGCAAAGTGATATCTCTGCTTTTTAATTTGCTGTCTAGGTTTGTTATAATTTTCCTTCCAAGGAGCAAGGGTCTTTTGATTTCATGGCTGTGATCACTATCTACAGTAATTTTGGAGCCCAAGAAAATAAAGTTTGCCACTGTTTCCATTGTTTCCCCATCTATTTTCCATGAAGTGATGGGACCGGATGCCATGATCTTAGATTTTTGAATGTTGAGTTTTAAGCCAGCTTTTTCAGTCTCCTCTTCCACCTTCATCAAGAAGCTCTTTATTTCCTCTTCACTGTCTTCTATAAGTGTAGTGTCATCTGCAAATGTGAGGTTATTGACATTTCTCCTGGCAATCTTTATTTTAGCTTGTGCTTCATCCAGCCCGGCATTTTGCTTGATATACTCTGCATATAAATTAAATAAGCAGGGTGACAATATACAGCCTTGACATACTGCTTTCCCAAGTTTGAACCAGTCCATTGTTCCATGTCCAGTTCTAACTGTTGTTTCTTGACCTGCATACAGGTTTCTCCGGAGGCAGGTAAGGTGGTCTGGTATTCCCATTTCTTTAAGAATCCAGCCCATAAAAACTAAAAACCCCACACTCTGCTCTCACCTTCTGAGAGCCATTGCATTCATCCTATGGAATGTATTTCTGTCTAAAAAAAAGTGAAAGACACTTGCTCCTTGGAAGAAAAGCTGTAACAAACCTAGACAGCATATTAAAAAGCAGAGACATCACTTTGCTGACAGGTCCATATAGTCAAAGCTGTGGTCTTTCCAGTAGTCATGTATGGATGTGAGAGTTGAATCATAAAGAATGCTGAGTGCTGAATAATTTGATGCTTTTGAACAGTGGTGTTCGGGAAGACTCTTGAGAGTCCCTTGGACAGCAAGGAGATCCAACCAGTCCATCCTAAAGGAAATCAGTCCTGAATATTTATTGGAAGGACGATGCTGAAGCTAAAGCTCCAATACTTTGGCCACCTGATGGGAAGAGCCAAGTCATTGGGAAAGACCCTGATGCTGGGAAAGATTGAAGGCAGGAGGAGAAGGGGATGACAGAGGATGAGATGGTTGGATGGCATCACCGACTCAATGGACATGAGTTTGAGCAAACTCTGGAAGATGGTGAAGGACAGGGAAGCCTGTTGTGCTGCAGTACATGGGGTCACACAGAGTCAGATACTACTGAGCAACTGAACAACAAAAACCACTTAATATGGCTCACTTTCCAAGGACCCTCACTCAGCAGCCCATTCCAGGGGCTTTCCCAAGCCCCGGGATGTGGCCATTCTCTTGTCCCTGCTTCTCCTGCAGCTCTTCAGCTCTCTGCTTCCCTTACTGAGTGCAGCGGCTGGCTGCTAAGCTCTCCCCAGGAGGCTATGCACCTGTGCTCTCCCTGGGGTGCAATCTCTCTGTCCAGTCAGTTTTCTCTTGGCCACTGTAACCAAGGGGAGGACATCTTAAAGACGTGGAGAGACTCATTTCCTCTGGAGTCTGAGTTAAAGAAGGTCACCCTCACAAGCAGAACACAGATTTCAGGAATACTTTCTGTGTAATATCATTTAATATTGCTATCTCCTACAACCCTGCAGCAACTGAGGGGGATTAATGATTAATCATCCAATAATGCTGGCCGCATGGGGATAGGCGGCATTTAAAAACACAGTTGTAAATCCTGTGCTACATATATCCAATGAAAGACAAGGTTTCCTGAAAAGAATTCCTCAGAAAAGAGTCACCATGTGTTCAAGTCTTTATAAAGTTTATCATATGATAGAAAGTTGATTAATTTGTTTTGAATAACAATATGTTATTCAGGAAGATATTTTAGTTTAAGAAGCTGCAGTCAGTTCTGGTTTTCCATTTTTCCATGTTTCTTGTGATCACTTGCTGGAATCTTTACAAGTTAATTAAGAAACTTAATACCAAGTCACTAATTCTTTCTTGAGTGTGATGGCTGATTTTATATGGTGATTTGACTGGCCATGGGGTGCCGGGATTAAGCAATGTTTCTGTGTGTGTCTGTGAGCATGTTTCTGGAGGAGATTGTGTTGGAATCAGGGGACTCAAAAGCAGACTGCCCTCCCCAATGTAGTGGGCACCATCAATTCCGTTGAGGTGAGGACCTGAACAGAACAAAAAGTGGAGGTAGACAGAATTTCCACCGCAGCCCTGTAACCCCCACCTCCCACTCTGCTGAATTGGGACAACTCATCTCCTGCCCTCAGATTAGGATTGAGCTCCCCTGGTACTCAGGCCTTCTGACTTTTGACTTAATTACATCACTGACTTTTCTGGGTCTCCAGCTTACAGATGGTAGGATTTTTCAGTCTCCATAGTCATGTGAGTTTTAATTCTTTATAATAAATCTCCTTTTATATCTATTGATTCTGTTTCTCTGGAGAACCCTAATACACTGAGGTCATAACTGCACAATTGTAAGCGCTGGTTATGTTTATAAGTAAGCCTTTTCTAGGTCAATTCTAAAAAGTATAAGTGACTGTATTAAAGACTATTGCAAATATACATCTACATGGTGTATTTTAAAGATCAGCTATCCTGGAACTCCACATCCACAATGCTGGGGGCCTGAGTTGGATCCCTGGGCAGGGAACTAGGTCCCACATGCTGCAACTAAGGCCCGGCGCAGCCAAATAAATTTTTTTTCCCTTAAATCTACTATCCTAAAACTCAACAATAAAAAAGCAAATAACCCAATTAAAATTGGCAAAGGATCTGAATAAACATTCTTCCAAAGAAGATATCTTCCGAGGAAGATATACAAGTTGCCGATAAACACAAGAAAAGGTGCTCAGTATGATCAGTCACCAGGGAAACGCAAATCAAAGACACAGTGAGATAGCACTTCACATTCACCAGATTTGCTAGAATAAAACAGTCAGATAACAGCAACTGTTAGTGAGGACATGGAGAAGTTGGAATCTTCATACACTACAGTATGGCTGCTTTGTAAAACAGTCTGACAGTTCCTCAAACAATTAAACACTGAGTTTCCAGCAATTCCTGGAATTCCAGCAATTCTACAATTAGATATATACCCAAGCAAAATGAAAACATATGTCCACACAGAAAGCTGTACCTGAATGTCTATAGAAGCATGATTCATAATAGCCTAAAGGTGGAAACAACCCAAATGTCTATCAACTGATGAGTGGATAAACGACATGCTGTATAACCACACAGTAGAATATTATTCAACCATAAAGAAAAACAAAGTACTCATATATTCTATAGCATGGATGAGTCTTGAAACCATTATGCTAAGTGAAAGATGCCAGTCACAAAGGACCACATATTACATGGTTACATTTGTATGAAAGTCCAGAACACAAATATCCATAGAACAGAAAGTAGATCAGTGGTTGCTTAAAGTTGGGGGATAGGGTAGGGACATAGAGGGGGGTGATGATTAAAGACTATGGGATTTGTTTTTGAGCTAATGAAAGTGTTCTACAACTGTGAATATACTGAAAAACACTGGATTGCACAGTGTCGAATTGCATGCTACAAGGACTTTATAAAAAAAAAAATCAAGTGAACAAAGAATAATTCAACATCATCTATCAATAAAATACACTTTGTTGTTGTTCATTCACCAAGTTGTGTCCAACTGTTTGCAACCCCATGGACTGCAGCACGCCAGGCTCCCTTGTCTTTCACTATCTCCTGGAATTTGCTCAAATTCATGTCCATTGAGTCAGTGATGCTATCTAACCATCTCGTCCTCTGTCACCCCCTTCTCCTTTTGCCTTCAATCTTTCCCAGCGTCAGGGTTTTTTCCAATGAGTTGGCTCTTCACATCAGACCAAAGTATTGGAGCTTCAGCTTCAGCATTAGTCCTTTCAATGAATATTCAGCGTTGGTTTCCTTTAGGATTGACTGGTTGGATCTCTGCTGTCCAAGGGAGGAAAAAAGACTCAGTGACACACACATACAAATCTTGTTGGTCACTATTAATGACTGCCAGGAAATCAGCTTATTTTTCTGGAAACAAATAAAGAAAAAGAATCAAGCATTTATCCTGCTTCTCCTGCATATTGTATCTTAGGGTAATCAACAGTTAATGGGAGAAAGTTTCTCCTTATAGAATTATTTCAGCTAATAAATGAGGAAGGAATGATAGCAATTTTCCACCCCTAATGCAATCGTGGGTCAATGCAATGGCTATATTATGGCAAAAAGAAAGACAACAAAGCATTACGTGTCTCTCAGTGAAAGTACTCAGGGCACTTCCCTGGTGGTCCAGTGGCTAAGACTGCGTGCTCCCAATACAGGAAGTTAGGGTTCAGTCCTAACTTGATTGAACCCTAACTTAGACCTGGCACAGCCAAATAAATAAATAAAAATAAATATTAAAAAATCTTTTAAAAAGTACTCAGTACCATCCATGAAATATTCTTGCCACTGAACAAATAGAATGCGAATGTGATAAAGTCTTTAGAGTTAACTACAAGTTTCCAGAAATAGAAGGAACCAGAGGAACGTGTCAGGTGATATTGCAGGGATGGAATGAGCAAAGTTCCGGATATGGGAAACTGTGGACACAATGTCAGACTTTATTTTGGGGGGCTCCAAAATCACTGCAGATGGTTATTGCAGCCATGAAATTAAAAGACGCTTACTCCTTGGAAGAAAAGTTATGACCAACCTAGATAGCATATTCAAAAGCAGAGACATTACTTTGCCAGCAAAGGTCCGTCTAGTCAAGGCTATGGTTTTTCCAGTAGTCACGTATGGATGTGACAGTTGGACTGTGAAGAAAGCTGAATGCCGAAGAATTGATGCTTTTGAACTGTGGTGTTGGAGAAGACTCTTGAGAGTCCCTTGGACTGCAAGGAGATCCAACCAGTCCATTCTGAAGGAGATCAGCCCTGGGATTTCTTTGGAAGGAATGATGCTAAAGCTGAAGCTCCAGTACTTTGGCCACCTCATGCGAAGAGTTGACCCACTAGAAAAGACTCTGATGCTGGGAGGGATTGGGGGCAGGAGGAGAAGGGGACGACAGAAGATGAGATGGCTGGATGGCATCACCGACTCGATGGACGTGAGTCTGAGTGAACTTCGGGAGATGGTAATGGACAGGGAGGCCTGGCGTGCTGCGATTCATGGGGTCAAAAAGAGTCGGACACGACTGAGCGACTGAACTGAACTGAACTGAAAAGGACCTATCAACGAATGCATTGTATGAAAAGGAAGAAAGAGCAAGAGGAAGGAGGACACCTATGGATTAATGACAATTAAAAAGCCTCAGGCTTCGCTGGTGGTCCAGTAGTTAGGAATCCGCCTGCAATGCTGGAGACACCGATTCCACCCCTGATCTGGGACGATCCCGTGGAGCAACTAAGCTCGAGTGCCACAACTACTGGGCCTATGCATCCTAAAGCCCTTGCTCTGCAACAGAAGAAGCCACCACAATAAGAAGCCCAAGTGGAGGGTAGTCTCGCTCGCTACAACTCGAGAAAATATGCACAGTGAAGAAGACCCAGCACAACCAAAATTAAATAAACAAATAAAATTATATAAATATAAAAATACCTATGACCAAATGAAATGTCTGCACTTAGTCTGCATCCAGATTTAAACAACTTAATGAGACAATTGCTAAGTTACTTCAGTCGTGTCTGACTCTGTGTGACCCCATAGACGGCAGCCCACCAGGCTCCCCTATCCCCGGGATTCTCCAGGCAAGAACATTGGAGTGGGTTGCCATTTCCTTCTCCAATTTATGAGACAATGGGGAAATTTAAATACTTACTAAATATTTCATAATGTGAGGGAATAATCAACTTTTGCTATAATGGTGTTGCAGTTGTATTTTTCAAAGGTCTTTATCATAGGGATACATATTGGAATATTTTTGGATTAAATGATGTGATGTCTGGGATGGGGGAATAGAAACAAAACACTGGCCATGAGTTGTTAACTGTTGAGATTTCTATGTACTTCTGCTTATGTTTAAAACTTTCTGTAATGGCAATTTTTTTCTTTTTTAAGGAAAGTATCATTGCTGCAAACAGTTTAGAAAGACGTGAAGGCCTGAAAAATTGGTAGGTATCTCTTTAGAGATGATGAAGACACATATCAAACATGCCTCTGAAGAGTGTGAATAAAATTTTTCCATGAAATGTGAGAATGGAAAAAAATTTTAACAGTATATTTTCGATACATGTGATTTGGGATATGTATTTTATTTTAAACATATTTATTATTGATATTTATATGGCTGCATCAGGTCTTAGTTGCAACACTCAGAATCTTCACTGCAGTGTGCAGGCCTCTCTAGGTACACGGGCTTCTCTCTAGCTGCGGCTCTGTAGTTGCCTCACAAGGGCTTAGTTGCCCTTTAGCATGTAGGATCTTAGTTCCCCAACCAGGAATTGAACCCGTGTCCCCTGCATTGGAAAACGAATTCTTAACTACTGGCACCAGGGAAATCCCTGTATTTTATTTATTTTTTTATTTTGGCTACTCCAGGTCTTAATTGTGGCACATGGGATCTTTAGCTGTGGCATGTGAACTCTTAGTTTCGGCATGTGGGATCTATTTCCTTGACCAGGGATCAAACCTGGGTCCCCTACGTTGGGAACGTGGAGTCATAGCCACTGGACCACCAGGGCAGTCCCTGGATATGTATTTTAAGCTAAATTAATGAAAGGCAATGCCAAAGAATGCTCAAACTACTGCACAATTGCACTCATCTCACAGGCTAGTAATGTTTAAAATTCTCCAAGCCAGGCTTCAGCAATACGTGAACCATGAAATTCCAGATGTTCAAGCTGATTTTTAGAAAAGGCAGAGGAACCAGAGATCAAATTGCCAACATCTGCTGGATCATGGACAAAGGAAGAGAGTTCCAGAAAAACATCTATTTCTGCTTTATTGACTATGCCAAAGCCTTTTGACTGTGTGGATCACAATAAACTGTGAAAAATTCTGAAAGAGATGGGCATACCAGACCACCTGACCTGCCTCTTGAGAAACCTGTATGCAGGTCGAAGCAACAGTTCGAACTGGACATGGAACAACAGACTGGTTCCAAATAGGAAAAGGAGTACGTCAAGGCTGTATATTGTCACCCTGCTTATTTAACTTCTATGCAGAGTACATCATGAGAAATGCTGGGCTGGAGGAAGCGCAAGCTGGAATCAAGATTGCCAGGAGAAATATCAATAACCTCAGATATGCAGATGACACCACCCTTATGGCAGAAAGTGAAGAACTAAAGAGCCTCTTGATGAAAGTGAAAGAGGAGAGTGAAAAAGTTGGCTTAAAGCGCAACATTCAGAAAACTCAGATCATGGCATCTGGTCCCATCATTTCATGGGAAATAGATGAGGAAACAGTGGAAACAGTGTCAGACTTTATTTTTCTGGGCTCCAAAATCACTACAGATGATAGTGATTGCAGCAATGAAATTAAAAGATGCTTACTCCTTAGAAGGAAAGCTATGACCAACCTAGATAGCATATTAAAAGGCAGAGACATTACTTTGCCAACAAAGGTACGTCTTGTCAAGGCTATGGTTTTTCCAGTGGTCATGTATGGATGTGAGAGTTGGACTATAAAGAAAGCTGAGTGCCGAAGAATTTATGCTTTTGAACTGTGGTGTTGGAGAAGACTCTTGAGAGTCCCTTGGACTGCAAGGAGATCCAACCAGTCCATCCTAAAGGAGATCAGTCCTGGGTGTTCATTGGAAGGACTGATGTTGAAGCTGAAACTCCAATACGTTGGCCACCTGATGCAAAGAGCTGATTCACTCTTTGCTGGGAAAGATTGAGGGCGGGAGGAGAAGGGGACGACAGAGGATGAGATGGTTGGATGGCATCATTGACTCGATAGACATGGGTTTGGGTGGACTCTGGAAGTTGGTGATGAACAGGGAGGCCTGGCGTGCTGTGGTTCATGGGGTTGCAAAGAGTCGGACATGACTGACCTACTGAACTAAACTGAATAAATCATATATTGCAAGAAGATAAATATTTCACCTTCATCACTAAAAGCTTGCATATTCCAGTTTCATGCCCCCTTCCCCTAAAAGCTCAATTGTTTTACATTTTTCAATAGGATGTTTTGGGATTGTGTAATATTCAATGTTGCTTACATGTCCAGGCATATATAATAAAGGGATTACACATTTTCATGCAAAGAGTTGACTCATTGGAAAAGACTCTGATGCTGGAAAGGATTGGGGGCAGGAGGAGAAGGGGACAACAGAGGATGAGATGGCTGGATGGCATCACTGACTCGATGGACATGAGTTTGCCTGAACTCCAGGAGTTGGTGATGGACAGGGAGGCCTGGCGTGCTGCGATTCATGGGGTCACAAAGAGTCGGACACGACTGAGTGACTGAACTAAACTGATACATTTTCACTCAATGTATTCAAGGTCATAGCCAAGCCATTTCTCCATGCTATTATGAAATTGTAGTAAAAATAATTTTAAAGGCTGCATACAATGTGGTGATATACTAATGTTTATTGTAAGACATTTGATCTACCTTGTTTTTCACTACTATAAATAATTATACAAAAGCAATTTCTGCATTAATCTTATTTTCTTACAACAGAGTTCCTGAAGTAGAATTATATTATAAAGAATGTAAATATTTTAATATTCTTCATACAGGTCAAATTTTTGGTAAGACTTTTTTTTAACCCATTGACACGTTCACCATCAAAACATTAAAGGGTCAGTTTCATCATCAACATTAAGAAGTTTTATTTATTTTTTCACTGTGGCTATTGAAATAAATTAAAAAATATATCTCATTTCTGTTTCAATTTAACTGGCTATTAATAACATAGAACATCCCCTTTTTATTTATTTTATTCCAGTTTTGTTAATTGTCTATTGGTATCATTTACTTTTCTATCTACTGGGGAATGTAGTATTCTTCTTATTAATGTGCATGTATTATTTATTCCATAAATATAAATTTATTTACTTAACAATATTAATTTAGCATCCAACTACGGTCTAGTCTCCGGGGATACAGTGGTAAACAAAAGAGGTCATCATCTCTGCTTTCATGGAGCTTATGTTTATGGGAGAGTTAAACATTGAACAACTTTATGTATACACATATAATTAATTTTTGTAAGTGATACAAAGAAGAAAGAACGGATGAAGTGAGAAAGCATAACGTAAGAAAATCATTTTTATTTAACTTGTATTTATTATTGATTTTTGGCTGCACTGGATCTTATTGCTACATGCTGGGCGTCTCTAGCTGTGGTACTCAGAATTCTTGTGGTAGCTTCTCAGACGCAGGGCCCCGGCTCTAGGCAGGTGGCCTCGGTAGCTGCAGCTCACAGGCTTAGTTGCTCCACGGTGTGAGCAATCCTCCCAGACCAGAGATCGAACTTGCGTCTTCTGTTTGGAAAGTAGAAGGAGAATAATTTAGGTGAGGAATTTGGACAAGTTCTCTTGGTGAGAAAATGCCAATAAAGTTGAGTCCTGAAGGATCTAGAACAGTAGTCCACACACAGGGAAAAGTGTTACTGACAAAGTAAACTGTATATGCAAATGTCCTGAGACAGCAAAGTGCTTAGGGTTCTAGAGTCACTGAAAGAAGGATATTTTAGCTAGAAAACAGGAGCAATGGGGATGAAGGAGATGATGGATATAAAGCTGGATAGAGTCTTGGTCCCATAGAACCTGTTAGATGAATTAGAGATTTTAGACTAGGTGAAAGGCCGAACAGCAATAATTGAAGAGCCTAGGTTTGGGGTTCAGGCTAACTGAATTCAAATCCTAATTCTCCTTCATTCTAGTTCTATTATTTTGGGCAAATTACTTCATCTCTCCAAGCTTCAGTTTCCTTATTTGTTAAACAGGACGGTAATCGCCAGGTTGTGAGGATTCGTTGAGATAATATAATGAAAGGTTCTTTGCACAATTTCTAATACATTGGCAGTTAAAGTGCATCAGAAAGTCATTGAGGTGTTTTATGTAGGATAGTGACACAATCCCATTTATCATGTTTTTAAATAATTCCCCCGTTGCTATATGGAAGGCTCAGGGGATTAGCTAGCTGGTTATCAGAAGAGAAGGCTTGGACGAGGATGTTGATAGTGGGAGGATGCAAGAAATATTGTAGAGGAGGAATTGAGAGGGCTTTGTGTTAAACTGGAATGGGGCTGGTGAGGGAAGAGGCAGGAGTTGGGGATATAACTCTTACGTCTCAGGGGTGATGAACTACTGAGCAGATGGGAGTGACTGAGAGTTACTGAGACAGGAATGCTGGATGAGGGGACAATTTGAGGGAGTTACACTTTGGACCTGTTCAGTTACAGAACCTTTCTGAGTCATCCAAATTTAAGATTTGTATGTTCGGAGTATTGGATGTATTGGTATAGAGCTCAGAAAAGAGACCTGAACTGGAGATTAAAATGTAGGAGTCACCAGGATGTGGGCTTCCCTGGTGGCTCAGACAGTAAAGAATCCACCTGCAATGCCAGAGAACTAGATTCAATCCCTGGGTTGGGAAGATCCCCTGGAGAAGGGCATGGCAACCCAAACTCCAGTATTCTGGCCTGGAGAATCTGGATGGACAGAGGAGCCTGGCGGACTACAGTCCATGGGGTCACAAAGAGTGGGACACAACTGAGTGATTAAGTACAACACAGCACATTAGGAGGTAGATGTTTCAAATCATGCAAATGACTGAGGTCACCTAGGAAGAAGGAAAGCCCAAAAAGAGGACAGGGCTTAGCGCCATCCCCCAAGTGATGCCTAGAGGTCAAGTAGAAGAGAAACTGCTGACAGAGGAGGGTGAGATAGAGGAGGAGAAAGAGGAGAGTTTTAAGAAGCAGGGAGGGCTCAGCTGGGTGGGAGGGCACAGGAGTTTTCCTGGCCTAGCCCCAGGGGCTCCCTTGGAGGAACAGAACTCATCCTCCAAGTAGGAGGGTGACTGGAACCAGGAAGTGGCGCCCACGTGCGAAGTCAGTCCTTTTGAGAAGGCCTAAGGCTGACCCCTTGTCCTCTTTATTGCCCATTCTTTCCCAGCTTGCCTATTAATGATTTATTTGCCTCACTGCAGTTTCACATTTCTCTGTAGGGATCAGCCCTTCTTTGAAAAGCTGAGGATTTCAGACAACTGAGAAGCTCTCTGAGAACGCCTAAAGCTGCCCTGCTTGCCCCAGCTGCCTCCATTCTGGCCTCGGAGGCTTCGGGCATCCCCGAGGGAGCCGGCTTGGAATGAGGCTGCAGGGAGGGAGCAGGTGGGCACAGCCCACACGGCCCAGCCGTGGCCAGATCTGCCCTGTGAGCTACCTGGGAATGGAATTTCAGCCTGGGGACCCCCGCTGCTCCTGCTGAGCCACCGGATGGTAGCCGAGGAGAGCGTGATGTGCAGCAGAGGAGGGCATGGCAGGGCCTCCCACCAACTGTCTCGTCCCCTCTCCTTTTCTCTCCCTTTCTCCTCCTCCTCTCCTAAATCTATGTAATTTCTAAGCATATTTCTGTAAAGCCACTGAGGTACTAAAAATGTGAAGTAATGCCGCATGGATGGAGGAGAGGAACCTTAGAGTAACACATAGTTGTGAGTGCTAGGTCGCTTCAGCCATATTCTGACTCTGTGACCCCATGGATTATAGCCCGCCAGGCTCCTGTCCATGGGATTCTCCAGGCAGGAATACTGGAGTGGGTTGCCATGCCCTCCTCCAGGAGATCTTCCCAACCCAGGAATCAAACTCACGTCTCTTATGCTCCTGCACTGGCAGGTGGCTTCTTTACCACTAGCTCCACCTGGGAAGCACTACAGGTAGTTGTGGTTAACAATCAACACTTAGTGAATAATAAAAGCCTGGGGGGTTTTATATATGTGATCTCCCTTAGTCCTCACAATAATATTTTGAGATAGGAATCATTATCCCCATTTTACAGATAAATAAACAGAGGCTTTGAAAGGTCAGAAACTTCCCTAAAGTTGCACAGTGATAAGATGGCGGAGCTGAGGATTCTATTCTAGGTTTCGCTCACAAGGAGTCTAAACTTTTCATCACCTTGCTACTCTCCCTCATGACGGTGCGAGCTTGTGTGCTAAGTCGCTTCAATCGTGTCCGACTCTGTGTGACCCTGTGGACTGCAGCCCGCCAGGCTCCTCTGTCCATGGGATTCTCCAGGCAAGAATACTGGAGCGGGTTGCCCTGTCCTCCTCCAGGGATCTTCCTGACCCAGGGAAACCTACGTCTCTTATGTCTCCTGCACTGGCAGGCAAGTTCTTTATCATTAGTGCCACCTGGAATGCCCTCACGATAGTGAGGGTGAGAGAAAAATGTTCCATCTATTTGTAAATAGCACACATTGTAAGTAGCATAGTATTCATACTACTTATGACTTATTCATAGTATTTATGACAATGTTAAGTGAAAAAAGCAGAATATACAACTCTAACAATGTAAAAACAACACATGGGAAAACCAGCAGAAAATAGACAAAAAGCTATGTGTGTATATAATGGAATTTTGGGTGGTTTTATGTTCTGTATGTATTTTGCACTGTGGAGAATGTTAAAATTGACATTTCTTTAAAATACAAAAAAAGGAAAAGCATTCCAGATTGGGAAAAAAAAAAACAAGGAAACCAGGCTTGCCCGGCAGGTCTCCTTGTGACTTAGCTCTCTGGATGCCAGTGTTTCATGTGTAGACTTGTGATATTACTAGTTCACATTTATTGAACAATTACTATATTCCACACACATTTACAAATGGAACAAAACTGAAGTCTCCCTCTAATTCTCTGGGCTTTCCTGGTGGCCCAGATGGTAAAGAATATGCCTGCAATGCAGTAGACCCAAGTTCGATTTCTGGGCTGGGATGATCTTCTGGAGAAGGGACTGGCCTCTACTCTAGTGTTCTTGCCTGGAGAATCCCATGGACAGAGGAGCCAGGTGGGCCACAGCCCATGGGGTCGCAAACAGCCGGACATGACTGAGTGAGTAGCACTTTCAGTTTATAATTCTCTAAGGGAGATGATTCTACAGCTGAGGAAATGAAGGGTCAGAGAAGGTAGACAGGAAGGCAGTAGAGAGACTTCAGTCTGGCTGTGTATCTCGGCCTCCCTCTTAGAAGCTGGCTGGTTGGGAAAGTTACTCTCTCAGAGGCTCAATAATTTCCATCTTCCAAGGTTCCTATGAGGAGTAAATGTGATTATGCATATCATGTCCTTGGCACAAAATAAAGCACTCGATGAACAGTTATTATTAATATTAAGCATCTTGGAAAAGGCTTAGCAAACTAGTACAGGAAAAATAGATGGTCACTCCTAGGGCTGTATGAGAGCAAAGCCAGGCTCCTCCCCTCACAAGCTATTGCTGAGATCGTCCTACGGCATCCTCTGTCCCATCATCCAGGCCTGACAGTTTACCATCCTAACATTTTCAGCTGCGCTATCTTTTTTTTCAGGTTTTAAAACTTTTATTTAAAATATTTAAAAATGTGTGCATTCCAATAATTAAACTTGTTTGAACTACAACAAAAAAGGCACTCTGATTTTATAGCCTGTTTTGAAATGATAAGTTGAGAGACAAAGTCACATATTGTGTGGTGCTTTTGTTTATTTTTCATGAAATGTGTCCATTGCCAAAGACCTTGGGCTCACGGGTCAACCTCTGGTCCCTCTGTGTAATTGAGATGTGTGGGTAAACTCATTCCAATCCCTCACGGAAAGCCCTTTTGTGTGTTGGGGAGGGGGGAGGGGGGCAGACCCCAGGACAAGGGAGAGGGGAAGGGCCCGCAAGGGTTGCATTTTGTCATTGGCTGTGACTGAGCCTGTAGCAGGCATGCTGTGCTTGAATTAGCTCCACATTAGAAGTTTATAAAACCCTATCATCTTTGATGTCTTCTTTAAAAAAAAATTTTTTTAATACTGAAGCAATACTGTATTATGTTTAAGGTTTTGGGGGTCCCAGAATGTCTTTAGAAGAATTGAATTTTTTGCATTTGGGTGGGTAGTTTCCCTCTTCTTTAGGTCTGCTTCCTGTATGTTTTTCTATTGGGCAGAAAGATTAAGTCACTGCTGAGTGAATACGGTATTTATATAAGCTTTCATTATAAAGCATATTTCTTTTTTTATTATTCGAATCATATATTAGACAAATACATATTGCCTTTATCTTTTCAAGATATGCAGCAAACTCATGATGAAAAAATAAAAATACATTCATTTATACTATTTGTAAAACTTTCAGAAGAAAACATAGGAAAAAAAATTTTTATGTCTGAAGTTAGGCAAAGATTTCTAAGACATTATACCTAAAATACAACATATCATTAGAATTTTTAAAATTGTGCACCTCCAAAGACAGGGATATAAGAATGAAAAGACAAGAAACAGACTTGGAGAAAATCATGTATCTGTTAAAGCTTCTGTGCCAGGAATATATAAAGATATCTCAAAACCCAATAGTAAGAAAATGAAAAACACAATATAGGATGGATAAAAGATTTGAACAAACACTTTACAAAGAAGATCTGTGTATTGCTGGTAAACCCATGGAAAGATGATAGACATTAATAATCATTAGGAAAATTCAAAATGCTAACACAATGAGATACATAGAGACAGAGAGAGGACTGATAAGACAAATAGCTGAGGAGATGGAATTTATTGGTGAATATAGTTAAAGAAATCAGATTGATTATATTCTTTGCAGCCAAAGATGGAGAAAATCTATACAGTCAGCAAAAACAGGACTGGGAGTTGACTGTGGCTCAGATCATGAGGTCCTTATTGCCAAACTCAGACTTAAATTGAAGAAAGTTGGGGAAACCACTAGACCATTGATGACCTAAATCAAATCCCTTATGATTATACAGTGGAAGTGACAAATAGATTCAAGGGATTAGATCTGATAGACAGAGTGCCTGAAGAACTGTGGATAGATGGATGTTCACGACATTGTACTAGAGGCAGTGGTAAAGACCATCTCCAAGAAAAAGAACTGCAAAAAGGCAAAATGGTCGTCTGATGAGGCATTACAAATAGCTGAGAAAAGAAGAAAAGCGAAAGGCAAAGGAGAAAAGGAATGATATAACCATTTGAGTGCGGAGTTCCAAAAAATAACAAGGAGAGATAAGAAAGCCTTCCTCAATGATCAATGCAAAGAAATAGAGGAAAACAGAATGGGAAAGACTAGAGGTCTCTTCAAGAAAATTAAAGATACCAAGGGAACATCTCATGCAAAGATGAGCACAATAAAGGAGAGCAATGATATGGATTAGATCCTGAATATTCATTGGAAGGACTGATGCTGAAGCTGAAACTCCAATACTTTGGCCACCTGGTGTGAAGAACTGACTCATTGGAAAAGACCCTGATGCTGGGAAAGATTGAAGGCGGGAGGACAAGGGAACGACAGAGGATGAGATGGCTGGATGGCATCACTGACATAATGGACATGAGATTGAGTAAACTCCAGGAATTGGTGATGGACAGGGAGGCCTGGCATGCTGCAGTCCATCAGGTCATGAAGAGTCGGACATGACTGAGCGACTGAACTAAACTGATAAAGAGCATATAGGCTGTTTTCATACAAAATTATTTTCTAGAAAACCTGAGAATTAGATGACACATAATAATGCACATTTCTTAATATTTTCTGTGAAGATTGGATGTATTTGGTTCAACAACATAAAACATTTTAGAAAAGGAGAGAAAAGTGTTCATGAAGCACTAGGTTTGCGCCGTGCCTGAAACCCCCTCTTCTGAAAACTAGTTCTTCCTACAATAAAGTTGCTAGAGTGGTCCTCGAGGGAAACCAACCCTGATGTCTTGGTTGCAGCTGATTGAACCAGCTCTGTCTGACCCAGAGACAATCAGGTGTAAGCTGTATTTGTGGGAGGTTAACAGCCTTTGATGTTCAAGCTGGTTTTAGAAAAGGCAGAGGAACCAGAGATCAAATTGCCAACATCCACTGGATCATGGAAAAAGCAAGAGAGTTCCAGAAAAACATCTATTTCTGCTTTATTGACTATGCCAAAACCTTTGACTGTGTGGATCACAAGAAACTGTGGAAAATTCTGAAAGAGATGGGCATACCAGACCACCTGACCTGCCTCTTGAGAAATCTGTATGCAGGTCAGGAAGCAACAGTTCGAACTGGACATGGAACAACAGACTGGTTCCAAATAGGAAAAGGAGTACGTCAAGGCTGTATATTGTCACCCTGCTTATTTAACTTCTATGCAGAGTACATCATGAGAAACACTGGACTGGAAGAAACACTAGCTGGAATCAAGATTGCTGGGAGAAATATCAATAACCTCAGATATGCAGATGACACCACCCTTATGGCAGAAAGTGAAGAGGAACTAAAAAGCCTCTTGATGAAAGTGAAAGAGGAGAGCGAAAAAGTTGGCTTAAAGCTCAACATTCAGAAAACGAAGATCATGGCATCCGGTCCCATCACTTCATGGCAAATAGATGGGGAAACAGTGGAAACAGTGTCAGACTTTATTTCTGGGGGCTCCAAAATCACTGCAGATGGTGACTGCAGCCATGAAATTAAAAGACGCTTACTCCTTGGAAGAAAAGTTATGACCAACCTAGATAGCATATTCAAAAGCAGAGACATTACTTTGCCGACTAAGGTCCATCTAGTCAAGGCTATGGTTTTTCCTGTGGTCATGTATGGATGTGAGAGTTGGACTGTGAAGAAGGCTGAGCGCCGAAGAATTGATGCTTTTGAACTGTGGTGTTGGAGAAGACTCTTGAGAGTCCCTTGGACTGCAAGGAGGTCCAACCAGTCCATTCTGAAGGAGATCAGCCCTGGGATTTCTTTGGAAGGAATGATGCTAAAGCTGAGGCTCCAGTACTTTGGCCACCTCATGAGAAGAGTTGACTCATTGGAAAAGACTCTGAAGCTGGGAGGGGTTTGGGGCAGGAGGAGAAGGGGACGACCGAGGATGAGATGGCTGGATGGCATCACTGACACGATGGATGTGAGTCTGAGTGAACTCAGGGAGATGGTGATGGACAGGGAGGCCTGGCGTGCTGTGATTCATGGGGTTGCAGAGGGTTGGACCTGACTGAGCGACTGAACTGAACTGAAGTGAACAGCCTTTGACAGAGCTGACTGGGAAACTCTGCCTGACCAGCAGGGTCGGTTGGATAGGGATGAACCGATGAGGAGTTCACACAAAGAAAGCTGGTCAGTCACGCTCTGCGTCAAGAGTTTCCCACATGGCCACAGAAGTCGAGGAACCCAGAATGCAGAAACAGAAATGGAGGATGCCCTGTATTCTCCCAAGGGACCCTATTCCCACAGGGCTACCTGGTCACCCGAGTGCAGCTTCTCCAAGCGAACTCGAAGAGTCCTTCTCAGAAATAATTTAATCAAGTCTCTTCTTACAGGTAAGAAATACCAAGGCCTAGAAGACAAAGTAGCCACATAGTTATTAACAATTAGTAGTGTTTGTGGGAGGGGAGCTTAGGTTTCTTGATTTCTAAGGTGGTTCTTCCAGCTGCCTCATGAGGCCTCATGAGGTGCTACCTCATGTTTTGATACTCTGGTGATCATATAAGTGTGCTTTCAGTTCAGTTCAGTTGCTCAGACGTGTCTGACTCTTTGGGACCCCATGGACTGCAGCACGCCAGGCTTCCCTGTCCATCACCAATGCCCAGAGCTTGCTCAAACTCGTGCATGTCCATTGAGTTGGTGATGCCATCCAACTATCTCATCCTCTGTCGTCCCCTTCTCCTCCTGCCTTCAATCTTTCCCAGCATCACACAAATTAATATTACCTGAATATTTATTCAGTATATTTCAGAATACATTCATAGTATTTGTTTCAGAATATTTGTTTTTGAGGATATTTTTTCCAGTGCACCTGCTAAGTGGCTAGAACTGAGCTATTACAGAAACTGAGGGCAAAAAGAAAATACAGGCTGTATCCTCCAGTCATTTAGAGTCCAAGGAACCATACAGATCAATCTACTTTATAATTAAGTAAAAATAATGTGAGTCTATAGAATGACAGAATATAAGCTGTTATTACAAGGGATAAAAAAGACTTAAAATTGTTTTTGCTTTTTTTTTTTTGCCTTTTGGGAGGTTGATAGTGCTTGGCTATGTGATACATAGAAAAGGACTTGAACTCAAAGGAAAAGACTCAAAAAGAAGAATGCATGATGGACTGGGATTGACTGGTAACGCCTGCTCTGTGGATGCTGGGAGTGTTGTATTTTGTTGTTGTCATGTTTCTTGTGGAGGTGGATCAGTTTTACGTAAAGGTGGACGCACAACATTCCTGATGCAAGAAACAGGCTGAGCAAAGACTTGAGAATGAGTGCGTGTGTTTGAAGGGATGTGGGAAAACTGATTTAAGGGAATCAAGAATGGGGGCAGTACAAGAATGACAGGTGGAAGTGTCTGATTGTGTGACATAGTGTGAATGAAAGCTCCATAACTCCTCAGGGTTCAGGTGTGTTGGGAGGGGGAAGAAGGGGTGGGGAGTGGGCTGGGGTGGGGTGAGTGAGACTTCATCTGCCCCTCACCCTTCCCTATGTCCATAGCACAACACTGATTTACTTATTTTACATGTTGGGACTTCATGTAAAAAATTTTTTGCCTTTGAAGAACTGTTACTCATTTTAATAAAAACAAGTTTAAAAATCACTGGTATAAGCAAGGAGTGTCTCGGGAAGTTTTGCTCCGTGAATTTGATGCTTTAGGAAGCCTCATGGAGTACTAGTTTGTAGACTGAATATAAGAGGACTAGTACGGCATTGTTGCAATTTTCAAGTGTGAGGAGACAGAGCTCTGATTTAGGATTAGGGGGGCTGAACCAGGGCAGCATGTAAGTAATAAGAATCATTTCAGAGGCAGAGTCAGGGAGGGAAAAGCAGTCTCCATCCAAGAAAGAAAGAAAATTAAATTTTTTTAATCTCACTAACTTGGACTCAAAGTAATTTACCTTGGAGACTATAAATTTTGTGAGGGTAGGGATTATGACTGTCTAGTTTCCTTAGGAAAGTACCTGGGACATAGTAGGTATTCAATAAATATTTATTCTCTAAAAAAAAAAAGGTTGTATGTAACTATTAGGATGATTTCTGCTGCAAATAAGAGAAATTTTGACTTCAAACTGGCTTAAAGAATAAGGATATTTATTAGATCAGAGACAGAGTAAGTTCCAGGCTCAGCACAATCAACAGCTAAGTGATGTCACTAATAACCCAGGTTCTCTCCCTCTTTTCACTCAAACCCCTGGCATTGGCTTCATCTTAAGGTGCTGCTACTCAGGTTACAGGATGGCTGCCTGCAGTGATCAAGGCACAGGCTTCCTGCTGAAGGACAGTAGAAGGGAAAGAGAAATCTCTCCCCTAAATATAGACTAAACATCCTGTGTTCCTGTCCCCATTCTCATCAGCTGGAAGAATGCTTTATACTCAATGGTTTTGAGCTCCATCCCACTCTAACCTTGAGGCTGGGGCGAGGATCATTTCCTCTGAGTGTTGGGGAAGGGAAGATTAGACAAGTGAGCAAAGTTGGAGTTTACTAAAAGAACATAAGAGGGAAAGGGTACCGAGTTGAGTACACTTGAAATTCAATGTGTGGTTTGAGGACTAGCAGCCTCAACATCACCTGGGACCTGTTAAAAATATAAAAGCTTAGGGCTCACCTCAGGTTTCAGGTGGCGCTGGTGGTAAAGAACCTGTCTGCCCTGCAGGAGACCTAAGAGACATGGATTTGATCCCTGGATCGGGAAGATCCCCTGGGGGAGGGCATGGCAACCCAGCCCAGGATTCTTGCCTGGAGAATCCCACAGTCAGAGGAGCCTAGGGGGCTACATACAGTCCATAGAATTGCAAAGAGTCAGACATGACTGAAGCGACTTAGCATGCAAAGGTCCCTAAACCGGTGTCTGCATTTTAGCAAGATTCCCCAGGTGAGTCGTATACATATAAGTAACGTTTGAAAGCATTGCCCTACACTGTGTACTTTCTTTCTAGGACCTTTGCCTGGCATGTAAAATAGATGAACAACTACGTCTTCTTCAAGACCAGGTGTAAAGAATTACCTTCGGTGCTGTCACTCCTGAGCTTCCTGGCATTTTGTTCCTACCTCTATCATATCTCTTCATCTCATTGTTTTGTCGTTAGTTGTTTAAATTATCTTAGAATCTGTGTTTCCATTGCACAGGGCATGGGTTCGATCCCTAGTCGGAGAACAAAAACCCTTCAAGCTGCACATCATGGTCATAAATAAACACATAAATAAATGGTACTCAGTGAGTTTCCATCCATTCATTCATTTATTCAACAGATTTTATTGAATTCCTATAATCCCTGGAGGCACAACAATGAACAAATTTCCCTTCTTAATGAAGCTTAAGTTCTAGCTAGAGGAGAGATGTTTTTTAAAATATATGCTTTGTTATATATATTTGTGGAAAGGATTAATTAATCCAACAAATATTTATTGAACACTACTGTGTATGGTGATGGACAGGGAGGCCTGGTGTGCTGCGATTCATGGGGTCTCAAAGAGTTGGACACGACTGAGCTACTGAACTGAACTGAACTGAACTGTGTGTTAGGCACTGCTGTAGGCACTGGTAGGACATCAATGAATAAAAACAGGTACAAATCCCTATCTTTAGTGCTTTTTATCTTCTAGTAGGAGTCACAGAGAGACTGATCCATGGTAAATAGATAAATTAATTAGTATTTTTTAAAAAAGATAATGCTGTTTAAGTGTTGCACTCAATATGTCAGCAAATTTGGAAAACTTAGCAGTGGCCACAGGACTGGAAAAGGTCAGTTTTCTCCAATCCCATAGAAGGGCAATGCCAAAGAATGTGAAAACTATCATACAATTGTGTTCATTTCCCATGTTAGCAAGGTTATGCTCAAAATCCTTCAAATTAGCTTCAGCAGTATGTGAACTGAGAACTTCTAGATGTGCAAGCTGGATATGAAAAAGGCAGAGAAATCAGAGATCAAATTGCCAACATCCATTGGATCATTGAAAAAGCAAGGAAATTCCAGAAAAAAACATCTGCTTCATTGACTATGCTAAAGACTTTGTGTGGATCACAAAAAAATGTGGAAAATTCTTAAAGAAATGGGAATACCAGACCACCTTACCTGTCTCCAGAGAAACCTGTATGCAGATCAAGAAGCAACAGTTAGAACCAGACATGAAATAACTGGTTCAAAATTGGAAAAGGAGTATGATAATGTTATATATTGTCACCTGGCTTATTTAAATTCTATGCAGAATATATCATGCGAAAGGCCATGCTGGATGAATCACAAGCTGGAATCAAGATTTCTGGGAGAAATACCAACAACCTCAGAAAAGCAAATGATACCACTCTAATGGCAGAAAGTGAAGAGGAAATAAAGAGCCTCTTGATGAGGGTGATAGAAGAGCGTGAAAAAATTGGCTTAAAATTCAGCATTCAAAAAACTAAGATCGTGGCATCCAGTCCCATACCCATCATGGCAAATAGATGGGGAAACAATGGAAACAGTGACAGACTTTATTTTCTTAGGCTTCAAAATCACTGCTGATATTGACTGCAGCCATGAAATTAAAAGATGCTTGCTCCTTGGAGGTAGTGCTATGACAAACCTAGATATTGTATTAAAAAGCAGAGACATTACTTTGCCCACAAAGGTCCATGTAGACAAAGCTATGGTTTTTCCAGTAATCATGTACAGATGTGAGAGCTGGACCATAAAGAAGGCTGAGTGCTGAAGAATTGATTCTTTCAAATTATGGTGCTAGAGAAGATGCTTGAGAGTCCCTTGGATTGCAAGGAGATCAAACCAGTCAATCCTAAAGGAAACCAACCCTGAATATTCATTCACTGGAGGAACTGATGCTGAAGCTCAAGCTCCAATATTTTGGCCACCTGATGTGAAGAGCTGACTCATTGGAAAAGATTCTGATGCTGAGAAAGATTGAAGGCAAAAGGAGAAGGGGGTGGCAGAGGAGAAGATGGTTAGATAGCATCACCAACTCAGTGGACATGAGTTTGAGTAAACTCTGGGAGGTAAGGACAGAGGAGGATAGACGAGCCTGGCGTGCTGCAGTCCATGGGGTCACAAAGGGTTGGACATGACTTAGCGACCGAACAACAACAACAACCAATTAGAAAGTGATAAGTCTTGTGAAACATGTGGAGCAAGTGAGGGCGTAAATCAAGACTGCTGGGGCCTTGGTATAGCGATTTTAAATGGAGTAGTCCAGATGGGCCTCACTGAGGAGGTGGCAGTTTATGTCCTAGTGGGAAGAGTGGATTATTCTGAAGTGTGACTGAAGGAATGATGGTACCACTGGGAGAATTAAGGATATTGCAACTGTGGGTCTTGTTGAAGGGAGGAGGCAAGATAGGCAAGATAGGCAAGATTATGAGTTATTTTGGACTTGTTGAGTAGAACTCTTGGTGAAATATTCAAAGGGAACTGTTCTATTGACAATGAAAAATGTGGGCCTGGAGTATGCTGGTAAGATCAGGGTGGATATTTTAGATTTAGCCATCATTAGTATGGTGGCTCAGACGGTAAAGCATCTGCCTACAATGTGGGAGACCCAGGTTTGATCCCTGGGTGAGGAAGATCCTCTGGAGAAGGAAATGGCAACCCACTCTAGTACTCTTGCCTGGAAAATCTCATGGACGGAGGAGCATGGTAGGCTACAGTACATGGGGTCGCAAAGAGTCAGACACGACTGAGCGACCTCACTTTCGTATGGTGCCCAGAGCTAAAAGTGAGAGCCACACTTTACAACTGGTTCACCCAGGTAAGACTCCATATGGGAGAGAAACTCACGGCTAAACCTTGGTGAAGACCCTAATCATAGGATTGAAGGAAGAAGACGTTTTTCCTTTGCCCAGAAACATCACTGAGTCCTTCACTGAGGTCAGTGGTGAAACAAAGAAACTTGCTTCCATATTATTCTTCCTCTATACTAATTATAGATAAAAGAATGTACATGGAAAGGGAAATATAGGAAGTATGGGATGTAGAGCTTTAATACGTCTCTGAAAGGCTGTGATAAGCAGAAAATCATAACCTTCTGTATCTAGACAAGTTCAGTCCAACTGGCCAGGAAGAAACTGTCTGTCCTGTGACCTCTGCCTTGCCCTTGCAGCTTCTCCATAGCATAGGCCTGGGGTTAGCACGCAATTATCAGGCCAGGTCTGACTGAAGCCACTGAGCCAAGTCCAGGTACCTTGAGTTCAGCCCAGGTTTTGGAACTGACCTCTCCTTGGTGGTAAGCTCAGGGAGGTGAACAGGAAAGAAACTCAAATCTTGGTCATTATTTTCTTTGGACCCATGAAGGGTGCTCGTTCTTTCCTTCCTTCCCAGCACCTTCCTCTCTTGGCTGAGCTTTGCCTCTCTGCTCTACTCTGGTTCTCCAGAGCCAGTTCTGCTTTTATTTCATTAACACTCTCAAACATATTCTCAGAGAGCTGTGGTAAGAAAATCATACTAAAGTGTGAATTCCCAATATTACTAGTTAGTAGAATGTAAGCCATTGCTAGGGCTTCCCAGGTGGAGCTAGTGGAAAAGAACCCATCCGCCAATGCAGGAGACAAAAGAGACTTGGGTTAGACCCCTGTGGGAAGATCCCCTGGAGAAGGAAATGGCAACCCACTCCAATATTCTTGCCTGGAGAATCCCCTGGACAGAGGAGCCTGGTGGGCTATAGTCCATAGAGTTGTAAAGAGTCGGACACGCACAGCACAGCACATGGCCTTTACTAGAACTCCTTTGTTCATTGAGTAGACAAATATGTATGAACTATTATGTGACAAGCATTGTGCTAGGTCTTGGAAATACAGTAGTGGATAAGTGACAAGTTTCTGGTGTTCATGAAGTACCTAGCCCAGTTGGGAAACAATTAAGAGAGTCAAATAGTTAAAGCTGACATAGTAAGAAAGTGCTACTGCTGCTGCTGCTAAGTCGCTTCAGTCGTGTCCGACTCTGTGCAACCCCATAGACAGCAGCCCACCAGGCTCCCCCGTCCCTGGGATTCTCCAGGCAAGAACACTGGAGTGGGTTGCCATTTCCTTCTCCAATGCATGAAAGTGAAAAGTGAAAGTGAAGTCGCTCAGTCGTGTCTGACTCTTCACGACCCCATGGACTGCAGCCTTCCAGGCTCCTCCATCCATGGGATTTTCCAGGCAAGAGTACTGGAGTGGGGTGCCATCGCCTTCTCCAAAGAAAGTGCTAAGGTAGGGATAAATTGGGCTTCCTTAGGGTCCAGTGGTTAAGAACCCACCTGCCAAAGCAGGGGACATGCATTGGATCCCTAGTCTGGTAAGATCCCACTTGCCCTGGACAACTAAGCTTATGTGCCACATCTACTGAGCCTGAATGCCCTAGAGCCCAGACTCCGGCTGCAACAAGAGAAGCCCCCACAAAGAGAAGCCAGAGCAGTGCAACAAAGAGTGGCCCCCACTCGCTGCAGCTAGAGAAAGCCCACACGCAGCACTGTAGACCTGGTGCAGTCAAAAAATATTAACAAATACATAGATTCAATAATGATAATAATGATAAAGTAGGGACAAATTGAAGTTTCATGCTGTTCATGGGGTTCTCAAGGCAAGAATACCGAAGTGGTTTGCCATTCCCTTCTCCAGTGAACCACGTTTTGTCAGAACTCTCCACCATGACCCACCCATCTTGGGTGGCCCTACACGGCATGGCTCATAGTTTCATTGAGTTAGACAAGGCTGTGGTCCACGTGGTCAGTTTGGTTAGTTTTCTGTGATTGTGGTTTTGGTTCTGTTAAGGATAAGAGGCTTATGGAAGCTTCCTGATGAGAGAGACTGACTGAGGGGGAAACTGAGGGGTTTTGTTCTGATGGGCAGGGCCATGCTCAGTAAATCTTTAATCCAGTTTTCTGTTGATGGGTGGGGCTGTGTCCCCTCCCTGTTGTTTGACTTCAGGCCTCCTTCAACAGGTCCCATACTTGCACAGCTACACTCAGTGCCCCCGACCCTGCAGCAGGCCCCACCGACCCACACCTCTGCCCGGTACTTTGGCCACCTGATGCAAAGAACTGTGTCATTGGAAAAGACTCTGATGCTGGGATAGATTGAAGGTGGGAGGAGAAGGGGATGACAGAGGATGAGATGGTTGGATGGCATCACCGACTCAATGGACATGAGTTTGAGTAAGCTCCGGGCATTGGTGATGGACAGGGAAGCCTGGCATGCTGCAGTCCATGGGGTTGCAAAGAGTCGGACACCACTGAGTGACTGAACTGAACTGAACTGAAATTTAAGTTTAGTCTTTGAGGGGGCAGGTTAGAAAGTGGGAGGGGGTGTTCTAAACAAAGGGGATGATATGGTTCACTGGAAGCAAGACTGAGGGACCAAGAAAAGGCGAGTGTGGTGATGAGAGGCAGTGGCGAGAGACAGGGCTGAGCAGTCAGCAATAGCCAGACCACAAGGGCTTCGAGAACACTGTTGAGTTAGCCCAGATTTCATCCTGAGGGCACGAGGAATCAGCTAATGCTTTTAAGCTGGGGATTGTCCTAAGCAGATTTGCATCTTAGAAAGATCCCATTAGTTGTGGTGTGGAGAACAGACTGAAGGCGCAGAGATAAGTCGGGAGGGAACTGCAGTTGCCCAAGCAGGAACTGCCAGAGACCTGAACTGTGACACCGTCAGAGGAATGAAGATAAAGGGGCAGAGCCAAGAGCTCTGTAGGAGGATCTTGTGATTGATTGAATGGGGTCAGAGGAGAAAGAGGAGCCAAGGATGATTCCTAAGTTTCTGACTGCGATGGAAATACTCCTTAATGGCAGAATTGCAAGGCATCCGTGACCCGGGTCTGTAAGCATAGTTATTTTTTGGGTGGGGCGCATGCTTGTCACACTTAAAATCACATTATGCAAACAGCTGCCTATCCCAAATATTTACCTTTAAGGATGGCTCTGGCACTCATTTTTACTTACTGGCATAGGGAGGCTTTTTGTCGTGCTAGGATGGGAGTGTCTGTGGGCTGAGTGCTTTCAAAGTGTAGTGAAGGACTACAAAGGGTGTTTCTTAGAATTAGTCAGGTTATTGGCAATTTTCACCTAAATGATATCTTGAATCCAATCCCCACCCCATCTCTCACATTATGAAGTTTCATCTTTATACAACCTCTTTCCCCTTTGGAGCCCATTCTTCCCATCTCCTGTTTATAGTAGAGGCAGTTGACAGCTGAAAGTCTTTTAATAGCATGACATATTGAATTGAATCAGCTTTCTTTTACTACTGGCTTTTACTACTGTTTATATCTGAGCACTGTGTACACACACACACACACACAAATGGCTTTATTTTTTAAAAATATGCATGATTTACAAAATCTTTAACAAAATTCCAGGCAACCCAAATAGCAACCCAGGCTGTGTATAACTATCGCGAGGGCTGTAGCACAGATATTCAGATGTTCTACATTTCAAGGAATCTACCTAGAAATCATTATCCTCAAATATGTATTCTAAATTCTTATTATGATTTGTAATGCAACAAAGCGTGGTTAATATGGTAGACAAAGAATATTAAGACCATAAATGAGAATATCTGACAAAGCAATGAGATTTAAAAAGAAAATAAGTGCACCTGGTCTGCCTTAAATGCATTTTAAAAGACTCTTTCAGGAAAGTTCCTGTAAGTGAATTAAGTCTCTGTTTCTCCTGGGGCTGCCAGGGATTTTTTGGCCAGTACAACAGCTGCACCGCGCGGTGCTGAGCTGAAAAGGCTCAGCTCCAGTCCTGGCAGACTAGCCTGTAGAGACTCCTCTGTGTGTGTGTGTGTGTGTGTGTGTGTGTCTGTCTGTCTGTCTGTCTGCGCTCAGTTGTGTCCTACTCTTTGTGAACCCATGGACTGCAGCCTGCCAGGCTCCTCTGTCCATGGAATTTTCCAGGCAAGAATACTAGAGCAGGTTACCGTTTCCTCCTCCAGGGGATCTTCCCAACCCAGGGATCAAACCCACATCTCTTACGTCTCCTGCATTGACAGGCGGACTCTTTACCACCGTGCCACCTGGGAAGCCCGCAGAGGCTCCTAGCTGGCACCTTTAGGAACTGTTAGGAAGTCAGATTTTTTGCTTGTGCAACAGTGTATAAGCTTTCAGTCATCCCTGTAAACTGAATAAAAGGCATTTGCCAGTTGGACAGTGTGGCCATCTTTCAAATTAAGCCTCTCAGTGTCTGGCATTGATAACCATGCTCAAGGCTAAGACAATAAAATGTGATCATTCTTCAATTCAAGGACAAACACAATGCCTGGATGAGTGGTGTTTAGAAGATGTATCTTTACCAAAGTAATGGTTTATCTGTATATCTATGCTTTTAGATAATGGATCGTTGTGAACCCTGGCCTAAACTCCTAAAGGGTTTCGTGTCTCTGAAATGAGAAAAAGACTAGTTTTATAGGTGTTTGTTTTTTCTTCTTCAAGGGATTCTAGTTGCTGAATTATGTGTTGCACCAAGGCCTTTGGAGGAAGAGGGTAGGTTGGCGACTTAGAAAGGTCTAGTGAAAACTTCTATTTATGTGACCCTGGTGGCTGATGGGAGTGATTGGGGCACCTAACCTATTTTTCTTAGAGGCTAATTGCTTTTGAATAACAGAGTAAGCTGACTGACACACAGGCTCTGGTTGGTTGTTTGGGAAGATTCTATCATTACTTGCTGTCTCATAGACAAAGTAGATAGAAAAGCAAATAAATGGTTGTATATTCATTCATGTATCCTCCATAGATTGTGACTGAAGACTGCTGTGACAATTTGCCTACCCAGTTCTGCTTGCCTGTCTTGGGCCCCAGAGGAGCTAAATGAAAAAGGAAGGGAGGTTCTGGCCTGGGGATTTGAGCAGAGGAACTTCGCCTCTGCCAGTGCAGAGACGATGATGCAGGGAAAAAAGAGCCGAGGGGAAAATCAGTAGGAATCAATCAGGTTGGCTTCCCTGTTTTTTTTTTTTTTTTGTCAGGTCCACTTGACCCATTTGGAGAATGGGAATTGGGAGCCACAACCTCTGGGTTCTTTGCACAACCACAGACTAGCTGGGAGACTTTGCACAAACTGATTTTCTCTAAACCTCAATGTCCTCACTGGGAAGATGAAAGTGTTGGACCAGGTAGTGTCAGTTTCTGGATCCTTCTGAACTCATTGCTTTGCTCTTAACCTTTCCGGACCCTGCTAGGGAAGGCTGGCTTCCTCACAGCCACATACTGCTGGCTGAAAGAAAAGAAAGTGAAAGTGAGGTCGCTTAGTCGTGTCTGACTCTGCGACCCTGTGGACTGTAGCCTACCAGGCTCCTCTGTCCATGGGATTCTCCAGGCAAGAATAGATTGCCATTTCCTTCTCCAGGGGATCTTGCCGACCCAGAGAGTAAGTAGAAATCAGTAGCTGTGTGCCTGCGTTCCCCATAGACTTGGCAAATGCAGACCATCTAAGTCAGGGGCTCTTTAAGATGAGGTCTGGGACACGCAACGTTGGCGGCACCTGGGACCCTGTTAGAAATGGCTGCTCTGGGGACCCCTACCCCTCTGGCCGGACTCCCAGGGATTGTGAGAGTGGGGTCTGGCAACCTGTGTTTTAATAAGCCCTTCAGGTGATTCTGACGCATGCTCATGTTTGAATGAAGCGTAATATATACACTGAGGTAAAAAGCACTCAACTGTTGTTTCTGTTATGTTTTGCTGGTCCTGGCATAGCCTAATAATTTGGTATTTTTATCTTTGAAAACATGCCCAAGGGCCCTAGTGATAAGATGAGATCTGAAATGAGCTGAGTCAACTCTGTACGTCAAAACGTCACATTTAAACATTTCAAGTGTTTGTGTTTTTTTTTGACAATTACAGAGTCAAAAAATATATATAAAATATAGCCCCATGCATGCACAAAGAGAACTCTGGGAAATGTAGTTTATTTATTTATTACCGGATTGCTTTGTAAAAGGAGCTGGGGGAAGTTTGGAAACTGTCTCCCTGGAGAGGTATGAAGTTTTCCAGGGCACCCCAGACTTGGTGAAAGAGGCCGTTTCTGCCATCGCTGGCAGCAGCCCTCGGGTAAAAGCCCACTGCATTTTATCTTTGCGTGTTTGTTTGTTCTGCTTGTTAAACACTGGCTTTCATACCATCTTGTTCTGTAATTCAAAACTGACTTTATAATTAGGTCTGAAAAGGAATGGTTCCCAGGCAATTCCTCTATGAAACTGGTAAAGACAGTTGCGTTCACTTTGGCTGGTTTCAGTGTAATTTGTCTGAGGGGCTGCAGGGCTGCTCTGTTTGAAGTTATATTGGGCTGGCCTCTCTGTGTATTTGCAGCGGGTGTGGGGAGGGAAGGGTAAGGACTGAGTCCGGCTGTTGGGAATCTTCTGTGGACGAGCAGAAGATGTTGGCAGACTTTTCTCTTTCATCTTTGGACAGTAAACTCTGAATTGGTTCATGCGTTTAAGCCCACCTGGCTCAAGTTTAGTTGTTTGGCCTCGAGGAAAAGGTTTAACCAGCTAAATTACAGGGGCATAGAGGACTGCTTGGAGAGCAGGCTGAAAATGATTATTGGTGTGCTAATTCAAAGTTTTTCTTTCTGAGTTCCATCTTGAGGAGACCTGAGACTTTCTAGTTAATTTGCATACTGGAAAGTTGGAGTTCCAACCTGACTTCTCAATAAAGATGATTATGACTACATTTGTGAAAACTCTTTGCTTCAGCATCTGGGTTCAGGACCATCAGGAGACCTAAAAAGAGGAAAGCAGGTCCAACCTGGCAGGACCTTGGATCCCCACCACTGGCTTCCACTAGAGCAAATCCACTTTATTTGTTTTGGTTGTTTACACTTCCAGTTAAGATTTCCTTTGGAGAAAATGTTTCACGGCTTTAAAAAGTTTGAAAACTACTGGTTTAGACTAGCAGTATCCAGCCCAACCCTTGCCCTCTAAATCAAATCGGTCCACCTGTTAGCCTGAAGACCAAGTCTCAAACTCTGGAGGCTGGGGACCACCCTTTGCCATCCCTGGTACACCCGACTCGCCTTTGCCCACAAGCTCAGACTTCAAACCCGCCTCTGCTTCCAGCAGCCCTTGTTCTGCTCCTACCCCAGCATGTGGAGTCTTGCCCTGTTAGAGGCTACCTTGCCCACGTCCTCTGGTATCCTACTGTCTGGCATCTAGCTGGGGAGGGCTCTTGAGCCATAACATCCCTGTAACTTCTTGGCTTTGTGGTTTGTCCAGACCTACATAATATGGTGTTCTTCTTAGTGCCTTTATCCAGAATGGAGTCACCCCAGCTCACTGCTTCTTGCCTGAATTCATCTCTAGAACTACATTTTTATTTTTTTTGCCATACTGTGCGGCTTGTGGAACCTAAGTTCCTTGACTAGGAATGGAACCTAGGCCCACAGCAGTGAAAGTGCCAAGTCCTAACCACTGGACAGCCAGAGAATTCCCTGTGACTTCATTTTGAGAGAATGTAGGTTGATTGCCAGCCTTCTACCAGAATTGAGTCATTGAGTCCTTAGAATGTTTTAGTCCCATCACTTTTGTGATTGTTCCATTTAAAATAAAGAAATGGCAGCCACTCGTTTGTTATTGCCCACCACGAGGACGGTACAGGGAAACATCAGGAAGCACTGCTTCCATGAAGAAAACTTCACTTTCATCACCTCCACCTGGATACCATTAGGACGGTTCCTCTGTGCCACTGACAGATTGATGAAGAAGCTAGAAGTCTGAGTTTACCATTCACAGCAAAAAGTCAGGCTTTGAAATCAGGAGGACTAGAGTTCTTATTCTGTCTCCTTCGCTTCCTAGCTGATGACCCAGAACATTCCTCCTTGTGGTGGCAGTCCGAGTGCTGGTTGCAAAAGAATTTCCAGGTATAGGGTATTGCCGAAAGGAACAAGTTTATTATGAACAAAGAGCAGAGATAATGTGGGTGCTGTGAGCACAGCGGGCCAACCTCCTGACAGACCAGGGAGAGTTGACAGAAGCTGTTAGAAAAGCAGGCTGCTCAAAGGAGTGCCAACCCCTTTTGTGGGTTAGCAGCCAATTTTTACAGCCTCAAGACAAAGGACATGCCTGCTGGAAGGGAGGCATTAGGTGACTGGTTAGGGTGGGTAGTTTTCCTCATTTGAGGTCCAGAAGCTGGCCGGTAAGGCTGGGGGGGCTTTTGGCAACGGTTACAATGGGGCTCGGTCAATTCCCAAGGCGACCTTGGTTCTGGGCTCCACTTCTATGACCTTGATGCAGGGCCTTGCTCCTGTAACCTTGGGGTGGGAATCCATACTCCTGAGCCTCATTGCTCATCTGTAACCCAGAAGTGATAATACCATCTCATAGGATCCTTGTAAACTCAAACGGCAATGTGAGTGTACATGTGTGCATGCTTATTTCCTAATTTCACTTAGCATATGCAAATGTTAGAACAAATATTTTCTTCTGTCTTCCCTCAGCACCTTCCATAGCACATAGTAGGTGCTCAAAAGTGCTAGAACCGCTGTCGTAGAGGCCTTCAGTTAGGTCTGGAGAATGGTATTCTGTGTTTCCCACTCTCTGTCCATATGCCAGTTGGGTTTGATTTCCCACCACGGTGATCCACGGGTTCACTGGAGCTTTGCTTTGTCTTAGTGTTCACGGCATTTTCCTTTTGATAGCCTCAGCTCTACAGAACGGCTGATAGTTATTTTTTATTTCAAGTACAGCTGCTAGTTATGATAACGACTTTCTCTCTTTTAAAAAAAATTACTTATTTGTTTGGCTGTGTCGGGTCTTGGTGCGGTATGAAGGATCATGCAGGATCTTCGTAGCATAACATGCGGTTGTTTTGTTGTGATGCATGGATTCTCCAGTTGTGGTACATGGGCTCAAGAGCACTCGGGCTCAGTAGTTGTGGAGCATGGGCTTATTTGCTTCTGAGCATGGGCTTCCCTGGTAGCTCAGCTGATAAGGAATCTGCCTGCAATGCAGGAGACCTGGGTTCGACCCCTGAGTTGGGAAGATCCCCTGGAGAAGGGCATAGCAACCCACTCCAGGATTCTTGCCTGGAGAATCCCCATGAACAGAGGAGCCTGGTGGGCTGCAGTTCATGGAGTTGCAAAGAGCTGGACGTGACTGAGTGACTAAGCACAGCACACATATGGGATCTTAGTTCCCTGACCAGAGATGAACCCACCTCCCTGCATTGGAAGGCAGACTTAACCCCTGGACCCACCAGGGAAGTCCCCCTCAATAAGTACTTTCTTAAAACACTTTGTTTTGGTCATCTCATTGCTTTTCCATTAAAGTCCAAAATTTAACGTGGCTTGTTGTACCTGCCCCGTCCCATCCTGCCTCCTCTCAGTTTCAGCTTACTCTCTGTCTCTGTCACATTCTCCAGCTGGGCAGTGTCCCCTCGAGCCCCTGGGCCTCTATACATGTCACCCCTCTGCTTAGAGTGCCTTCCCGTGCCTGCTCCCTTCACCTCTGTCCCCCGCCGCCTTGCCCCAGTCATTTGCTCAGATCCATTTCCACCTGTCTTCTGCTTGATATAGTAAGGGACCAACCCATGCAAACTCCATTTTCCACACTTCCTTTCCAATTGACTTCTAGTTCTGTTTGGCCAGTGGAAAGCCCTGGCAGGAAATTAAGAAGGCAAGGGGAAGGTGGAAACTCAGGTAACTGCCTCCACTGTCCCCAACTTGCAAAGCATCTCCTAGCAAAGTACCACCTTCCTGGCTTCGGCATCTGCACATGGCCCCTACCTCTGTGTTCTCAGCTCTCACTACTAGCTCTGGTACCTGGGCTCTATACTAGGTCACCCCAAGCCCTGGGGTGGCTACAGCTTACTGCTGTTGATGATCTCTGAAAATATCCCTGTCCTGTTGCTCTTCACATCGTAGTAACTCATAACTCAACTCCTAAATTAAATCCCCTCTAGTGAACTGCCTGGTATGAGTTCTTCTTTCAAAAAAATTTTACTGGTGTATAGTTGATTTACATGTTACGTTACGTTAGTTTTAGGTGCGCAGCAAAGTGATTCAATTGTTCATATATATATATTTATTATTTTTCAGATGCTTTTTCCATATAGGTTATTACAGAATACTGAGTAGAGTTCCCAGTGCTATACAGTAGGTCCTTGTTAGTTACAGCTGTGTGTGTATGTTAATCCCAAGCTCCTAATTTTTCCCTCCCCATGACCATGGGCTGTTTTCTTATCTGAGCCCTGACTGATATATTACTCATCTAGCCTTTGAATCTCAGCTCAACTTTCACTTACTTGGGGAAGCCTTCCCTGACCTCCCCTTCTGCTTCCACAACCTATAGCAACTAGATAAAAAATCTCATCATACAATTTCATAGCACTGTGTACCTCTCCTGTGTAGAACTTCTCCCAGTTACAATTTCACTTTAATCTGTGCTAATTTGATTAACTTGTCTCTGCCATTTGAATATAATCTTCATGAGTAACCATGTCCTTTGGGGGGCATTCACCATTATTTTCTAGGTATCTAAAATAGTATCTAGCACATATAATGTGCTCAATGAATGAATGAATCCTTTTGAAAACTTTAGTGATGCTGGGGACCATTGTTTAAAAAAATTGTTTTTGTCTAAAACTGCAAAGAATACTGCAATACCATCTACCAAGTTCCCTGTGTGGTTGGGCATGGCTTTGTAAAAGAGGTTTAAATAAATCTCAGAAATTGAACTGCCCTATTAACAATGAGAAACGTGACAAATCCCTGTAACTCAGTTGTAACTGACCGCATCATTATGGAGAATGGCCTTAGGGACTTTCATAAACTTCTCATAATATACAAGAGCCCGATCTTGCCAAGGGTGTAAAATCGCTGGCTAATTCACTGAACCAAACTAGGCCTGCCTCTTTGCCCCAGCACAGATGGGCTCTGATTACAGATGGACATGGTTCATGTTTAATGGTGAGTAAAGGAACTTTGGAACAAGAACTTACCAGTGACAGGTAATGGTGAAGCCAAACTTTTCCCTTTTTTAAAAGAGTAAAGATGAGTTGCCTTCAACATTTGTGGTGCTTCTTTGAATTTTATATTTTAGGTTTTTCAGTTATTAGATAAGTGCATTTATTTCTAATGCCCCAAATTGGAAACAATTAAAATGTTCTTCAACTGGGTGAATGGTTAGACAAACTATTGACACCTATGCTACTGCTACTGCTAAGTCACTTCAGTCGTGTCCGACTCTGTGCGACCCTATAGACAGCAGCCCACCAGGCTCCCACTTCCCTGGCATTCTCCAGGCAAGAACACTGGAGTGGGTTGCCATTTCCTTCTCCAATGTATGAAGGTGAAAAGTGAAAGTGAAGTTGCTCAGTCGTGTCCGACTCTTGGTGACACCATGGACTGTGGCCTACCAGGCTCCTCTGTCCATGAGATTTTCCAGGCAAGAGTACTGGAGTGGGTTGCCATTGCCTTCTCTGAATGATATCTAGTAATACTGTATTGTATATTTGAAAGTGACTGAGAGTAGATCTTAAAAGTTTTTATCACAGGAAAAAAAAGTTATAACAATGTATGATGATGGATGTTAACTAGACTTATTGTGATGATCATTTTACAATATATAGATAGATACTGAGTCATAGCACACACCTGCAACTTATATCTCAATAAAAATAAGAAAAAATTAATTTATCATAAAAAGAGACATAGAGATAGAAATTGGAGAGAGATAAGAAAACTGATGGATCACACGTGGCTCATTTTCTTCAACAGAGAAATGATATAGATAGAAAGGGGTGAGTGGTGGAGGATATGTTAACCAGATGTAACATGGGCCTTGATGTAATTGTGCCTTGAACTTCAAGCCAATAGTTAAAAGACACGTTAAAAAATAATCAGAGAAATGTGAATGTGTACTGGGTAATACATTATATTAAGAAATTACAGTAATATTGTTAATATGATATGGTAGTTATTTTTTTAAGTTTCTATATATTTGAGATATATTTGTGTTGTTTTGTTGCTCAGCTGTGTTTGGATCTTTTGCAGCCCCATGGACTGTAGCCTGCCAGGCTCCTGTGTCCATGGCACTTCCCAGGCAAGAATACTAGAGTGGGTTGCCATTCCCTTCTCCAAGGGATCTTACCAACCCAGGGATCAAACCTGAGCCTCCTGCTTTACAAGCAGATTCTTTACCACTGAGCCACTGGTGAAGATAATGAGGTATATTCTGAAATATTTATTGGTGAAAAGTGATATTATATCTGGCATTGCTTTATTTTAAAATTTAACTTTATTTTTTGGTCACACCATGTGGCTTGCAGGATCTTAATTTCCCCACAAGGATTGAACTTAGGCTCTAGTGGTGAAAGCACTGAGTCCTAACCACTGAATCACCAGGGGATTCCCTAAAATATACCTTTTCAAAAAGGTAAATATTAATCATTATACTGGGTGATGAGCATATAAGATTTTGCTTGGCTGTTCTCTCTGCTTTTTTTTTTTTTTTAAGTTCTGTAATTTCTATCATAAAACTTTTTATTGAGAAAGAAAATTACAGGATCAGATGAAAGCCAAATATCTGACTAATAGGAATTTAAGAGAGTAAGAGCAGAAAAAAGAAAAGAAATTATCAAAAAGTAATTCAAAAAAACCTGTCAGAACTGCAGAACATAAATTTCTAAAATCAAAGAATCCCTTCATTCAGGATTGAGAGAGGGAAAATACAAGCTGAGGCTGGAACATCTGTTGTGCCAGAAAGAAAGGAAGTCCTTGCAAATGAAAGGAACATGTCAGAAGGAACTCGAAGGGACTCTCAGTGAATATTCATTGGAAGGACTGATACTGAAGCTGAAGCTCCAATACTTTGACCACCTGTTACGAAGAGCCAACTCATTGGAAAAGACCCTGATGCTGGGAAAGATCGAAGGCAGGCAGATAAAGGGGTGACAGAGGATAAGATGGTTGGATGGCATCATTGACTCAATGGACATGAGTTTGAACAAACTCCGGGAGATGGTGGAAGACAGGGAAGCCTGGCATGCTGCAGTCCATGGGGTCGCAAAGAGTCAGACATGGCTTAGCGACTGAACAACAACAACTGGTGGCCAAATTGGCACAATTTGAGCATCAAAATAAATAATGATAGAAATGGATTTATTCTATGGGGATAGAATAAAATAAGAATTCATGCCTCTATACTCATATAATTAAATAATTGAATAAATAAATAGGGTGAAGGGAAAACTTTTGTATTCATTTGGACAAGACAAAAGCATCTCCACGTTGTTTCTTTCTATAAAGTAGAACACTTCATATATATTAGTTTTATTCTTTTTCAACAGAATTAATTTCATTCTGGTCCCAGGAACTGCTTCTCATTTCAGGATTCATGTTTTAGTAACACATGTGTACCCACTGCAGCCAAAAGAGCATACTTGTATTCTGGATAGTCATTCATTATTACAGTGACGATACCGACATAGGATTAAAGGCCTTTCGATCTTTCCACCAACGTCCTTTTTGAGCCAATGCTGGCCTTCTTTGCACAAGCTTCTGTCATCGACTTCATTATTATCTTCTTTAGTCAAAAATTTGATGTTTCCATTATCTTTTTTCATGAACTTTGATCACTGTGAACTCTTGGAACGTCTAGTCCCTCAACTTAAAAACAAACTATTACCAGCTGTAATAGGATCTTTCTGGAAATTTGTTAGAAATTGATTTCTTTATCGACCCACCCTAATTAATTTGTTCTACTTCACACACTCAGGGAGCAGACCTTCAAGTTCACCTATTATAGGCTCAAAATGTATAAGGTCCTTAATTATATTATGTAGACTCTATGACAGTAGAGAAGGGGTGTGCTTACACAAGTACACTAACTTACAACACCCATCTTCTTAAAAGAATCTGCTATCAATAGACATTTTGCAATAGGTTTGGCTATGATTAATACCACCATTAAGGACAGGACAGTTCATCCAGATCTCTGAGCCCAGTTTCTTCATCACTAAAATCAGAGAACCAACCAGTTCGCTTGGGTCTCCTCAGCCTCTGTAATTCTTTTCTTTATTGTGTCTTATAAATGTGTTGAAAACATTTAAAAAATAGCACATAGTAGTCATTCCAAACAGTCTTTTCAAGTTATTTTTTTTTCATAAAATGTGGAATGACTAGATTTATTAACATAGTATCATCACTAAATTTTAAAAAGTGAGCCTAAGAATGAAAAGTCTAAAAAAACAGTTGAGAGCATTAGTTTAACATCTTAAGCTCTAGAATTTGAAAAACAGGCTATACAATCTTCTGGGCTAGAACAGAGACAGTATGGAGGATATCAGCCTGGCTATTATTTTTAAATTGCAGATCCATGGTTGATAGATTGTAACTGCACTGTAAGTACTGACCTAATGTGTGTGTGTGTATGTGTGTGTATGTGTGGGTGTGTGTGCGCATACACGCATGCACGTGTCCTAAGTAAGTCACTTCAGTTGTGTCCAACTCTTTGTGACCCTATGGACTGTAGCCCGCCAGGCTCCTCTGTGCATGGGATTCTCCAGGCAAGAATACTGGAGTGGGTTGTCATGCCCTCCTCCAGGGGATCTTCCTGACCCAGGGATCGAACCCACATCTCTTATGTCTCCTGCATTGGTAGGTGAGTTCTTTACCTCTAGTGCCACCTTGGAAGCCCTGACCTAATACTACTTTGTTATCAAAATGCCCTTTTATATTTAATTATGGGCAGACTGGTCATTACATAGCCTATATAAACCTTAAAAGAACCATTTGCTTTGAACCTCTAGTAATAATATATGATAATGCACATTGTTTCAAAAATCTTTTGGAATAAATGCCACAATCCTAAATCACAGTTATCTATCTAATCAGAGTCATCCTAGCTAACAAAGTTTACGAAATGCATAACAAATTCTTAGATAACACTACAAGGCTATGTTAGAGTTTTAATGGAATAGCCAGGATCTTTTCGTTCCAGGCAGAATAAAAGTTCCTTTATCTGTTCTGTGAGGAGTTTGGCAGTTGACTCAAGGGCATTTCTAACTTTTCAAAATGCAGGATTTCAAGCATATTGCCTGTGTTAAAAAAAAAAATACGTGTATTTTCTTCTTTTGGTCTGTACAAAAATTCTCTGTGGCAGAAAAGGTTACCGATGTCAGTCCTGTGTTAGAGAAGAAGCTGAAACAGACAGGTAGAGAGTTTCTCTCATTCACACAACTTTTTGGAGATGTTGAGCAACGAACCTGGCTGAGCCCTGGGAGGAGGTCATCGTCCCAGGTCTGGAAGTTATATATTTTGGCCCAAGAGAGTTTCCTTTAGACCCTGGAGACCAAAATTTTGAGCAGCCCAGCATGGTGAGGGTATTCCTGTAGTCCTTCCCAACCTAAATGCCTCCATTTCTCTTGTCTGTGTCTTTGGTTTATTGTGGCCCTTTCTAGGCACTGTTTGGCTTGTTGGCTTTGCTAAGAATTTTAGGGGCATTTCTCCCTAGTATGATAAAATGGTTTCTTGATTCATTGAGGTTAATTTCTGTTGTTTCCTGCAGTAAGAAAACAAAGCAAAACAAAAAAAAGAGAGGAATTTCTCTCTCTTGGTCCTTGACCCACTCCTCCAAGCAGCCTAGGGAGTGGGCCTGCTTTGGTTCCTGGAGGGGATTCAACCCTCCTCCCCACTGCCACCCTCCAAACCTTAGGCTTCTAAAGGGATTAGAGCTGAGTTGTACTAGAAACAGAGAGGCCCCTAGGGTTGAAGGGGGCCAGCTACTCCCAAATTGTGCTCCAGAAGGGACAGGACTTTTGCTGGGGATGGAGAGAAGCAAAAATAGGGACCAGAGTCACCAGTAAAAGCTATTTCCTTTGTGCCACAAGGGACATTTCCTATGGCTGCTTGGCAGTGAGAGTAATGGAATGAATAGGACCACTTGCCTCTGAACAGATTCTGCAGGCCTGGGCCATAAGTATCTGCAACTGGGGTGGCCTGAGGAATAGATGTGCTTCCATCTTCTGGATACCACTTATCCGACGCCATCTCTATTCTTGGGTGGAGGTGAAGAAAATTGTTCTCCAGGGGAGGAGGGCAATATTTGTACCCATCATATCAAAGATGATAGCTACTATTCATTGTGGGCTTCCCAGGTGGTGCTAGTGGTAAAGAACCCACCTGCCACTGCAGGACACAAGAGACATGAGTTCGATCCCTGGGTCGGGAAGATCCCCTGGAGGAGGCATGGCAACCCACTCCAGTATTCTTGCCTGGAGAATCCCATGGACAGAGGAGCCTGGAGGGCTACAGTCCATAGGATTGCAAAGAGTTGGACATGACTAAAGCAACTTAGCATATACGCACTATTCATTGTGCATTTACCATACGCCTGGCACACTGCTTACTTAGCAGGGCAATTTATGAAAAATTTCATGTGGGAGAACAACTTGATTACAGCATTAACTGTATCTGTATTCAAGGATGTAAGCTGATCAGCAAAGAATGAGAGGAATTTTTCAGTATCTCTTCCCAGGAAGGAACCTAGGCGTTGTGTTCTGAGGCCTAGATTTCTTTCACCCTCTGGGAAGAGTCAGGTGGCCTTTATTTATGAAGATCCAAATCACAGATGGAAAGCTAGGGACCTGAGTTTCTGTTTTATTTGGCCTAAAAATGTTTCAGGAGAATTTGAATTAGAAACCCACATTTAAAAAATAGGAATTTTTAAAGATCAGTTTTTCTAAAACAGATTTTATATAAAAATTCTGAATTTCTCATGTGTGTTGAAAAATCAGAAGATTTGGTAACATTCAATCTGACTCCATTGTGACAACAATCAGCTGGAGCTGAGTTGAGGCTCTCGGATGACACAAGCTTGCTCTTCTCAAGTTGCCACTGTCCCCAAATGCCTGGGGATCTTCTGTGGGGCCCATTTCATTGAAGAATATTCCTGCCTATGAGGGTCCCCTATGAATGTTTGATCTCTGCTCTGGGGCTACTGAGGGGAAAAGAACTAGATACTTCCAGATCATGGAGGAAGACTGGCCCAGAAGTGACTTCTTTAAATCTGGACAAGACGACAGGATCTGTGGCATGTCCACAAGCACATCTTTTAAATCTTATTTTTTTCTGCCAAATATGTAGATATAGACCAAACATCCATTGAGCCATGCATAGTTGTCATGTAATGTGTAAAAACTGGATCATTATTTTAAATGGATCCTATTTTATTTAAACTTAATTTATTGAATATAGAAACGAATCATAAACATCTTCATGGGTAGTGAAGACATGGGTTATATAGGGTTTCCCTGGTGGCTCAGCAGTAAAGAATCTGCTTGCCAATGTGGGTTCAATCTCTGGGTCGAGAAGATCTCCTGGAGAAGGAAACGGCAACCCACTCCAGTATTCTTGCCTGGAGAATCCCATGGACCAAGGAGCTTGGCGGGCTACAGTCCATGGGGTCGCAAAAGAGTCAGACACGACTGAGCGACTGAACAGCAACAATGGGTTATACAGGAAATAATTGGTGTATTGGTTTCCTGTGGCTGCTGTAACAAACTGCCACCAATTTGGTGGCTTAAAACAATAGAATTTGTATTCTTTTGTAGTTCTAGAGGCCAGAAGTCCATAATCAAGGTATTGGCAGGCTACATTCCCTCTGAGGACTCTAGGGGAGACTCCTCCCTCGTTTCTTTCATCTTCTGGCAGCAGCAGGCAGACTGCGCAACTGCAGTGAGTATGCCTGTCTTCACATGACCTCTGCGTGTCACCAATCTCCCTCCACTCAATGACACCCATCATTGAATTTAAGGACCACCCAGATAGTTGAGGATGGTCTCACCTTGAGACCTTGAGATCCTTAATTACCTCTGCAAAGACCCCTTTTCCACAAGTCCCATGTACAGCTTCCAGGAGGACATACCATTTGAGGGAGTGGGGGTGGGAAGAGGGCACCGTGGAAACCACTGTGTGCTGTGCTCAGTCACTTTAGTCGTGTCCGTCTCTTTGCAACCCCATGGACTGTAGCCTGCCAGGCTCCTCTGTCCATAGGATTCTCCAGGCAAGAATACAGGAATGGGTTGCCATGCCCTCCTCCAGGGGATCTTCCTGACCAAGAGATCGAACCCATGTCTCCTGCTCCTCCTGAATTGCAGATGGATTCTTTACCGCTGAGCCACCAGGGACTACGCTTAGATAAATAATTTTTCTTTTAAAAATGATTTTTAAAAACATTGATTGGTTCCACTTTCTGGGTCCCTTTTTTGTGTGGCTGCAAGGTGGGCAGAGCTGAGCTGAGGGCAGAACTCATTTTGAGTCATTGGGTGGCTCCAGGGTATAGTGTGGTAATAAGATACTGGCCACACACCTAAGAAATATGCACTGAGGGTCTAGATCCCTGTGCTTTGCCCTCTGGAGGAAGTGGTGGCGAAAGTGCAGCAGCAAGGTTACCGATCCCTCTCCCCAGGGTGTGGGACTCAGGTGACAAAACTCAGGTGAGGCTTCTAGAGAGTCCAACAGCCCCTACTCGTTCATGCACTGTCCAACATTTCTAAAAAGCTGACTTCAATAAGGGTTATTTTGTTTGGCAGGCAAGAAAGAGCTATTTTAACAGTTCTCTTTTATTTATTCTGCCTCCAGGATTATGCATGGAAGGATTTGGTGTGGTTGGCACATAGTTCCCTTTCAGATTTCTGAAGTTACCCTGACCACCCGAAAACTAGATTCTTAGAATATCCAGGTCCTGGGAGCAATCCAGAGCCTTCATTGGTGATGAGGCTATGTGTATGGTACCCAGAGTGAGGTATCATTCTTTGAATATGTTAGCAAGATTCAGAAGAACCTTCAAGAAAACATTTCCTCCACTGTCCAAAAAGTTCCCATACATGGGAATGTTATAACAGTCGATAACATTTACCAGGTGCTTCGAAAAGCCCTGGCATAGTGCTGGGCCCTTGGCAGGTACTACGTTTATTCTTTCATTTAAACTTTATAATACCTCTTGAAGCACACGTTATTTTTATCATGCCCATTTTATAAACGAGTACACGGAGGCACAGAGAAGTTAACCACTCACCCAAGATTGGTGAGCAGCCTAGGCGAGACTCAAAGCCAGCCAGAACAGCTCTGGAGACCATGCTCTTAGCTGCTTCATCTGCATCTCTTACTCTCTTTCTTTTTCTTTGGCTGCTCTGGGTCTTCTTTGCTGAGCTCGGGCTTTCTTCTGTCTAGTGGTGATCGAGGGCTGCTCTTCCTTGTGGTGTCTGAGCTTCTCATTGTGGTGGCCTCTCCTGTTGCAGAGCTCGGACTCTAGGTGCACAGGCTTCAATAGTTGTGGCTCACAGGCTTAGTTGCCCCTCAGCTTGTGGGATCCTCCAGGACCAGGGATGGAACCCGTGTCTTCTGCATTAGCAGGCAGACTTAACCACCGGACCACCGGGGAAGTCTTCTCCTACTCTAATTCTGACAAAACTGTGCCCTGGCTAGGGTCATCTCCAGTGTGCCCCCATCCCCTCCCTCCTTTTCCTTCTCCTTCCTTTCTGAGACCAGGAGGGTGGAAGAAAGCCTATGGATTTTTCAGTCAGTCTGACCTCAATTCAAACCCTGTTTGTGTGCACCTAGACAGGTTAGATAACCTTTCTGAGCCTCAGTTCCCTCCGTTTAAAATGCTCATTATAATAACTAGTTCATAGAATTGTCATGTGAATTGAATAATATATGATGCTGTGAAGTACTACCCAGATCACCGCTGGGACCAACGCACCCTTCACTTCTCACCCCTGCTGCTGGGACTTTGCCTGCTGACTGTTCAGAGCTGAGCCTCTTCTGGTAATTGCTGTTAGCTGAAGGGAGTCATATTAAAAAGCAGAGACATTACTTTGCCAACAAATGTCTATCTAGTGAAAGCTATGGTTTTTCCAGTAGTCATGTATAGATGTGAGAATTGGACTATAAAAAAAGCTGAGTGCCAAAGAAGTGATGATTTCGAACTGTGCTGTTGGAGAATACTCTTGAGAGTACCTTGGACTGCAAGGAGATCCAATCAGTCCATCCTAAAAGAAATCAGTCCTGAACATTTCATTGGAAGGATTGATGCTGAAGCTGAAACTCCAATACTTTGGCCACCTGATGTGAAGAACTGACTCATTGGAAACGACCCTGATGCTGGGAAAGATTGAAGGAAGGAGGAGAAGGGGACGACAGAGGATGAGATGGTTGGATGGCATCACCGACACAATGGATATGAGTTTGGTGGGCTCCAGGAGTTGGTGACGGACAGGGAAGCCTGGCATGCTGCAGTCCATGGAGTCGCAAAGAGTTGGACACGAGTGGGCAACTGAACTGAACTGAAGGGAGTCAGTCACTGGAAGTTCTGCCCCTTCCTCAGGGTCAACCCGTATCCTATAACTTCTGAACTGAATGTGGGAGAGGGCACGAGCCCAGCCCCTTTACCTCAATTTAGGACAACGCTGAAGGACCATCCCAGCTCCAGAGGCTTCCCATAGGAGGACTGGCTGACGTTGCTATAGCAGCTACGTCATCACGCCACTTCTCCCTCTGCCCAGCCTTGCTGCCTTCAGCCCTCTTGGGTGTTGGTGTTGACATCACTTCCCAGTGAACTTCCGTCCCCTAGTCTGTTTCCTAGGAAACTGATCTACAGTAGTTAATGTTTGCAGGATGTCTGACACGTGGTGGACATTCGATAAATTCTTTCCAAGGTTCCTGCTCACCTCAGGTACATCCTACAGCAATGCCTCACCACTTGGAAGTGTATTGTGCCTTGGGTTCCCTGTGTTTCACCAGAATTTAGCAATCTCATGTCCTGCATCCACAGGGGAGCACCTTGTCAAAAGCTGGTTAGTCATGGGTCAATGTCTCTCTTCACCTGGATGGGGGAGGGGGGCATGTAACCTGCATCAAGTTGGTCACAGGATGAGCTTGATTCTAGAGGAGACCCTGTCACACCATGTAGGTAGCTGCCCACAGCCCCAGACATAAAAGGCTTTCAGTGAATGTTTGTCGTAAGGCTGTGAGGTAATGATGGAAGGCTGCTACTGACCCTGAAGAATAGACATTCAGTTTTCAGAATTCAAAATAGATGGAATTCAAAAACTAGACACAAACAGTCTTTCAACAGTAAGCGCTTTGAGAACTTCATAACATTTGGAATTTCTGTACCATCAGCAACATGCCTGAGAAATCTAAGCAGTGTGGCCTGACAGCTACAGGGTATAGATAGAGCAGGGAGCAGCTGCAACACAACTAGTGGGGCACGTGGTCTTGCCCCCTGGCAACGTTGCCTGCAGAGCCTCTGACAACCCCAGGCTGGGGACTGTATGGCCAGGAAGGAGAAACAGTCTGGGGCAGTTCTGTCCATTGTTCTGTGGGCAGGCTATGGGCACTGCAGAAAAGGCAGTGGACTGTTCCAGATGATGGTCACCATGGGCCTTGATTTTCCACTTTATTGCAAGATAATATGAAGATGGGAGGTAATATGAATATGTATAGAGTGATACTCTATAGCCAACACTACTGGCCTGCTGTAGTGTTAAAGGCATGTGGTATACCTTTATCAAGGAGTATCCCTAAGCAATGGCCTATCTTTAAAGTAACTAATAAAAATGATTCAGTGCAATCCCTATCAAGCTACCAATGGTATTTTTCACAGAGCTAGAACAAATAATTTCACAATTTGTATGGAAATACAAAAAACCTCAAATAGCCAAAGCAATCTTGAGAGAGAAGAATGGAAATGGAGGAATCAACCTGCCTGACTTCAGGCTCTACTACAAAGCCACAGTCATCAAGACAGTATGGAACTGGCACAAAGACAGAAATATAGATCAATGGAACAAAATAGGAAGCCCAGAAATAAATCTTTGCACCTATGGACACCTTATCTTTGACAAAGGAGGCAAGAATATACAATGGAGAAAAGACAATCTCTTTAACAAGTGGTGCTGGGAAAACTGGTCAACCACTTGTAAAAGAATGAAACTAGAACACTCTCTAACACCATACACAAAAATAAACTCAAAGTGGATTAAAGATCTAAACGTAAGACCAGAAACTATAAAATTCCTAGAGGAGAATATAGGCAAAACACTCTCCGACATAAATCACAGCAGGATCCTCTATGACCCACCTCCCAGAATACTGGAAATAAAAGCAAAAATAAAGAAATGGGACCTAATTAAAATTAAAAGCTTCTGCACAACAAAAGAAACTATAAACAAGGTGAAAAGACAGCCTTAAGAATGGGAGAAAATAATAGCAAATGAAGCAACTGACAAAGAATTAATCTCAAAAATATACAAGCAATTTGTGCAGCTCAATTCCAGAAAAATAAAAGACCCAATCAAAAAATGGGCCAAAGACCTAAACAGACATTTCTCCAAAGAAGACATACAGGACTTCCCTGGTGGCGCAGTGGTTAAGCATCTGCCTGCCAACACAGGGGATGTGGGTTCAATCCCTGCTCCGGGAAGATTCCACATGCTGCAGACCAACTAAGCCTGAGGGCCGCAAGAACCGAGCCCGTGCTCAGCAATAAGAGAAGCCACGCGATGAGAAGCCCATACATAGCAACAAAGACCCACCACATCTAACATAAATTAAAAAGAAAAGAAGACATACAGTTGGCTAACAAACACATGAAAAGATGCTCAACATCACTCATTATCAGAGAAATGCAAATCAAAACCACAATGAGGTACCATTTCACGCCAGTCAGAATGGCTGCTATCCAAAAGTCTACAAACAATAAATACTGGAGAGGGTGTAGAGAAAAGGGAACCCTCTTACACTGTTGGTGGGAATGCAAACTAGTACAGCCACTATGGAGAACAGTGTGGAGATTTGGAGATTCCTTAAAAAACTGGAAATAGAACTGCCATATGACCCAGCAATCCCACTGCTGGGCATATACACCGAGGAAACCAGAATTGAAAGAGACATGTAGACCCCAATGTTCATCGCAGCACTGTTTATAGTAGCCAGGACATGGAAGCAACCTAGATGTCCATCAGCAGATGAATGGATAAGAAAGCTGTGGTACATATACACAATGGAGTATTACTCAGCCATTAAAAAGAATACATTGGAATCAGTTCTAATGAGGTGGATGAAACTGGAGCCTATTATACAGAGTGAAGTAAGCCGGAAAGAAAAACACCAATACAGTATACTAACACATATATATGGAATTTAGAAAGATGGTAATGATAACCCTGTATGCGAGACAGCAAAAGGTACACAGATGTATAGAACAGTCTTTTGGACTCTGTGGGAGAGGGAGAGTGTGGGATGATTTGAGAGAATGGCATTGAAACATGCATAATATCATATATGAAACGAATCACCAGTCCAGGTTTGATGCATGATGCAGGATGCACTGGGATGACCCAGAGAGATGGTATGGGGAGGGAGGTGGGAGGGGGGTTCAGGATGGGGAACACGTGTACACCCGTGGCAGATTCATGTTGATGTATGGCAAAACCAATACAATATTGTAATTAGCCTCCAATTAAATAAATTTATATTAAAAAATAAAATAATGAAGCATCAAAACAAAACAAACAATTAATAAAAATGAACCTCCCTGATGGTCCAGTGGTTTAGAATCCACCTTGCCAATGCAGGGAAAACGGATTCTGTCCTACATGCCATGGGGCAGCTAAGCCCATGTGCCTCAGCTACTGAGCCCATGCAACCTAGAGCCTGTGCTCCACATCCAGAGAAGCCACCACAATGGGAAGCCTGAGCACCACAACTAGAGAGTAGCCCCTGCTCACTGCAACTAGAGAAAGCCCAAATGCAGCAACAAAGACCCAGTGAAGCCAAAAGTAAATAGATAAAAACAGTAAAAATAACCTTAAAAGTCCCCAAACCCACTAGGACACACAAAGGCCACTTAGTATTGCTTATGTTGGGAGGTCAAGAGGTTTGCCAAAAAGAACACAAGCTCTGGTGCAAGACTGACCTGGTTTTTAAATTGGGTCCACTTTATAAGTTTAACCTGATAACCTTAGAAATTATTAACCTTATAGATCATTCCTTCAACTGTGGAATGAACATAATTTTTCCTCCTAGTGTTTGTTGCAAGAATTTAATGAGAACATTCATTTCAAATCTCTGATATGAAATACTACTCAAATATAAGATATTCATATATTGCAAGGAAATAATGATATTTAAGCACTCATTGGTGAGCAATCTTGGGGTTCTCAGGAAATCTTCCTTAGACATTGTAGTGGGAGTCTGTTCATTCTGGCCTTTCTTTGGGTAACAGAACCCTTCTTCTCTGTAGGAAATTCCTTTCATGTGATTTGCTAGCAAATGACCTTACCTCCTCTAACCACAGAAGGCGAGAACAAAATTGTCCTCTCTGACCATGTCATTTGGTCCAGGGATGAATATGCAACCCTACTTGGGTTAGTCAGAGCCTTCTCCAGACTATTGGGCTAGAGATATTGGGAAAGATTGTTACTTTTTGCTAGATTGCCAGACTGGTAGGATGTTAAGCTGGGGATGCTGGAGAATGTCTGGAGTAGGCCTGTCCAGGAGGTGGTGAGAGCAAATCTCAAAAGAGCATGAGAACCTGGATCTAGCCACTCTAGGAACTAGCTACACCTCTACACTTCCCAGATGTGGAAACCAAAGACGTTCTCCTTTTCCTTAAGTTGGTTTGAATCTTGCAACCAACAGGGTTTTGCACAATGCAAGACTTCATAATAAGTTAGCAGACTTGAATCAATAATACCCATCTATTTCCAGAGAATCAAATAGGTCTTAGCATCTCCATTTCCTCACCTGTAAATTGAAGGGCAGAATATTTACTTCCCGAGGCGCTTGTGAAGATTCAAAGAGGTAACATATGTAAAATTCCTTCTTTGGGGTTCATAAAATGTTAGCTACTCTGCATGGGGCATGGGGAGTCTCTACTGGATTTATATGGCTCAGTTCAGTTCAGTTGCTCAGTTGTGTCTGACTCTTTGCGACCCCATGGACTAAAGCACGCCAGGCCTCCCTGTCCATTACCAACTCCTGGAGTTTATTCGAACTCATGTCCATTGATTCAGTGATGCCATCCAGCCATCTCATCCTCTGTCGTCCCCTTCTCTTCCCGCCTTCAATCTTTTCCAGCATCAGGGTCTTTTCAAAGGACTCAGTTCTTCGCATCAGGTGGCCAAAGTATTGAAGTTTGACTTCATATAGATGTTTCTCACTTTAGGGAAAAATATCTACTGTCATCTTGAGTTCCTGGTTACCCTCTACAACAAATTTACTTAGTTAAGCTTTTCCTCCATAAATTAGCTTCAGTCCTTTTCTGTATAGGACTGACTTCATCCCTAGGTGAGGCAACAACCTCCTAATATTTCTTTAATTGCTGTTCCACCAATCCTCTTCATCTTATGGCTGATGCTTGGAATTGTACCATCAGCCATTTAATTGTACTTAATTTAAAAATAAAACTATTAAAATATAATATATATGCACAAATGTAGACATACTGTGAGTATGTGCTTCAGTGAATACCCACAAACTATAGCCCTCATCCAAAGTATTAAAGAGAAAATTACTAGCATCTCGGAAGCCTCCCCTGTGTTTCCTGCCCTAAGCCATTATATTCCTCCAAACGTAACCTCTGTCTTGATTTCTAAGAGCATCAATTATTTTACCTGTTTTTTCTTCTTTATATAAAGAAATTATCTGGGGCTTACTCATTAGTATCTGACTTCTTTTGCTCAGTATTATTATTATAAGATTCATTCATGTTGAGTTACAGTTTGTCCATTCCCATCACTGCATAGAATTCCACCCTACTATTTATTCATTCAACTGTTAATAGGCATTGCTTCCCTGGTGGCTCAGTTGGCAAAGAATTCACCTGCAATGCAGGAGACCCAGGTTCAATCCCTGGGTTGAGAAGATCCCCTGGAGAAGGAAATGGTAACCCACCCCTGGGAAATCCCATGGACAGAGGAGTCCGGAGGGCTACAATCCACGGGGTTGCAAGAGTTGGACACAACTTAGTGACTAAGCCACCACCACCACCACATGAATAGTGTTGCTGTAAATGGGACTTTGCTTCCAAGGTGACGCTAGTGGTAAAAAAAACCATGTGCCAATGCAGGAGACGGCAGAGACGCAGGTTCGATCCCTGGGTCGGGAAGATTGCCTGGAGAAGGAAATAGCAACCCACTCCAGAATTCTTGCCTGGAGAATTCCATGGACAGGGAAGCCTGGTGAGCTGCAGCCCATGGGGTCACAAAGAGTCGGATGTGACTGAATCAACTGAGCTCATACACATGAATAGAACTTTTAGCTAAATATATTGATGCAATTCTGTTGAATGTATACCTACTAGATGGATTACTGAGTTGTGAAATATGCTTTTTTTCAGCTTTAATAGATATCACATAACATTTTCCCATGATGTTCCACATCTTTTAACATAAGGTTTTCTTAGTGTTGGAACTCGTTATGAGGATGATATTGCAAGCCAGAGAAAACAGAGTTATGCTTTCAAAATTCTGAGGGAAAATTATGTATAGATTTTAACACAAGAAAGACTCTCATTCAAATGGAAATATAAAATATGTACATTACTAGACATATAAAGTATCTTGTACTCCCCTCCCCAAATTTTTAGATTGGCCGTAAAGAGTGGGAATATGGGTGGTTTTCATTCTTTAGAAAACTTTGTGTACTAATTGTTTCACAGTAAGCTTGTTTCATTGTTCTAATCACCCATACAAAAATATAATAATAGCTAACCTTATTTGTTGCTAATTGATTACTTATTGATTAAGATCTAGGCCTACTGTATAAACAGTCTGTATTTTATGAATTCCTCAAAGCAAATCTTTGAGATAGGTGCTACTGTTATCTCCATTATCTATATGGGGAAACTGAAGCACAGGGCGGTTAGGTGACTTGCCCACTGTCACCTGTCAGTATTCAAACCCAAGGAACCTGACTGAGAGGCTGACCCTCCTAAAAGGAAATTAAACGAAGAGAACAAAAAGAGAAGGCAAATGTTGCCAACAATGACAACATCACTCTCACTATTTTCACAAAGACAAGAGCTGCAGCTCCAGCATCCTCCATGTTATCTTGATGTACTTGCTGTGGGGTGAGGTCCTTCACTGGGGACCTTCTGCGCACAGCAAGCACTAAAAGGAACATGTCCACCCGAAATCAAGTGTGTCCCTACCCCGGGAACAGTGAGCCTGGTCTCTGTTCACTTTTAAATGCATTTGACACCCGTGGCAGTTCTGGCCATCATCAATACCACTTCACTTATTTCTAAGAAGTCTGGTGTGTTTGGGAGCACCTCTTTGACTCAAACTAAATTGGCCAGTCCCAAGGTGAGCACCTGAATCTATGCTAGACTGGTCTGGACCTCTTCTGTGTATATAAGAATGAAAAATATTAGACATCAGTCACTTCATCCAATTAAGTCCTTTATTTAGTTTTAATAGAACTAAGAGCCTGACCTAAGTTATTCCTTCTTCAGTAGATGCCATTTCAATGGATTTTGCAGTCCCTCTGATACCAATATTCTTATTTCAGCCATCTTTGTTTCTTTAAATAATTGCATTAAATAAAATCTCATAAGCTGAAATTGCATTGACTGTATCTGGTGACACTTGTGCATTCCAATGCTTCCAAAAAGCCCTGTTCAGTCTGGTATTGATCTGTATCCAAATGGAAACCCATTAAAAAACTATTTTCCTGGCAAGAAATAATTGATATGAACCTAGACTAATGTGGTATTAAAGAGGCCTAGGAATTTACACAGTTAAACGTTTGTTTGCTAGAATCCCATGTCAGGCAATGTAAATATTTTCTCCCTGCAGATGTACTGTGAACTGATTTGAGGTTAACCTGGTTTAAATCCTGGCAAGTGGAGTTAGTGTTTCTTATGCTTGGATTTTGTTATAAAAATCCTGGCAATAAATGATTTTAGTCCTATTATATTTTAACACCCTTGAAACCAATGTCTGTATTAGCTTCCTATATCAAGAAGGGAGAAAATTATAGCTCTAGGGATTCTACAGTTTTTCTCCTCGCATCCTTTTTGGCATAAAGTTAAATTTCCTTTTTCACTTATCTTCTCTCATTTTTGTAGTAAGAAGTACTAGATTCTCCTGGGGCTTTCCAGCTGATGCTAGTGGTAAAGAACCCACCTGTCAATGCAAGAGACTTAAGATACATGGGTTTGATCCCTGGGTCGGGAAGATCCCCTGGAGGGGGTCATGGCAACCCACTCCAGTATTCTTGCTGGAGAATCGCATGGACAGAGGAGCCTGGCAGGCTACAGTGTAGAGAGTCACAGAGAGCCAGGCCCGACTGAAGTGACTGAGCCACATGCACAGTTATCCTACTGACCCCACTTTGACCCCTGCTTTCTGCTCAGAGTCTATGGATTCCCTGTGACCCACCCAGGCTGGGCCTCCCAGAACCCCCCCAGCCATGACCCTGAATTTCAGTCACAAGCTTGAGTGGAATAGACCACTAAGCATTTGAGTCCAGCCGGCACTTTTCCTTAACATATGCAATTAAATCTCTTGGGCTGGCATTCTTTCAGATAGGGCAGCTAGGACTCCAAATAATTTTCCTCGGGTCCCACAGGGAAACAGTCCACAGACTTTGAACTTGGGTTCACAAGTCTGTCTCCGCAAAACTATCAATTTGTTTTGATCCAAAAGACGCAAGTGTCTCATTACTATGTCCTCCTTCATTATAAAGAGAGAAGGGTTATAATCATCTGCACAAATTCATACCAAGGTGTTTCCATTCCCTCTTCAACTTCTTAAAGATGAAATGCCCAAATAAATGAAGTACTAATAATACCCTGCAAGATAATTACCTATAAATTGTCTTTGCATTTTAATTGGGCAAAAGCTTCCTGTGTTTAGTCGCTCAGTCATGTATGACTCTTTGCGACCCTATGGACTATAACCCACCAGGTTCCTCCATCCAAGGGATTTTCCAAGCAAGAATACTGGAGTGGGTTGCCATTTCCTTCTTCAGGAAATCTTCCAGACCCAGGGATCTCTTGGGTCTCCTGCACTGCAGGCAGATTCTTTACCTGTGAGCCACCGGCTTCCTTTAGGTTAAGTGAATGTAACTCTGAGGCTTCAGTGAGTCCTGAGAGGTTTCTGGTGCGAAAGAAGGCGGGTTGACTGATGTGTCAGGAATCACTCAAATCCCACTGTATCAGAAGCTTAGCCTTCCAGCAGTGGACAGTCATCCATCGTCCACCCTCACTGCTGCTGCCCCTACGGTTTAGCTCGATCTTAGCCCAAGGTCTGGACTTCCGTGTTTTTGGACCATCCTTGTCCATAGTCCTTCTCCCTCAGCTTTATGTTCACAGCCATTTTTGAAAATACTGTGTGCGCAAGTTCAGTCGTGTCCGTCTTCACCACCCCGTGGACTGTAACCCTCCAGGCTTCCCTGTCCATGGGATTCTCCAGGCAAGAATACTGGAGCGGGTTGCCATTTCTCCTTCATGGGATCTTCCCAACCCAGGGATCGAACTTGAGTGTCCTGCGTTTCCTGTATTAGCAGGCAGACTCTTTACCACTGGCGCCACCTGGGAAGCCCGTGTTCTGAAAACACTGGGTTGGCCAAAAAGGTCATTTGGTTTTTCCATAACATCTCATGGAAAACCTTGAATGAACTTCTTGGCCAGCCCAATATAATTCAAAACCTATCATCTTTAACTCCTGTTTCAAATTTAAAGAAAAAATAATTTCTTTCATATATCTGTGCACTCCTCACATTGCTGTATAATTGCCTACATGTTCGCTCTCTTCTATTGGGCCTGAGGGATTCTCAAAGGGAAGAACTAGGTCTTCCTCCAGCCTTGTCTGTCTGACTTCTCTAGGCTCACTAAGCAACTATCTCTGGTCTTTTTTTTGCTTCTTGAGCACACCAAGCTCCTTCTCACCTCAGGGCCTTTGCACTTTCTGTCACTTCTACCTAGAGAGTTCTTCTTGTACATCTTCATATGGCAGACTCCTTCTCATCAACAGCTGTCAGTCAGCTGCCACCTCTCTGAGAGACAGTTTCTTTTTAAAAAAAGAAATGAAAAACACAACCTACTCTTGGTGAGAGGAGAGATTTCATTTGTTTAGTTTTGACTGTGCTGGGTCTCCATTTCTGCGTGTGTTTTCTCTGGTTTCAGTAAGGGGGGCTGCTCTTCGTCATGGTGTGCGGGCTTCTCTTGTTTGGAGCACAGGCTCTGAGTGAAAGGGCTTAGCTGCTCTGTGGCCTATGGGATCTTGTCAGACCAGGGATTAAACCTGTGTCCCCTGCCTTGGCAGGCAGATTCTTTGTCTACTGTGCCACCAGAGAAGTCTCAGAGAGACTCTTTCTGATATCTCATGTAAAGAAGCCTCCAACCTCCAGTCACTCCATCACATTTGGCTGTGGGATCTTAGTTCCCCGACCAGGTGTTGAACTCAGGCCTTTGGCAGTGAAAGAGGGGAGTCCTCACCTCTGGACCACCAGGGAATCCCTTGTTTTGTTTTCTTCACAGCAATATCTGATGTTATCAGGTTGATTTTAATCTTTTAAAGCAAACAAACAAAAAGTCTGTTTTAACTCCCTGAGAAAAACATCTTGTCTTGTTCACTGATGTATTCTTAGCACCTTGAAAGGTAGCTAGCATCTAGAAAACAGTCAATAAGTACTGATGTAATACATGCATGATGAGTAGTACTCAATAAATGTTACTTGAATGAATAATAAATGGATGTGTTTGGTTTCCCCTTCTGATCACTCATATCCACACCTTTCATGTGGCATAATCTCCTTCTCCTTTATATTGGAATGACCTCAATTCTCTGGGTATTCTTGGAGCTCAAATAGGCAGGAACCCTGTGGAATTTATCTGTGTCTCTTCCTTAGCATGAGAAACTCACATTGTAGTTTTCAGCAAGCATCTGAGTCACTCCTTTCATTTTCTTTTTTCTTTTTTTAGAAAGTCTTTAAAAAAAAATTTTTTTTTTTCATTTTTTTGTGGTTCTGGGTCTTGGTTGTGGTGTGTGGGCTCTAGAGTGCGTAGTTCAGCCATACAGGCTCTCTAGTTGTGGCATGCAGATTCAGTAATTGCAACACACGAGCAATTGCTCTAAGGCATGTGGGATCTTACTTCTCCAACCAAGAACTGAACCAGAGTCCCCTGCATTGAAAGGCAAATTCTTAACCACTGTACCACTAGGGAAGTCCCACTCCTTCCATTTTCAGATATCTAACAGAGCCCAAGAAATGCCACTTGTGTTCTTACCAATGACTCAAACTAACCTGGCATTCTTCTTTATGGGTAGGCATGCATGTTCGTGATGCTTAGGGTAGAAAAGTACGATCTGCATGGCCAAACCTTCTATTCATGCTTCTGAATCTCAGAACTGAATGTGCTGAAAAGGTCTGGACAGCAGTTTCCTCATGGGTAAAATTATCAACAATATCAATTGACTTGCTTCCAATAACCTTGTATTGACCTTTGAACCTCAACAGCACATCAAGATATCCTTAAGGAACACCCTCAGCAATGCCCTGTGCTCGGTTGTGACTTAACAATCAAATCCATGTGCAAGCAGAGCTTGGGGTATTTCCCCCTGATGTGTGTTTTTTAACTTATACATAGGCCAAAATTCATCTGTCATTTTTACTTTGCATAGTTTATTCCTGTCATTTTGGCATATCATTCCCTGTAAAAATTTAGTATCATTTTCAAATTTAGAGATTTTACTGTACACTCTCTTTTCCAAAACATAATAAACCATTAAATTAGATTGGTCTAGGATTGATTCCTTGGGAAATTCCACAGTTTACATTTTTCCACTTAATACTATTTCCATTATCTTGATACTAATTCTTTATCCATAATAAAACCCTCTGTCTAATCCTAAAGTAACTCAATTAAAAAACAACTATTGCTGTGAAAAATTTTCAAAGATTTTTCCAAGAATAAAATACACTTGATATCTTCTTTTCCCACATGTTTATTTTTTTCCCTGAAAGAATTTTACAGATTAGTTAGGCATGATTTCTTCTAACAGAAATTGAGTTGGCTTTTCTCTAATTGACAAATACTCAGTAATCCTATTTTTCATTCACATTTCCACTACTGTGTAGATATCTTCCTTTTATAGTCTTGATTTCCTCCCACTAAATACTTTAGACTGGGTAAATAGTGATTACATCTAGAATCTCAATTTTCAGCTTTTCTTTGTTAACATAGGAAGTAGATAGAAGAGAGTACTACAAAAACAGACAAAAAAACCCCCACCATATCTACCTTACTATTTTAAAAACTATTTTATTATGTGATTAAAAATTATTGTCCATGTGCCACATTCAGCCACTGGTAAACGTGTGAGAAAATTAGTAAAAAATGATCTGACCAAAATCATCGTATTTTCAGCATCCATTTAAATATTTCAATGTTTTTCTTTTCTCTTCTCTTTAGCTTTGCCTCCTAATTCGTTCTATCATCCTCTCATCCAGATATTGTTACAGCTCTTTCCTCAAGATTTATTTATTTTTTTCCTTTTATCTCTAACTCTTTTACTCTGTATTTAGTTTCATTGCTAATAGCCAGTAGTTGGTCTAGTAATGAATTTTAACTTGGAATACTCATTCACCCTCTATTTTATGGTTATTGATGTTACTCTTACAAGTTTTAAATGGACTTTAATGCATGATTCCTTTTTGAAGAACTTGAAATGCTGGTAACTCTTAAGTTTAAACCCATCTATTATTCTCTAGCATACTTTTCTAAACAATCTGAGCAAGTAAAACATTTAACCTTTTTTCTTTATTCTGCTCTCTTTGATAGAAACTCAGTACTCTTGATTTGTTAATAAGACAAATAAATCCTCCTTTGAAAGACATGACTGGTGCTGTACTTGTGCTTAGAGTCATAGCTAGAAATTCTAAGCTCCTAGGTAACAATTTTTCAGAATGCTTCTTTAACCTACATTAATTGCAAAATAAACAGATACACAAAGCTAAACCTTCAGAAATCTGTGCTGGATGTTCAAAGCTTTCTAATGTTTTGAAAAGTCATCAAATACAACCCTTGAATGGATTTGGCTTATTGTTTGCATGTTTTCTTTAACAGCATTATTGAGACATAATTTACACATCATACAATTCACCCTTTAAAGTGTGAAGTTTAGTGGTTTTTAGTACATTCACAGATGCAGTCACAGTTAATTTTAGAACATTTTCATCACCTCAAGAAGAAATCTCTGTTTTTTGGCTATAATCCCCCCAATTCTCCATCCTCACCCTACTTCCACCTCACCCCCACCTCATGCCCTTAAGCAACCACTACTTGACTTTTTGTCTACAGATTTGTCTGTTCTGGACTTCATGTAAGTGAAGTCACATGGTATGTGGTCTTTTGTGACTGATTTCTTTCATTGAGCATAATGTTTTTAAGGTCCAGCTATGTTATAGAAGGGCTTCCCTTGTGGCTCAGCTGGTAAAGAATCTGCCTGCAATGCAGGAGACCTGGGTTCAATCCCTGGGTTGGGAAGATCCCCTGGAGAAGGGAAAGGCTACCCACTCCAGTATTCTGGCCTGGAGAATTCTAGTCCATGGGGTCTCAAAGAGTCAGACACTTTTGGGCTTCCCTTGTAGGTCAGTCGGTAAAGAATTTGCCTGCAGTGCAGGAGACCTGGGTTCGATCCCTGGGTTGGGGAAGATCCCCTGGAGAAGGAAATGGCAACCCACTCCAGTATCCTTGCCTGGAAAATCTCATGGACAGAGGAACCTGGTGGATTGCAGTCCATGGGGTCCCAAAGAGTTGGGCATGACTGAGCGACTAACACACACATGTGCCAGGGTTTTCTTCCTATTTATTGTCAAAAATTATTTCACTGCACGGATATACCACATTTTATTTATCCCTAGTCCTTCCCATTCTATTGTTTTCCTCTATTTCTTTGCACTGTTCATGTAAGAAGGCTTTCTTATCTCTCCTTACTATTCTCTGGAACTGTGCATTCAACTGGGTGTGTCTTTCCCTTTCTCCTTTACCTTTTGCTTCTCTTCTTTTCTCAGCTATTTGTAATAGCTTCTCAGATAACCACTTTGCCTCCTTGCATTTGTTTTTCTTTCTTTTTTTTTTTTTCATTTGTTTTTCTTTGGGATGGCTTTGGTTACTGCCTCCTGTACAATGTTACTAACCTCTGTCCATAGTTCTTCAGGTATTCTATCTACCAGATCTGATCACCTGAATCTATTTGTCACCTCCACTGGTATAATCATAAGGGTTTAGATTTAGGTCATTTCCCTACTTTCTTTAATTTAAGCCTGAATTTTGCAATAAGGGGCTCATGATCCAAGCCACAGTCAGTTCCGTGTCTTGCTTTTGCTGACTGTATAGAGCTTCCCCATCTTCAGCTACAAAGAATATAATCAATCTGATTTCAGTATTGTCCATCTGGTGATGTCCATATGTAGAGTCTTCTCTTGTGTTGTTGGAAGAGGGTGGTTCCTATGACCAGTGTATTCTCTTGGCAAAACTCTGTTAGCCTTTGCTCTGCTTCATTTTGTACTCCAAGTCCAAACTTGCCTGTTACTCCAGGTATCTCTTAACTTTCTTTTTTTTGCGTTCCAATCCCCTCTGATGAAAAGGACATCTTTTCTTGATGTTAGTTCCAGAAGGTCTTGTAGGTCTTCGTAGAATTGCTCAACTTCAGCTTCTTCAGCCTTAGTGGTTGGGGCAGACTTGGATTACTGTGATGTTGAATAGTTTACCTTGGAGAAGAAACAAGATCATTCTGTTATTTTTGAGATTGTACCCAAGTATAGATTCCTAAACTGTCAGCGTTCTCTTTTGCCATCTCCTGCTTGACCATGTCCAGTTTACCTTGATTCATGTAACTAATATTCCAGGTTCCAGGGAACATTCTTGCAGAGATGGGCACAATCATGGACAGAAATGAAAGGAGCTAACAAAAGCAGAAGAGATTAAGAAGAGGTAGCAAGAATACACATAAGAACTGTACCAAAAAGGCCTTACTGACCCAGATAACCACAATGGTGTGGTCACTCATCTAGAGCCAAACATCCTGGAGTGAGAAGTCAAGTAGGCCTTAGGAAGCATTACTATGATCAAAGCTCATGGAGATGATGGAATTCCAGCTGAGCTGTTTCATATCCTAAAAGATCATGCTGTTAAAGTGCTGCACTCAGTATTTCAGCAAATTTGGAAAGCTTAGCAGTGGCCACAGGACTGGAAAAGGTCAGTTTTCTTTCTGATCTCAAAGAAAGGCAATGCCAAAGAATGTTCAAACTTCTGTACAATTATACTCATTTCACATGCTAGCAAGATAATGCTCAAAATCCTTCAAGCGAGGCTTCAACAGTACATGAACTGAGAACTTCCAGATGTTTAAGCTGGGTTTAGAAAAGGCAGAGGAAGTAGAGATCAAATTACCAACCAACATTTGTTGGATAACAGATAAGGCAAGGCATTTCCAGAAAACATCTATTTCATTGTCTACACTAAAGCCTTTGACTGTGTGGATCACAACAAACTGTGGAAAATTCTTAAAGAGATGGGAAGACCAGACCACCTGACCTGCCTCCTAAGAAACCTGTCTGCAGGTCAAGAAGCAAGTTATAACTAGACCCAGAACAACAGACTGGTTCAAAATAGGGAAAGGAGTACGTCAAGGCTGTATATTGTCACCTTGATTATTTAACTTATATACAAAGTACATCATGCGAAATGCTGGCCTGGATGAAGCACAAACTGGAATCAAGATTGCTGGGAGAAAAATCAGATATGCAGATGACCCTACTGTAGCCCCTTCCCAGGTGGCACTAGTGTTAAAGAACCTGCCTGCCAATGCAGGAGATGGGACAGATGCGGATTCAATCCCTGGGTCGAGAATCCTCTGGAGAAGGGCATGGCAACCCACTCCAGTATTCTTGCCTTTGTTAATCTCATGGACAGAGAAGCCTAGAGGGCTACAGTCTACAGTGTCGCAAAGAATCAGAAAAGACTAAAGCAACTTAGCACAATGGCAGAAAATGAAGAGGAACTAAAGAGCCTCTTGATGAGGGTAAAAAAGGAGAGTGAAAAGGCTGGCTTAAAACTTAACACTCAAACAACTAAGATCATGGCATCTGGTCCCATCACTTCATGGCAAATAAATGGGGGAAAAATGGAAACAGTGACAGCCTTTATTTTCTTGGGCTCCAAAATCACTGCAAACAGTGACTGCAGCCAAGAAATCAAAAGACACTTGCTCCTTGGAAGACAAGCTATGACAAACCTAGACAGCAAATTAAAAAGCAGAGACATCACTTTGTTGGCAGTGGTCTATCTAGTCAAAGCCATGTGTTTTTCCAGTAGTCACATATGGATGTGATGTGAGAGTTGGACCATAAAGAAGGCTGAGTGCCAAAGAACTGATGCTTTTGAATTAAGAGCTGACTCATTGGAAAAGTCCCTGGTACTGTGACAGATTGAGGGCAAGAGGAGAAGTGGGCAACAGAGGATGAGATGGTTGAATGATGACACTGACTCACTGGACCCGAGTCTGAGAAAACTCGGAGATGGTGAAGGACAGGGAAGCCTGGCGTGCTGCAGGCCACGAGGTGAGAGTCGGACACCACTTAGTGACTGAACAACAGCTTTTCTACTAATCAGTTTATGGGCATTTGGGTTGTCTCCACCTCTTGCCCATTATGAATACTGCTGCTGTAAACATTTGTGTACATGTTTCTGATCTGCCATATGTTTTCATTTCTCTTGGGCACATACTTAGCTGAATTATTGCTCAGTGGCTGCATCATTTTATATTCCCACTGGCAGTGTGTAAGTTTTCCAATTTTCCATGTCCTCGCCAAAAGTTTTTATTATTTGACTTTTTGATTGTAGCCATCCTAGTGGGTATGAAGTGGTATCTCCTTGTGGTTTTAATCTGTACTTCCCTGACAACGAATACTCTCAAGTATCAATTCATGTGCTTATCTGCCATTTGTATCTCTTCTTTGTATAAATGTGTATTCAGATCTTCTCCCCAATTTTATTTTTTATTTTTGAGATGTAAGGATTCTGATGCTGGGAAAGATTGAAGGCAGGAGGAGAAGGGGATGACAGAGGATGAGATGGTTGAATGGCATCACTGACTTGATGGATATGAGTCTGAGCAAGCTCCAGGAGTTGGTGATGGACAGGGAAGCCTGGCATGCTACAGTCCATGGGGTCACAATGAGTCGGACACGACTGAGTGACTGAACTGACTGAAGGGATCTTTATATGTTCTAGATACAAGTCCCTTAGCATAAAAGTTTTGGTTTTGATAATGTGCACCAATTTTTTATTGTTACCCTTGCTTTTCAGCTTCATATCTGAGAAACTATGTCCAAATTTGAGGCCATAAAGATATGCCCATAAGTTTCTTTCAAAAGTTTATCATTTTTGCTCTTAGATTTGTGTCTTTGATCCATCCTGATTTAATTTTGGTGTATGATGTGAAGGGTCCAGCTTTACTCTTTTGCATGCGGCTATCCAGTTGTCCCAGCACTATTTGTTGAAAAGACTATTCTCCCCATTGAATGGTCTTGACATCCTTGTCAAAAATCAGTTGACCATAGATATATACATTTACTTCCTGACTCTCAACTTTATTTATCTTTGAGCCCATACCACATCTCAATGTGGCATCGCAGTGTCGATGTTGCCTTGTAGTATTAATAAGTTTGGAAATTGAGAATGTGAGTCCTCCTACTTTTTCTTTTCAGAATTGTTTTGGCTATCCTGAATCCCTTGAAATTCCATATGAATTTTAGAATCAGCTTGTCAGTTTGTTCAAAGAAGTTATCTGGAATTCTGAAAGGAACTACATCAAATGTATAGATCAGTTTAGGGATTGTTGACATCTTAACAGTGCTAAGTTTTCTGATCCATGAATGTGGGAATGTTTTTCTATTTATTTAGATCTTCTTTACTTACTTTCAAGAATACTTTTGGTTCTCAGAGCATTAGTTTTATACTTCTTTTGTTAAATTTATTTCTAAGTATGTTTTTCTAAGTATTCTTTTTGATGCTATCATAATTTGGTTGCTTTTTAAATTTCATTTTTTTGGATTGATCATTGCAAGTATGAAATATAATTGATTTTTATATATTGATCTTGTATACTGCAACCTTAATGAACTCATTTATTGATTCTAGCAGTTTTATAAGAGAATTCCTTAGGATTTTCTATATGCAAGATTGTGTCATCTGTGAATATAGTTTTATTTTTTCCTTTCCAATCTGGATGTTTTTTCTTTCTTTTTGTTGCCTAGTTTTATCCATATTCATAAGAAATATTGTTCTGTGATTTTCCTGTGATGTGTTGTTTGATTTTTATATCTGTGTAAAATTATCTTCATAGAATAATTTGGGAAGTGTTCTCACCTCTTCTGTTTTTTTGGGGAGAGCTTGTGAAGAATTGATATTTAGTCTTCATTGGATGTTTGGTAGAATTCTTTGGGGAGGTCATCTGGGCCTGGTTTCTTCTTTGTAGAGACATATATATATATACACATACATAATATATAGGCTTATAGGCTTATTATATATAAGCTTACATATATATCTATAAAATATATGTTTCCCAGGTGACGCTGATGGTAAAGAATCTGCCTCAAATGCAGGAGATTCAGGTTCAATTCCTGGGTTGAAAAGATCCCCTGGAGGAAGGCATGGCAACCCACTCCTGTATTCTTGCCTGGAGAATCCAATGGACAGAGGAGCCTGGCAGGCTACAGTCCATAGGGTCACAAAGAGTCGGAGATGACTGAAGGGACTTAGCCCACACATTTATACATATATATATATATACATTCTATTTGATTACTGACTCAAATTCCTTGTTATAGTTCTATTCCAACATTCTACTTCTTCTTGAGTCAGTTTTGGTCGTCTGTGTTTTTCCCTGGTTCCCGATTCTCTGCCTGTGCTTCCCCACTTGATTATCTCTCTAAGCACTGGCAGCTGACGTGAGGAATCTACACCAGGATTATGGACCACAGATGAGTCTGGCTGGCTGCAAGACTTGGAATAAATAAAAATCAGTGAGGGGTCAGCAACCTGTGACTCAATGGAATCCAGAATGTGCATTGGCTGGGAAGTCAGAACCAGCCATGAAACAGAACCAAACCCCAGAAGGAGGATAAGAACCCGCAGGTATGCAAACCTGGAAAGGGAAAACAGCAACAGAAGGAAGGGCAGACTAAGGCTCAGGCAGAAAGATCAGAGGCCAGCAGTGAGAAAGGAACTTAATGCCTGGTAATAAATTCACCTCTGCTTCAACCCAGGAGCTTTTCTGTACTTGCAGTGAAGGAAGAAACCACCCTGTAAGCTTGGTGCCTTGGGATTCAAAGATGCAGACATGTGGGACTATCTGACCACACTGGAAATGAAAGAAGAAAACTGAAATAGTGAGAGAATCATAAAAGGATTCATTTAACCTTTTAAGACATTCCCTAAAACCCACCCCCTTAACTGTGACAGTTATTTCCCAAGGAGAACAATCCATTTAATTTAGTATTAGTGTGTATGATTTAAAATCCATTCTTGAACTACCCGTGACTATACCAAAGAATGCACAATTAGACTGTCATTTCCTATGTCCCAGAGACATGAAATTATTTTCTCACATTTTGGAATATAAAAGCTGAGCCTTTATTCCAAATTAATTCTCTTCCAAAAAGCACGGGTAACATGAGTCCATTAAATAAATAAAAGAAGTAAAATGGAAAATATTTTTGATCACATATTTGATTAAAATATTTAGTATTGTGTATCTGGAAAAAGAAGCTCCCTTGAGGAATACAAATTCCAAGTCAGATGGGGTTTATTTTAAAGGGAGAAAGCCACAACTATGCTAATAATCCCTTTTAAGATTCTGTGGATAACACGAGACCCACAGTAGCATCTAACATAAACATGTATGGAGATTTGAGAGAAACACAGCAAAAATAAACTGTGAGAATCACCCCTACAAAGTTTTTTCCACTCTCTGGCTCTTTGAAAATCTGTAGGAAAGCCTGAGAAATGCAAGGATACTAGAAAAAGTAAAAAAGAATCAGATAAATGAATCTGTGAACTATTTCCTCACAGTAAGGAACATATTAATAGGTAGGTATAGAGGCAGAGTTGGATACAACTGAGTGGCTGAACAACAGCATAGAGACAGAGTAAGAGACACGAATTCAATCCATGGTTCAGGAAGATCCCCTGGAGGAGGGCATGGCAACCCACTCCAGTGTTCTTGCCTGGGCAATCCCATGGACAGAGGAGCCTGGTAGGCTACCGTTCATGGGGTATCAGACATGACTGAGATGACTTAGCATGCACACAAACATAGAGACAGAGAGATGATTAGATTTATTATTAACTGAGCCAGTTGAATTCAGCCAGTTGGGTTCTTTGGGACGAAATTGCAAAAAAAAAAAAAAAACCCCTGACACAAATGAGTTTAACACCAAAGGTGGCTTGTGGGCTCACATAACTGCAAAGTCTGAGGGATGAGATTTTGCTGGATGCTACCTGTTACTCGCTTGCTCTTTCCATCTCTTGGTTTTGCCTTTTTCTTCTTCCTCTCTTTCTTCCTCTTCCTCCTCTTCTTCTTTCCCCTCATGTTGCTTCAGATGGATTCTCTTGTGTGGCTGGGGAAGAGAGTGTCTGATAAAAATAGCTTTTCAAGGACTTCACTGTTAGTCCTGTGATTAAGAGTCTGCCTTCCAATGTAGGTTCATTCCAAGGTCAGGGGTTCAGTACCTGGTGAAGGAACTAAGATCCCACAGAGCTCACGTGCTCTAGAGCCCACGCACCACAACTACTGAACCCCGTGCCCTCTGGAACCCCAGGCACCACAAGTAGACCACTGTGCCTCAATGAAAGATCCTGTATGCTGCAACTAAGACCCTGTGCAGCCAAAAATAAAATACACAAATACTTTTAAAGATAGCTTTTCATGTCTTTCAGAGCTAATTGTTGGTTAAATGAAACAATGAATGAATATACTTGAGGCCAGTAGAGCAGTAGTAAGATAGAAGGCAAGATAAAGGGCCCAGAGAAAGGTCATCCTTGAAGATCCTTCTGACTCTGACTTCTGTCCTGTCACCAGGACCCCAGAACAAGAGCCTTTCTCCCCACTGGCCTGAGCCTGAGGGCCTTCTGCACATTGCCTGAGTATGAGCATGGCTTTTGTCCTTTCCATGTCATCTACCCAATACTCGTTCTTACCTTTCTACTACGTATGGGGCTATGTCAATAAGACAGATGAGGTCCTCTTGGAAGTTACCTGTGAGTAGGTATGTGTGTTGTGTTTGGGGGTATAACTTCCTTAGATAAGGTGGCCAGTGAAAGCCTCTTTGAGAATGATGGGGAGGACTCAACCATATGAAGATCACTTCCTAGGAGGGTTGAGAAAATCTCTGTGCAGGTACCTGCTAAGTTTTCGTCTTAATCACAAGAAGAAGATGAAGATGTGAAGGTCACACACCTGCCACATGTCCCTAATTATGACCCTCACCATTTTTCACTCTTGTGACTGCAGTCACCTCTTGAACAATCTGGTATTCTGAAGGGCCCTATCCACACCGCTGTTAGAACTGACCTTCTAAAATGTAACCCTGATCAGGACGCTCTCCTGGGTAACCTTTCCCCCAGGATGAAGTCCAACTCCCCGGCACACAGCTGCAGTGTTATTTCTGAGCTGGCCCCTGTGAACCTCATCAGTCATGTTCTTGCCACTCACCTTGCACTGCTGGACTGGTCACACTGAACTCAGTGTGACCTGTGCTCCTGTGACCTGTGGTCAGTGTTCCTGTCTCATCTCGTGTCCTTTCACATCTTTTTGCCTTTCCACATGCTGTGCCTTGACCTGAAATTCCCTTCCTTTTTGGGTCCCCATTCCCTATCCATTGAACATAACCTCATTTCTTTAGAAGTTAATATCTCTTTTAGGAAATTTCTGAATCCCCCTGGGCTGGATGGGATGCCTGTGATTACCTTAATCATATCATTTATTATAATTTTACAGTATCACTTATTGTAATTTTCTGTTTATTTGTGTCTTTCTCTACTAGGCAGTATCTTTCTGAAGAGAGGGTCCTTACCCTATCATGGTATCTGGGGTAGATTATACCAATAGTAAATATTTTTTAAAAATAGATGATATTATAGGAACTTCCCTGGTGGTCTAGTGGCTAAGACTCCATGCTCCCAATTTAGGGAGCCTGGGTTCGATTCCTGTTCAGGGCACTAGATCCCACATGCTGCATCTAAAGATCCTGCATGCTGTGACTAGGACCTCACACAGCCAAATAAATAAGATACATAAATAAATATTTTTAAAAATGAATAAATAAATAAATGATCATCTAAAAAGTGTGGGAGGCTAATTACAACCTTTCAGAAACCTAAGTAAATGACATATGGTGCAAATTTGAAAAATATTTCATGGAACATGGAGAAAATTGATAGAAAGATAAAAATGAAAATGAAGAAGTAAGCATAATAGATATAGAAGGTATACTGGACAGTTATTTATTTTCTGCCTTCCAGGGTATATTTTTTTCTTCTGGAAACATCTCTCCCCAACCCCTAGTATGGAAATCAATAATTTGACTCCACCATCCCTTCCATAGGAATGGACTTATAATCCAGGCTAACCACTCTAAAACATTGGACCTGGAAGCTGAACCAAGAATAGAACTCACCCCTCCAGTCTCCCAGCAGGCCGGCCCAATTAACATTCTTAAGAAGGGACTGATCTCTTTTGGAATCTTGAATCCTGAACTTTTGGAAGCACTTCTGCTATCAAGTGAGGTAAGCCCACCTGAGAATTAAGCTAAAGTAGAAGAGTATTGCTGAAAAGTAAAGAAATGGCACCTGATTTACAGTTTTTTAAAAAATTATTTATTTATTTATTTGGCTGTGCTAGATCTTAGTTATGGCATGAAGGAGCTTTAGTTGTAGCACATGGGATCTAGTTCCCCAACCAGGGATCGAACCCAGGCCCTCTGCACTGGGAGCATGGCATCTTAGCCACTGGACTACCAGGGAAGTCCCTGATTTACAGTTTTGAACCATTGCATCCATCTGTGTCTGAAGTTAGATCTCACAATCAAACTCCCGATTAGGTGAGACCTAATTTTTGTTCACTTGTAATCATAAGATAAATATTGGAGGTGGAATATAACAACTGTCAAGGCCTTAAAATATAGAATTGTCTGAGCTGAGGTGTGGTAAGTAGTAGTGAGAATTCTGTTCCCACCTGCCAACTGAACATCTGGGTTATAGGGTAGACACAAATTAGACTGTCACCTGTTTGTATTTTGGAAATCTGATTACATGTCTCCTGCGATGAGTCCTTTAGTGGCTTGTTGAAAATGTCAAGATATTGGAGTGAGTTAATGACTTTTTGATGTTTTTAATAATGTCAAGAAAAACAGGCTTCATCAAACAGTTAAACAGAGTTAGCATATGCTCCAGAAATTCCATTCCTAGATACTCTAAAAGAAATGAAAACATATGTTCACATAAAAATTGTACAAGAATGTTTATAGCAACATTATTCTTAATAGCCAAGAGGTGGAAACAATCCAAAAGTCCATCATCTGATGAATGGATAAACAAAGTGTGGTATGTGCACTCAGTGAAATAGTATTCAGCACTAAAATGAATTAAGTACTAATACATGCTACAAATATCGATGAGCTGTGAAAACATTATGCTAAGTGAAAAAAGGCAGTCACAAAAGACTGCATAGTATATGATTCCATTTGTATACGAAACGTCCAGAACAAGGAAATCTATAGAGGCAGAAAATAGGTTGGTAGTTTCCAGGGGCTGGGAGGGATGGGAAGCCTGGGAGGTGAGGGAGTGGGGTTTCTTTTTTGGGGATAATGAAAATGTTTTAAAATGTATTACAGTGATAGATGTACAACTGTTTGAGGATACTAAAAGCTACTAATCTGTACACTTCAAATGGGTGAATAAAATGGCATGGAAATTTCTCAATAAAGTTGTTTAAAAATGCAACCTCTAGCCTAAACAGCAAGTGGAGAGGAAGAGCATATAGATTTATAGATAGGCCCTTCCTGCCTACAACTAGCCATCCAAGATAGCCTAGAGTTAGCTAACCACATGCATTTGGAAAAGTCTAAGCTCTAATGCATTGGCCGTGTGAGATGAAGAGCCCACTCACTGGAAAAGATCCTGATGCTGGGAAAGATTGAGGACAGGAGGAGAAGGGGACAACAGAGGATGAGATGGTTGGATGGCATCACTGACTCAATGGACATGAGTTTGAGCCAACTCTGAGAGACAGGAAAGGAGCGGGAAGCCTGGTGTCCTGCTGTTGATGGGGTCGTAGAGTCAGACACGACTGAACAACTGAACAACAGCAACAAGAATGGTATTCTCTACTTGAACCTGAAGCTAAAGTTAGTGAGAGTGAAGACAGGGAGGAGGGAAGTACATTGCAAAATGGAAATGGCAAAGGTAGAAGGGGGCTCCGCTGGGCTTCACCCAGGCACCTCCTTCTGTTCCTTCTCTGCTCAACAAAGTTAAGGATCATTCCACCACTGAGAGACAGACCCTGGATGCAATTCAGAGGATTATGAGTGCTGGAATGCTGGGTCACCTTTAGGAACAGAAGCTGGAGGAATACAGTGAAACCTAGGACTTCGGAGATGGGCAGAACGTCAAAGTCTATGGCAACGAGAAAAAGTGATAAGGCTGGGAGTCATGACCCTGCCAGGTCTCTGGCTTTGGTTACTCATCCACAGAGCTGATGTGGAGGATTCTGCTGTCAGGACTGAGAGTTTGCTCTTTCTTCCAGCAGGATAGGAACCTGCTGGAACCTATCCTGGTCAGAGAATTGTTTCCTATTTCCTTTCCTTTAAAAAAAAAAAAATTTAAATTAACTTATGTCTTTTTTACTGTGCTGGGTCTCCGTTGCTGTGCAGGCTTTCTCTGACTGCAGCGAAGTGGGACTACTTTTCTTTGCAACGCACAGGGCTTCTCATTGCAGTTGTGTCTCTCTTCGTGGGGCACAGACTCTAGGGCCCGCGGGCTTCAGTAGTTGGTGCACGTGGGTTCAATAGTTGTGGCTCCCAAGCTCTAGGCCACAGGCTTAGTAGTTGTGGCGCACGAGCTTAGTTGTTCCGTGGCATGTGGGACCTTCCCAGAGCAGGGATCAAACCTGTGTCTGTCTTGATAGGCAGATTCTTTACCACTGAACCACCAGGGAAGCCCTCCCATTTTCAAAGAAGAATTCTTGTGGTAGCTTTCTGTTTCCCCTCAGGTATTGAAATTTTAAATATGTTGTGGGTAGTTATATTTCTTTTAATAATTTATCCATAGGTTGCTAGATAATGAGTCATATCTGGGCCTGAAACCCTGTACTTTAAAGCATGGAGTGGTGACTACATGAGTTTGGGGATCTCTTCTTTGGGTGAGGGGAAGGATATGTGTATTTCATTTGTGGAAGAGGAATCTGTATTGTCATAGGAAAGATCTCCTTAAAATGAATGTACAGAAATAAAATTGAGTATGTATGTCTGTGTGTGTGTGTGTATGTGTGTAGTACACTAGGTAAGCTTAGGGATGGAACATACCTTTTCAGTTTGGGAACAGCCTGACCAACATCTGGTGGGCGTATGATGTATGTCCCTCCATGCTCTGATTGGTCTGAGGTACATCACATATTAAAGCCAATTAGAAACATTTTTTGGTGAAATTTATTTGGCTTTGGGGGGTGGATAAAATCCTTTCTCCTTGTGTAATCTCAAGAGACCTATAAACTTGCAGCTCCTGGGGATCATTTTTGATGCCATTATCAGAGAACTTGCCAGAGGACAAAGTTAATAGAGAGGAAAGTAAGCACCCAAGAGGACAAAGATCTGTGTGTGTGTTGTTCACCGTGGTGCCCCCAGCACTGTTAACGGTGTCTGGCATGTAGTAGGTGCTCAATAAATGTTTGTTGAATGAATAAAATCAGAGCTGAAGAACAGGGAGAGAGAGAGAGAAGTGGCTGATGATTTTTGAACTCCTCGTTCCTGTCATGTCTAGAGCCAACTCTACCTCTCAACTTCCCCAATACATTAGTCAATAAATTCCGTTCATTCTGTTCATTGCGTGAGTGCACGCAGATTCCTCAGCTGTGTCCAACTCTTTGTGAGCAGCCCACCAGGCTTCACTATCCATGGCATTTCCCGGGCAGTAAAACTGGAGTGGGTTGCCATTTCCTCCTCCAGGGGATCATCCTGACCCAGGGATCAAACCGGTGTCTCTCATCTCTCCTGCATTACAGGTGGATTCTTTACCACTGAGCCATGGGGGAAGCCCCATTCTGTTCATTAGTGTGGCAGATGATTGCAAATTGTCTCAGTTGGTAAGAGTCTGCTGCTGCTGCTGCTAAGTTGCTTCAGTTGTGTCCGACTCTGTGCGACCCTGTAGATGGCAGCCCACCAGGCTCCCACGTCCCTGGCATTCTCCAGGCAAGAACACTGGAGTGGGTTGCCATTTCCTTCTCCAGTGCATGAAAGTGAAAAGTGAAAGTGAAGTTGCTCAGTCGTGTACGACTCTTTGCGACCCCATGGACTGCAGCCCACCAGGCTCCTCCGTCCATGGGATTTTCCAGGCAAGAGTACTGGAGTGGGGTGCCATTGCCTTCTCCGGGTAAGAGTCTAGCCCCATATTAACATGACTCTGTGTACCAGAGGCTGGAAAACTAGTCTGAATTACCCAGGTGCCTTTGCAGTGAGAGTTTCTGCATATGATGTAGCATCCGTCAGATAGATGCATTTGAACAGGACTTGGAAGGCGGTTATGAGCACTGTGGAGAGGCTATTCCAGCAGCGCAGCAGCAGAGCTCTTTTGGTGCTTTTGCAGCAGCTTCATCAGAAGCCCTGATGTCTAGTCAGTCATTGCTGATGGCAGGAACTCGCTGGTCTGGTTGCCCTAGTTACCATGGCAGAGGCAGCACGGTCTTTTTGGGTTTTTTTGGCTGTACTGGGTCTTCAGTGTGGTGCGTGGGCATCTCTAGTTGTGGCACATGGGCTAGTGGCCCTGCGGCGTGTGAGATCTCAGTTCCCCCACCAGGGATCAAACCCATTCCCCCTGCATTGGAAGGCAGATTCTAAACCACTCGAGCACCAGGGTTAGTCCCAGCATGTCTGTATTTGTTAGAGGTGGTGCAGTGGCAGCGGCAGAATCTTTACTGTGGGAGATTTTACTCGTAGTTTCAGGTCCATCTTGTTACTGTAAGTCTTTCAATCACCTTGTAGTAAACTAAGGCTCCTTAGGAAATCTCTCTCTGCTTTTACCAGCTAAAGTGAATTCAGTTGTCTACAACTGAACTCTGACCCATATAACTAATTTAAATTGATTTCCTATCAAAGCAACTTCAAGAATTTAGACAACTTTGTAGAAATTCAGACACTAAAAACAACAAAGATACAGAAATAATTATACTGTGAAAAAACTTGCAAGTATTTAAGCATATAAATATGGTATTTTCAGTGGAAAAATATCAGATAGGCCCCAGGCCTCTATGCAGTACTAAATACTATAGAACTATAAAACAATATCCATAGAAACTTGAGGGTGGGAATGCTGTCATTTATGTATAATGTCAAAAGAATGGCATTCTCAGGTATAAAGATCTCAGAATTAGACCATCTATATGCCTTGTCTGAAAAATTTATCAAAGATGGGCTCTATTTTATTGAGAAATTCATCAAAACTAAGGCATTAAAAAATTGGGAATTAGCAGAAAAAAACTGCTGTCATACAATAAACTAAGTAAACATACAAGATAACACTCATAAATATAGAACTGACTGTAAAACCAAAGCAATTGTGAAAGAAATATGTTTTTATTTTTATAGGAAGGTATATCTGGTAGGTGGAGAAGGGAATGGCAACCCACTCCAATATTCTTGCCTGGAGAATCCCACGGACAGAGGAGCCTGGCAGACTACAGTCCATGGGGTCACAAAGAGCTGGACACAACTGAGTCACTAACACACACACACACACACACACACACACACACACACACATATCTGTTAGGGCTCTTTGCAAGTAACAGAAATGAACTCTAAGCAAAGAAAGGAATTTATCAGAGGGCTATGGGGTAGCGGCAGAATCCAAACAAAAACCAAAGAATCTAGCATCAGAAACGATAGGAACTCAGGCAGGTCCAGCGATCCAGAAGGAACTAATTGACAATCTCGTCATTGCCACTAGGATGCCCTGTTGCAACCAGTACTGGTTTTTGTTAGATGAAAGCAGAGTGCTTCTGGTTTATTTCCTAATTAGAATGTATCGATAGAAAAGACTATTTCCTAGCTCCAGAGCTATATACTAGTGCCTTAGGCGGTAGTATTTTGCCCCATATATAAGTTGATAGCACTTGGAACTAGAATCCATGTGATCATGTTAGTGTAATCTATTGTCATTCTTCAAGAATGTTTTGGGAAACTTTCAGCCCCCACCCCCCCACCCCCAGTAGGCTTTCCCTCATATATCATTGGCCAGAATGGCATCATATTGCCATTCCTAAGCCAATTAATTCAAGGAGAATAGAATTAAATTCGGGTTTACTTAGTCTAATTAAGATTCACCCTTGTGTACCTGGGAGGGGTTCAGTCTCCTTGAGGCACAGAGTTGTCTTACAACTTTAAAATAAAAAAGACATTGTGTTGAGCGAGTGAAAACAGCTGTTGGGTAGGCCACAAACAGTGGCCTTAATATCTGAAATTCCCCCAGGGCTACAGCATTGCTTTTGATTTTTTATTTTAAAAGGGAGAGGGAAACCAGTGTCTTCCATTTGGTTCTTCTAACCATAATAGTCCTAATAGTCAGACTTCCCTGGTGGCTCAGAGGGTAAAGCGTCTGCCTGCAATGTGGGAGACCTGGGTTCAATCCCCGGGTCGGGAAGATCTCCTGGAGAAGGAAATGGCAACCCACTCCAGTATTCTTGCCTGGAAAATCCCATGGATGGAGGAGCCTGTTGGGCTACAGTTCATGGGGTCGAAAAGAGTCGGACATGACTGAGTGACTTCACTCACTCACTCAATCATAATAGTCAGGGGGAAAAAGTCTGGGAATTTTTACCAGTTGTTGAGAATATTCTATTCAACATAAGTACTGGGGAAATATCCACAGGGTTTAGAGTCTGACTGGATCAAATTTCATTTTTTTCCTGACCCAGGTATGTCCATTCTGACAGGTAGGTTTCAATGGATTTCTGTGTGCCAGAAATTACTGTTAGCTCAAAGCAAGTATCTAAATGTTTCCCAAAAGGCTTTAATTATTTCTCTCATTCCAAACACAGTTATCCTACTAAATGGCCATTAAGAATATCCAGGAGGAATAGTCAGAGAATGAACTTTAGTTATCATCATATGGTACCTAGTTTCCCCATTAAGCAAGATGTTGTAGATCTGTGGATTCAGCTCTGGAAATTGGCTGAGGTCATGATTCTATTGTATTAGCTCAGGTCAGACAATTATTCAACACATCTCGGCTATTCTCGTTGCACAAATCAAGTAAGACTTTAGCGGAGCTGCCTTGCTCAAATAGGCATGGTTGATTACCAAGCTGATGTTCCAGCCTGTTATAGTCATGCACGAATTGGCTCTGATTGTTGAGGGAGGCTCTCTCATGTCTACAATTCCAAGATTCTCCTTTGCTAGTTGAAACTATGGAACACATTTTAATTGCAACATTTCCCACCAGCAATTTCCAACATTCAGAACAGAGGGAAGCATTAAAAAAAATGTTGACATTTCTTTTAACAGAGCAGAACTCAAGGTCTTGAGGAAGGGAATAGTCATTCCAGTCCTTCTTAGGGCAACAGTTGTGGGTACACAAGCAGGACACTCACAACAGATCTAAACCTGCATTCCCATCTCAAGCAGTCTTTAATTTCCTTCCTGTATTTATATCAAGCGGTTTTTGGCATCTTCTCTTTCTTTAATGAGGGCCAGTGTTGGAGCCTGATTTGTCTTATTCAACCCAGTTAGACACCCAACTGCTTGAGCCAGCACTTTGCATGTGGCACTTCTGGTAAGTACATCCACATTGACCAATTCAGCCCAATCTAAAATGATGTTTTACTCTTCTTGGTTGAATGCTTTCAAAATATATTCTCACAGAAATTTCACCAACAGTTTCTTTAAAGTAGCAAATCACTGTAAGCCTTTCAATTGAAAAAACAAAAAACAAAAAACAACCTTGCCTTGGCAGGAGAGTCCTGGCCAGTTATCTGAGGCAGATGTTTTTGCCTCTTCGTGTCTGTTATGTGTTCACTGCAACATGGAGAATTGGAGGACTCAGAGTGACAGGAATGTCGTGGATGAAATCTGACAGGAGCATTCCCCCTAACACCATTTTCCAGTGATTCTCAAAAGGGTTGAGGGTACGAAGTATCAAAATCACTTTAGGTTTCTTTGCAAAATGTACGTACTTGCCCTTACCCTCGAGGACAAGTCAAAATGATAGTGGAGGTTGAGAGAGGGAGGTCATGCCTGTTAAGAAAGCTCTTTAGGGACTTCCCTCATGGTCCAGTGGCCAAGAATCTGCCTTCCAATGCAGGAGACATGGGTTCAATCCCTGATCAGGCCCCACAGGCCATGGGGCAATAAAGCCTGCATGCCACAACTAGAAAGAAGCCTGTGTGTGCAAATATAAGATCCCCATGCCACAGCTGAGACCCAACACAGCTAAATAAATAACTAAACATGGGACAAAAAAAAAGAAAATCTCTTTAGATTTTCTGATAGGTACCCTCCCACACTCACAATTGATAACCTCCAGAACCACTACAAACCCTCATCTTAACCATGATTATAATATAAGGGAAGAGATAAAGCTACAGTTACTTTTATTTTTAATTTTTTTATATTTCTTTATTTGGTTGCACCAGGTCTTAGTTGCAGCATGTGGAATCTAGTTCCCTGACCAGGGATCGAACCTGGGCCCCCTGCTTTGGGAGCTTAGAGTCTTAGCCTCTGCACCACTTGGAAAGTCCCTACAGTTAATTTTAAGGAGGGTGACTCTTCTCACCTTGTGATAAATTGTGTTAATGTTTCCAGCTATTCTCTTTTCTATAACAGAGCAAATAAAGTTTACTTTCCCAGCCCATTTTCTGAGTCTGTCACATGACTTGGGTCAATGTTAGATGAGAGGAAGTGACCATATGTTAGTTTGCTTTTCCTGATACCATGGGAAAAGGTACTTCATTAGCCTGGTCCCCAGAATAAGAAGATCCATAGAATAGAGTTGCAGTCACTGACAGATACCATGAATAGTAAATAAATGCTTGTTTTTGGAAGAGGAGCTATAAAGATTTCAAGTTTGTTATTGTAGCAAATCTGACTAATGTACATGAAATAAACTTTTTTGAGGGGCAAGCACCTAGATGGGTTTGGCTAGATATTTTAGATCTAAACTTCCTTATGTAAGAGAGTGGGAAAACTTTTTGATTTGGTAGAAGAAGGATTGGCCAGGGAAATTAAATGGAGAAAGTGGACATCTAAACAATGAAGCTAAATGATGGAGATCCAAGAATTGTTAAAGAGCTTTTAGGTCAGGTGCCCCTAACATAGAATTTTATATTGTTTCTGTTTTAGTTAAATATACTACATGTGACTCAGTAGTAAAAGAATCCGCCGGCAATGCAGGAGATACAGGTTGGACGCCTGGGTCAGGAAGATCCCTGGAGGAGGGCATAGCAACCCACTCTAGTATTCTTGTTGGGAGAATCCCATGGACAGAGGAGACTGGCGGGCTGCGGTCCACGGGATTGCAAAGAGTCGGACATGACTGAAGCAACTGCGCACATATGCGTGCATACTACATATATACGTGAGTGTGTTTTGGTGAAAATCTAAGAAAAGCATTGAATTCCACATTCAGGTTAACTGCCCAGAACAGAGGAGCAAAAAACAGCATCCAAGTCCATCCATCGGCTGATCCAATTGAGCAAAAACAGGAACTTGAAGTTTGAGGCATCCACGGGAATATAAACCTTCCTGGGAGTCTGTCGAAGCTATAAGGAAGGGTTTACTCCCACATGCCATGTGATGGGCGTTTGAAACAATCTTTTCTAGATTTTAAAGCCTACATTTGAAAATTCTAATCAACATTAGTAGATAGATTGTAACTTCACACTAAAATAATAATCCACACTGACAAGTAGTATTTGTCTCAGGAATCTAAGAGAGTTTCAATGTTATGAAGGTTATTAGAATATTTTCTGTTGAATGATATCTGAAAATTAAATACTAGTTTCTTTAAGGAAAAAACCTATTTAAAACATGTAGTAGAAGAAGGACATATTTTTTTAGCATGATTTGAAAGAAATATTTTTAACTCTCATCATCATGTTCTCTGGTGAGAAAATCCCCAATAATTTTTTCTGGAAATTTTATCCAACACAAGAAGGTAGAAAACAGAAGTAAGAATTGTAAATGTTAGAAAGTGACAATATTATAAATACTATAGATAAAGTGATTAAATAGCTAGGTCCAATATGATTATGAGTAACATTAATAGGGTAGACCTGTATGAATAAAATCGACAAAACTAACCATTTTAGAGATATTAACACTTCCCAAATTAATTTATAGGTTTATTTCCAATTCATTTCTATTTGTTATTAGTTTTTAAATTGAGACTAATTGGCATACAACAGTGGTCTCTGACCTTTTTGGCACCAGGAACGTGCTTCGTGGAAGACAATTTTTCCACAGACTGGAGCAGGTGCTGGGGGGTGGTTTCTGGATGATTCAAGCACATTACATTTATTGTGCACTTTATTCCTATCATTATTACATTGGGACGTAGTAAAAATAGTTATACAACTCACCATAATGGAGAATTAGTGGGAGTCCTGAGCTTGTTTTCCTGCAACTAGACAGTTCCACCTGGGGGGTGCTTGGGAGTCAGTGACACCCGAAGTGTGTTACTTATGTCCCTCTACTCAGTCATCTCATTTTGGTTGCTGTCACTGCAGAAGATCCCAGTTCACAAAGATAGGATGTTGAAAACGGAAGCAGGCTTTTCAGCGCTCTTTTGGCAATCTCAGGATGCTCTGGCGGGACTTTAATCCAGAACGTATGGCGATTTGAAGTTGTCTCAGCATACGTTTAAGGCCACTCTCGTTTGTGATCTCAAGCAGTTAGTAGAGCCGCTTCTAGCATGGACAAACTCAATTCGCCTGGCATATTCACAAATGGGTCACAGATCCATTCCTTCCCAGTTCGGGAGGGTCTTTTGTGATTGGGAAGTAATGCTCAACCTCTTTTGAAAACTGAGGTAGGGGATCATGCACTAACTAGGAGAAAGAAAGCCCTGGCGCACTCTTTCAAAATCTCTGCTAATATTTGAAACATGCCAAAAATCCCAGTGTTCACTCATCACCCCCATAATTCCAGTTTGGCTTTGAAGGCTGCTTATCTGCTGACTTGAACACAGTTATCATTCTCCCCTGCAAGGACAGATTGAGTTCATTGAGGAGGTTGAATATATCATACAGGTAAGCAAGTTTTGCGACCTATTCTGGGTCACTGAAACGAGTTGCCAGAGGTGACTGTGTTTTAAAAGACATCTCTGGAGCAGCTCTTATAACTCAAAAATCCCGGCCAGTGATCTACCTTTAGAAAGCCATCTCACTTCTTTGTGTAAGAGAAGATGTGTGTGCTCTGTGTCCATCTCCTCACAGAGCTGCACAGATTGTGAGTTAAGGGTATGTACTTTAATGTGGTTGATGATTTTAATCACATCCTGCAAAACATTAAGTTCAGGTGACATTAAGTACTCTCGCCTGGAAAATCCCATGGACGGAGGAGCCTGGTGCGCTGCAGTCCATGGGGTCACTGAGAGTTGGACATGACTGAGCAACTTCACTTTCACTTTTCACTTTCATGCACTGGAGAAGGACATGGCAACCCACTCCAGTGTTCTTGCCTGGAGAATCCCAGGGGCAGGGGAGCCTGGAGGGGTGCTGTCTCTGGGGTCACACAGTCAGACACGACTGAAGCGACTTAGCAGCAGCAGCAGCAGCAGCATTTCTCTGTGGATGATAGAGTGCATAGACTCACATTCAGAACTGATTTCTTTGACCTGAGGAGTGAAACCAGAAAGCTGTCCAGTCATGTCAGCCACTCTGTTTGAGTATATTCTGACACAAAATAACCAATTCAGTTTTCCTGATATGTAATCACTGGAAGACTTGAATAGTTGTGTGGCTGTGGTGTTGGTTGGCCACAAAATTGCACTAACATATCCTCATGCGCATTGTCCTGAAAAATATATTGCACAGAAAACAAACATTGTTGCCTTGCTGTCGATACTGGTAGACTTGTCAACCTGGACAGTGACTCATAATTCTCTCTAACAATCATGCCTTAATATCCTTTGCTATTTCACCAATTTGTCTAGTTATGATGCTAGCTGAAAGAGGAACACATGCCACCCTTTGAACTGCAGCCTCTCCTAAAAGTTCATGACAAGTGTCCTTAGGGCAGGCAGGATCAACTCTTTACCAATAGTGAAGGGTTTCTTAGCTTTAGTAATGCAGTTAGCCACTAAGAATGACGCTCAGTGAGGGCACATTTGATGAAGTGGTGGCCTTCAATAATTGCTTCTATTCTTTGTGTTGGTGTTTTTTTTTTTTCTTTTGAAAAACTCCAAAGGCTTGTCTTTTAATGCAGAGTACTTGGTCTCCATGTGCTGAAGCAGTTTTGAAGGTTTTTGTGGCTTTGTTGGATAGCCAGTCACCACATATTATACAAAGTGGCTCTGAGAATGTGAATCACCTGTTGCAATGAACCCCTAAATTAAGTAGGACGCTTGGTATTTTCTTTTCTTTCTTTATTAATATTGGAGGACAATTGCTTTATAAAGTTGTGTTGGTTTCTGCTGTACAACAACTTGAATCAGCCGTAAGCATATACATACCCCTCCCTCTGGTATCACCCCCCCAGCCTAGCCCCACCCTTCTAGGTAACACAAAGCATGGGGCTGGGTTCCCTGTGTCACCAAGCAGCTTCCCTGTGTCACCAGTTATCTACTGTAGACAGGGTGGTGTCTGTATGTCAGTGCTACTCTCTCAGGTATTTTCTTTTAAATGCAGTTCTCTTTTTGTTGGTAGTTTTAGTCTCCTGCTGTCTCATCATTGGATCTTTTCCCCTTTTCAAAGAAGCTCTCCAGCAACATGTGCTTTTCACTTATTTTGATTAGGGTTGGCTTACCAAGACTGTGACTGAGCATGAAATGCAGGAAAGACATATGGACGGAAGTGGTAAATGAAATAATGGGCGGCTCATGCGCAGACTAAAGTAAGTGTCAGATTCTGACTTAAAGCCTGCCGCCAGATGCAACTATATAACTGAAGTACATCCACTCACTTGCTACTACAAAGCCTGATGCAGCTTAATTGTTACTTGCCACTCACTGATAGGGTTTTGATATGAATCTACGGCAATTGGTTTATTATGATCTCTGTGCAACCAAGCCTCTCTGCTAATGGTAATCGGTATTTGCAGATGCTGGCATCACTGTCTCAGCTCCACCTCAGATGATCCTCATAAGAAGTGTGCAACCCCTCACATGAGTGATTCATGGTAGGTTCGAGCTCCTATGAGAATCTAATGCTGCTACTGATCTGACAGGAGGAGGAGCTCAGGTGGTAATGCAAGTGATGGGCAGAAGCTATAAATATGGATGAAGCTTCACGTGTTCATCCGCCACTCACCTCCTGCTGTGTGGCCCAATTCCTAACAGGCCACAGGCCTGTACTGGTCCATGGCCTGGGGGTTGGGGAGGGCAGACAGTATTATGCCAGTTTCAGATGTCAACATGATAATTCCATATTCATGACTGAATATATGTATGTGTTGTGAAATGACAACATATAAGTCTAGCTAACTTTCATCATGTATCTATATCTGTATTTGTATCTATATCTTACATCTTCTTTATCCATTCATGCCTTGATGGACACTTAGGTTGCTTCCATGTCTTGGCTATTGTAAATAAAGCTGTAATGAACATGAGTTTGCATTTATTTTTTGAGTTAGTGTTTTCTTTTTCTTCAGGTAAACGCCCAGAAGTGGAATGGCTGGATCACGAGGGAGCTCTGTTCTTAATTTTTCGAGAATCCTCCATACTGTTTTCCATAGTGGTTGCACCAATTTACATTTCCCACCCGTGGCATACAAGGGTTCCCTTTTCTCTCCATCCTCCCCAATACTTGTTATTCACTATCTTTTTGATAATAGGCATTCTCATTGATGTGAGGTCTTATCTCATTGTGGTTTCAATTTGCGTTTCCCTGATGATCAATTATGCTGAGCACCTTTCCATCTATCCCTTGGCCTAATATCTATATTTCTTCTTTGGGAAAATGTCTGTTTTGATCTTCTGCCCATTTTTAAACTGTTTGTTATTCACTTGATTTCTAGGATTTGACACAATGATTCTAAAGTTCATTTGTAATAATAAACACTATAACAGAAAAGCAGAAGATGAAAAAGTTGAGTAATGAGGAAAAGCTTATCCTATCTGAATTATAACAGAATAAAAATTTTAAAAAATGCATAGTGGTGATAAGAAAAGAACATGGACTTTGCATCCAGCAAACTTAGGTTTGAATTCCTGATTCTGACACATTCTATGTATGTTAGTTCAGTTCAGTCACTCAGTCGTGTCCAACTCTTTGTGACCCCATGGACTGCAGCACGCCAGGCTTCCCTGTCCATCACCAACTCCTGGAGTTTGCTCAAACTCACATCCATCGAGTTGGTGATGCCATCCAACCATCTCATCCTCTGTCATCCCCTTCTCCTCCCGCCTTCAATCTTTCCCAGCATCAGGGTCTTTTCAAATGAATCAGTTCTTCGCATCAGGTGGTCAAAGTATTGGAGTTTCAGCTTCAACAGCAGTCCTTCCAATGAATATTCAGGACTGATTTCCTTTAGGATGGACTGGTTGGATCTCCTTGATGTCCAAGGGACTCTCAAGAGTCTTCTCCAACACCACATTTCAAAAGCATCAGTTCTTCGGCACTCAGCTTTCTTTATAGTCCAACTCTCACATCCATACATGACTACTGGAAAAACCATAGCCTTGACAAGACAAACCTTTGTTGGCAAAGTAATGTCTCTGTTTTTTAATATGCTGTCTAGGTTGGTCATAGCTTTTCTTCCAAGGAGTAAGCGTCTTTTAATTTCATGGCTGCAGTCACCATCTGCAGTGATTTTGAAGCCCCCCAAAATAAAGTCTGTCACTATTTCCATTCTTTCCCCATCTATTTGCCATGAAGTGATGGGACCAGATGTCATGATCTTTGTTTTCTGAATGTTGAGCTTTAAGCCAACTTTTTCACTCTCCTCTTTTACTTTCATCAAGAGGCTCTTTGGTTCTTCTTCACTTCCTGCCATAAGGGTGATGTCATCCACCCTCTATATGTAATCTCAGACAATTAACTTAATATCTTGTAAAGCATGTATTATAGACCCTAACCGTCCTCCTTCCTCATCTCCCCTCTGTATTCACATCCTGTCGTGGCCTCATCCCAGACAGAATATACTTCCCTGCCTCTTGGCTTTGGGTTTGGACCTGTGACTTGGTTTGGTTAGTAGCATGTAGGCAGATGTAATGATGTTTCAGTTCCAATTCTAGGCCTCTGCTTGCTCTCGGGCACCCCTGCTGCCTCTCAGAAAAGAGCTTCTCCTGACTTGTTGCCCCTTTATCCTGGGCCCCACAGTGAATGAATGCAGAGCGCATCTGCCCTTCTGGTGCATGAGAATCAATAATTGCTGTTGTAAGTTACCGAAAATTAGATAATGAAACATATTAGTTATTTCTTAAGGAAGATCTCAGGAGGTGCCACAAACACTTCTGCTTATATTTTATCAGCCAGAATTTTAGTCCATGTCCAATTCTAACTGCAAAAGAGGCTGGGAAATATGACCAGCTAAATTTGGTATTTTATTACTGTAAAAGATGTGGAGGATTACTTGGCGGGACAACTAGCAGTCTCAGTTACAGATGTGTCTTCCCTATCAGTTGTTTTTAAAAGTGTGATAAAATACATGACCTAAAGTTTACCATCTTAACGATTTTTAAGTGTACAATTCAGTGGTATTAAATGCATTCATAATATTTTTCAAGCATCCAAATATTGATGGTTGATTTTTGGATGTGTCTTCAAACATGTTCAAACATATTAGGCTTCCCTGACAGCTCAGTGATTAAAGAATCCGCCTGCAATGCAGGAGACCCCAGTTCAGTTCCTGGGTTGGGAAGATCCCCTGGAGAAAGGATAGGCTACCCACTCCAGTATCCTTGGACTTCTTTTGTGGCTCAGCTGGTAAAGAATCTGCCTGCAATGTGGGAGACCCCAGTTCAGTTCCTGAGTTTGGACGATCCCCTGGAGAAGGGAGGGGCTACCCTCCTCCAGTATTCTGGCCTGGAGAATCCCATGGACTGTATAGTCCATGGGGTTGCAGAGTCAGACACAATTGAGTGACTTTCACTTCAAACATATAATTACTTATTTTTTTAATAAATGAAATCATTCTATTTAATTATTCATCTATTAGCTCTTGCTCCACTAAACTTTCTAAGAGAAATTTTCATGTCTAAATTATAGAGGCAATTAATTCTTCTTAACAGCTTTATATTTCCCATAATATGACCAAAATACAATTTATTTTCCTTTAGTCACGCTATTTCTAGTTTTCTTCCTAATTCAAACAATGTTAAAACAAAACCTTATACATCCATATTTGAATATATGTATAACTATTTTCATTGAAAACATTCCTAGAAGTGGGATTGCTGGTTTAGAATGTATATGCATATAAAATTGTCCTTCAAAAGTCTTTAATAATGTATAGTTCCAAATGAGTATATCCAATATTTTGTATTTCCAATATCTTTTGGAAAGCAGTTTTTGATAGCAATATGTTGAAGCTTTGAGCTGCTCATGCTTCTTGTCCCATTAATTTTGTTTATGGACATTATCCTAGAAAATAATTCTAAAACACAAATTCTATGTAAATATATGCATTGTAACAGTGGATATAATACTGAAAAGCTGGATAAACCTGAATTTTTTTTAATGGCACAAGTAAGTTATTATAAAGCTCCTTGCAGCAATTGTAATGATGATTACAAGGACTCTGGTAACATGGAAAATGCTTATGATATAATGTTACTTGAAAATCACAAGTTCTAATTAAAAGTTTAATCAAAACATTCAAGACAGTTATGCTTTAGAGGCATACTTGTTGATCAGTTCAGTTCAGTTCAGTTGCTCAGTTGTGTCCGACTCTTTGTAACCCATGAATCGCAGCACACCAGGCCTCCCTGTCCATCACCAACTCCCGGAGTTCACTCAGACTCACGTCCATCGAGTCGGTGATGCCATCCAGCCATCTCATCCTCTGTCGTCCCCTTCTCCTCCTGCCTGCAGTCCCTCCCAGCATCAAAGTCTTTTCCAATGAGTCAACTCTTTGCATGAGGTAGCCAAAGTACTGGAGTTTCAGCTTTGGCATCATTCCTTCCAAAGAAATCCCAGGGCTGATCTCCTTCAGAATGGACTGGTTGGATCTCCTTGCAGTCCAAGGGACTCTCAAGAGTCTTCTCCCACACCACAGTTCAAAAGCATCAATTCTTCGGTGCTCAGCCTTCTTCACAGTCCAACTGTCACATCCATACATGACTACTGGAAAAACCATAGCCTTGACTAGATGGACCTTTGTTGGCAAAGTAATGTCTCTGCTTTTGAATACGCTATCTAGGTTGGTCATAACTTTCTGCATTCACCACCTGCAGTGATTTTGGAGCCCCCCAAAATAAAGTCAGCCACTGTTTCCACTGTTTCCCCATCTATTTCCCATTAAGTGATGGGACCAGATGCCATGATCTTCGTTTTCTGAATGTTGAGCTTTAAGCCAACTTTTTCACTCTCCTCTTTCACTTTCATCAGGAGGCTTTTTAGCTCCTCTTCACTTTGTACCATAAGGGTGATGTCATCTGCATATCTGAGGTTATTGATATTTCTCCCGGCAATCTGGATTCCAGCTTGTGTTTCTTCCAGTCCAGCATTTCTCATGATGTACTCTGCATAGAAGTTAAATAAGCAGGGTGACAATATACAGCCTTGACATACTCCTTTTCCTATTTGGAACCAGTCTGTTGTTCCATGTCCAGTTCGAACTGTTGCTTCCTGTCCTGCATACAGATTTCTCAAGAGGCAGGTCAGGTGGTCTGGTATGCCCATCTCTTTCAGAATTTCCCACAGTTTCTTGTGATCCACACAGTCAAAGGCTTTGGCATAGTCAATAAAGCAGAAATAGATGTTTTTCTGGAACTCTCTTGCTTTTTCCATGATCCAGTGGATGTTGGCAATTTGATCTGTGGTTCCTCTGCCTTTTCTAAAACCAGCTTGAACATCAGAAAGTTCACAGTTCACGTATTGCTGAAGCCTGGCTTGGAGAATTTTGAGCATTACTTTACTAGCGTGTGAGATGAGTGCAATTGTGCAGTAGTTTGAACATTCTTTGGCATTGCCTTTCTTTGGAATTGGAATGAAAACTGACCGTATACTACTTTCTTTTACTTAGTTTTCTACTTTTTGTATTTCCCACATTTTCTTGATTGAAGACTGTTCTCTTTTAATTAAAAATTTTAATCATAACACTTAGGGAAGTGTTTTGCACTTTCCAAGTATTCAATCAGTTCTCTGCTGACTATCCTTGAAGCATGTTATAAAAAGGAGTCAGTTAAAAATACAATATAGCAAACATCTTGGGTTTGTTTTGGCATTATCCATATGTTTTTGTTGTTGAGTCCCTAAGTTGGGTCTGACTCTGCGACCCCATGGACTGCAGGACACCAGGCTTCTCTGTCCTCCACTGTCTCCCGGAGTTTGCTCAAATTCATGTCTACTGAGTCGCTGATGCTACCTAACCATCTCATCCTCAGCCACCTCCTTCTCCTTTTGCCTTCAATCTTTCCCAGCATCAGAATCTTTTCCAATGAGTTGGCTCCTCACATCAGGTAGCCAAAGTATTGGAGCTTCAACTTCAGCATCAGTCTTTCCAATGAATATTCAGGGTTGATTTATTCTCCATACAAACAGTTCTCATTTTTTAAGCAAAATCATGAAGGACAGAAAGTTTGTTTTTTGTTTTCATCTTTCATGCTACCTTCCCTTCAGTTCTCAGGGTTTATATTCTGTGTTGTAGTCCCAAAGACTCTTGCTTTAAAATTGTTGCTGCTGTGTAAACTGGTAATAGCATCCAGAGTTACTTGTGATTTTAAAAGATCTCACACTTAAAAAAGAAAATTAATGTAAAACTCTTAGCACCAAGTGAATTTTCAGTAAGTGTTGATGATGATAAGGATGATGGTAATGATCATGGAGAGGAAGTCTTTAAGAGTAAAATGGGGCTTTGTGGAAAAAAAGTGATTATTCTTCATTATGACACTTGAAAAATATTTGGAGTATGCCTGGAATTTCCTTTTCCTTAAAAAAAAAGCTTATAATGGATCCATAGTCTGTGATAATATTAGAGATAACTATAAAGATTATAATATCTTTCTCAAATCTGTTTGCATTTTCAACTTGTATGATTGCATGAATTCGTGAATTCCTGTTATAGTCCCTATTATAAAACATTAGCACTTTCTTTTAGTAATATTTCCTCTTAAAGCTTGAAGGGGCACCATTTCCTGCTAATATTTTTGTACTTGTGGAGTAAGTTTCATTATCCTATCCATATTTGATGCTTGCCATGACTTTATAAGTTAAAGCATATGAGGCTATTTATTTCCTCCTAGGCACCATGCTAGAATTTGGTGCCCTTAGGTAAGTGGTTGAGCCTGGACATGGCTGTGTGCCAAAAGTTAGGATTCCTCCAGCTGTGGACAACTAAGTCTTACAGCCTAAAATTTTCTGTATACAGCTGTATTTTTTCTGTAAAAACAACCATTCCTCAAGCTAAGAATAAATATTAACTAGCCACTTGATATAAACACTTAATTTTTAAGGAAAGATGAAATTTAACGCAAAATTTAAAATATGTCTAGCCTTGAGGCCATATAGTATCTTCCTGAACACCCTTCAGTGATTCTGTTTAGTGCTTTACTAAATCTCTTCTTAGAGTCCAAAGACATTTGGAATTTACATGCATTTCCAATTCTGATTCTAGCTCTCTTTGTATATTGCCTTATTTTAGAGCAAGCCTTTGGGTGCCACCTTCCCAGCCCAAAGAAGTTTATCAAGATATTTTCCTAAACAAAGGTAGCAATTATTTTCATTCTACCTCCCCAAATTTTGTATTCAGCTTTGCAGTTTATAGCTTGTCTATTGTGGGCTTCTGGAAGTCTTGAGCAGCTATGTATTTTTTTTAATCTGACACTTTTAAAGGTGATAAACACAAGTTTCTCTGAGTATCAATCATATATTCTTCCTACTGCTGTCTTCCTTTCCCTCCCCCTCTTCTTTCCTCCCCCAGGACTTAAAAACATTGCTGTTGCTTTATTTGCATTTTCCTGATTATTGGTGAGGTTGAGCATCCTTTCACGTTTACTTATCCTTTGAATTTCTTCTGTGATTTTTGTCACTTGAGATGCCTCCCCCATTTGTCTACTTAGACTGTCTTTTCCTAATTAAGTTTCTTTCTCTCTTTGTATTCTAGATATCAGTCCTTTATCTAATATATATGTTGCAGATACTTTCATTTCATTGTGGGGTATCTATTAACTTTGGTTGTTGTCTTTCTTCTTATGCAAGTTTTTAGTTCTTATGTAGTCATATCTGCTCAGTTTTTCCTTTCTGCTTTGTGAATTTTGCATTTTGCTTGTTAGATCTTTTTCTATCTCATGATTATTAAAATATTCTCTTATATTCTTTTCTAAAACATATCCTGGAGGCTTTTAATGTGTTTAAAACATTTAAAAATAAACTTCGAATTTTATTTATTTATTTAAAAGCAATTTTCTTATGTTATGTTATTTTATTTGGCTGTGCCTTAGAGCATGCAGGATCCTAGTTCCCAAATCAAAGATTGAACCCATACCTCTTGCAGTGGAAGTATGAAGTATTAACCACTGGGCCACCAGGGAAGTCCCAAAACTTCTAATTTTAGAGTAGTTTTAGATCTACAAAAAAAGTTGTGAAGGTAGTACAAAGAATTTTCATATAGTCCAAACCCAGTCTCCCCTTCTGTTAACATATTAGCATGGTACATTTGTCCCAATTATTGAGCCGATATTGATATCATTATTAACTGAAGCCTATACTTCATTGAAATTTCTTTGAGTTTTTACCTAACGTTCTTTTTCTATTCCAGAACTCCCAGTATATTTGGAGTGCTGTGTTTGTGCTTAGTTGCTCAGTCGTGTCCAACTCTTTGTGACTGCATGGACTGTAGCCCGCCAGGCTCCTTTGTCCGTGAGGATTCTCCAGGCAAGAATGCTGGAGTGGGCTGCCATGCCCATATCTCATTACATTTAGCCCTTATGTCTCCTTAGCCTAGTCTGGTCTGTGATGATTTTTCAGACTTGTTTTTGATGATGATCTTGACAGTTTTGAAGAATAATGGTCAGATGCTTTGGATAATGGACCTCAGGTGGGATTTGTCTGATTTTTTTTTTTTTTTTTTTACAATGAGACTAGCATTTTGTGTTTTGGGGAGGAAGACCACAGAGGTAATGTGCCCTTCTCATCACATCATATCAACAGTACATACAACCAATGTGACTGATCACTGTTGTTAACCTTGACCACCTGGCTGAGATTGTTTTCCCCTAGTGAGAAGTTAACTTTTTTCCCTTGGAGGGAAACCACTATGTGCAGTTTGTCCTCATAGTGTGAGGAGTTCTGCCCTGCTTCCTTGAGTGTAGAACATCCTGTTTGTCTTTTTTTAACCAGTTGGATCTTTGATGAATTTGGAATTTATTCTGATACATTGTCCTAGTGGATACTGAGTCTTTCCTTCTTTCCTCTTTTGTGTAATAGGCATTTCTTGCATTTAGGGTGGTCATAGTGGAAACTGACACCACCCGTAGCTCTAAATGGCAATCCACTCCCGTATTCTTGCCTGGAGAATTCCATGGACAGAGGAGCCTGGTGGGCTATGGTCCATGGGGTTGCAAAGAGTTGGACATGACTGAGTGACTAACATACAGAGCTCTCTCTAAAAGAGGGTCCTGCTATTTTAGACCAAACAGAGAGTTCCCATCCATCTCCTCACGCTGATTTATTCAGATAAGCCAATCATTTCTTCAGGCATAAGTCAAATCATTGCATTTAGGAAGTAGGCCAGGCTAACAGCTTGAGCCAATGAGACAGGAAGGGAGGTTGTGGAAGCACTTTGGAAAAGGAAGTTTCTCCTTTTTAGAGAGCTCCCAAAAAGGGCATTCATCTTTCCAAAAAGGGCAGTCTGGTATGCAGATTTGAAGTTTGAACCTTGGGCGGTCATTTAGCCTTAGAATGAAGCTGACATCGTAGAAGTTAAAACCCAGAGATGGAAAAAGAAGACAAAAAACAAATTAAACAAAACCTCCCAGTGTCTTTCATGTCACTAGTGAGCCACTAAATCAAAGCAACCCTACAGTCTGCTCTATTTCTGGATCTTCCAGTTAAATGAACCCTTTGTTGTATAAGGCAGTTTGGGTTAGGTCTTCAAATGCTTGCAATATAAAGAAGCCTGATACAGGGGTATATCAACAGAGATTTAGCCTTGTTTATTTATTTTTCCAAACAGATTGTCAGTTATGCTCATACAATTTATTGAGTAGTTCATTCTTTCCTCTGTGATGTGAAATGTCACTTTATCATAAACATTTCCATATAAAAATGATTCTGTTCTAAGCTCAGTATTCATCACATACATTAATTTAGCTGTTTCTGAATTAATACCATGCTGTTGTAACTACTACAATTTTATTTTATGTTTTGCCATTTGTATGGGTAAACCTTTCTTCATTATTCTTCTCCGCCCCACCTCCAACTTTATGAGCTCTTTTTATGTATTTTCTCTTCTCTTTGAACTTGAGAGTTAGTTTGTTCAATTAAAAAAATCTCAGGATTAAAAAAAGCTTTGTGTTCAGTGGGTCAGTTGTGTCCATCTCTTTGCAACCCTATGGACAGCAGCTCGCCAGGCCCCTCTGTCCATGGAATTGTCCAGGCAAGAACACTGGAGTGGGTTGCCATTTCCTGCTCCAGGGGATCTTCAAACCCAGGCTTGGAAGCAGTCTCTTGTGTCTTCCGCATTGCAGGTGGATTCTTTACTACTGAGCCACTGAGGAAGCCCATAGAAAACACTGGGATTGTTTTAAATTTACAAATTAAATCTGGAGGTGACTGTGACCCTGGCCAATACCTGGATCACAGTCTTTTGAGAGACCCTGGGCAGAAGGGTGGGTCCTGGGAAGCTGCACCTGGGTTCCTCTCATATAGAATCTACGAAATAATAATGGAATAATTTGTTACGTAGCAATAGGTAACTAATACAGTCAGAAATTTATAAGTTAGGTTTATCTAGGTTTTCAATGCTCTCATTCTTTTTTTAAAATTAATTAATTTTGCAGCTCTGGATCTTAATTGTGGTATGTGGGATCTAGTTCCCTGACCAGGGATTGAACCTAGGACCCCTGCACTGCAAGTGCAGAGTTTTAACCACTGGACCACCAGAGGAATCCCTCGGTGCTCTTACTGTTGAATGACATTTTTAAAGATATTTTCAGTTTACCAAGTATAAATCTGTGGTATTCAGAAGATTCTCTCTTATTCTTCTCCACTTCATTTGTGGCTAAATATAAAGAAATAATCCACCTTTGTCAGCAGTGACTTATTAGCAAGGCACCCTTAGGAAAATATTTCCTAATACCTTTATTCCAAAAGAGATTATAAAAAACCATGGTCATCTTAACCTCTCTCAGTGAACACTGAAATTGAAATCATAGTTTAAATGCTTACAGGAAATTAGCCATGTAAAAGTATTCCGTGGGTAATTATTGTAAAATGATTACTTCATTAAGCAAAAAATTACCTCTTGTAAGAGAATCATTCCCTTTGGAAAGAAATTCAAAAGAAGGAGCAAGGTAAAACTTTTAATGGGAAAACGCTGAAGTTTCAGGGTGGGGGCCATACCTCACTGTCTGTGCTTGGCAGCTTAATAAGTAAATGTTGATTGAAAGAATGTTTGATAGGGACAAAAATATTAAAGGCTGAGTGTTCACAGTCTTTATCCCTCCTGATTCCCTGGCTCCCTTAAGGGAAGGGTCCTTCATTTCTTGTCTCCCAGAGCTATATTGTGCTGACTAGAAGAGCTATGGAATCAAGAAAAGCAGTCAAATTATTCTCTGCAGGGTAGAGCTTGAAATAACAGCAAAAGGAAGGAGAGGAAGGGTGAATGAGTATAACAGGCTTAGGGCTTCCCTGGAGGCTCGATAGAAAACAATCACCCTGCCAATGCAAGAGACGTGGTTTTGATCCCTGAGTTGGGAAGAACCCCTGGAGTAGCCACTCTGGCATTCTTGCCTGGAAAATCCCATGAACAGAGTAGCCTGGTGGGCTACAGTCCATGGGGCCTTAAAAGAGTCAGACACGACTTAGGGACTAAATAACAACAACATGAAAGTTTAGGGAGAAAGCCAGGTAAAGAAGGTTTGTAGGAAGCTGTGCTTTGTTAATATGCCATGTGATTCCTTCCTCGGCATGTCCATGAGACTGTTCCTGAAAACCTGCATCTTCCCAACTTTGCGAAGTTGGATTTGAGTTTAATTCTGAATGTATCACATGCTAAGATTGGCTTCAGGGCGGCTCAGTTTTATCACGAATTCTGTCTAAGTCTCATTGTCCCGTTTCCCCAACAGTGTTTACTGCTTGCTGTCACCACTGCACATCTGTGCAGGAGGAGTCTTCTAGCTTCCCTGGCCTACAAGTAAGTAGACAAGTTTTCTTGTTTCTTCATTTGATCAAGGCAAATTAGAAAGTATTTGGAAACCATAGGCCGGAATAAAAAGAAATTTAAAGAAGCAAAAATAAAAAAAGAGAAATTGTGACAGCATAGCACTGATTAGTTCATTGAGAAGAAGTCCCTCATATTAATGTAACTAAAGGTCGACTGTGGAAAGGGTTTAAGTTGTGGAGTTTACCAGGTTGTATTGATCTGTTTCTTTTCCTTCACTCTGTCCCCATGTGTAGTATCTTAATCCATCATTGCTGTGTTTTTGAGAGATCTTTAGCTTGTTGAATTTATGTTTGTATATAACAGAAGCTGATTTTCACCTTATAGTGGATGTATAAGGAGGGTGGGTTTTGTAAAATGGAAGGCATTTTTGTTTTGCTGAGCTCCAGCCCTCATTAATTTGAACTAAACACCTTTCTGAATGACAGAAATTAGATAGTTTATTATATACTCAGTTGAGCCATTATTTTACTCATATGACTATACATTCTATATTTTCAACCAAACCATATTCTTGGAGAGCAAGGGCTGTATTTTCCTTATTTTCCCCCTATAGGTCCTACTTATGGTGTTTACATAAAGCTACTGTAGATAGATGGGTCTCAAAGTGTAATCTGGGTAACTTTGAGGGTACCTGAGAGACTTTCAGTGGGTCAGTAAAGTCAAACTATTTTAAAAACAATACAAAAATATTATTTGCCTTTTTTCACTCTCATTCCCTTGTGAGTGTGTGGTGGAAGTTTTCGAATGCTACATGACATGTGATGGTGTCATTGCTCTGATGGCTAATGGAAAGTGTACTTGTGTACCCATGCCTTTTAAAAGTGTCTCAGTTTAAAATTTTTAATATCAATAGATGTAACTCCAATAAACAAAGGCTGTTTAAGGTTCTCCACAATTTTTAAGAGTGGAGAGCAAAATGAGTCTGAGATGAGAAAATCTGAGAACAGCTTGTGTAGATAATTACATGCTAGACTGAAAATGGAATCAGTCTTATCTTATTTATCTTTTTTTTCCCCTGAGTTTACAGTGGGGACTGAGATTCTTTGCTATTATTATTCTCTGTATTCGTCAAGGTCCAACCTTATACAGAAACCCCAATACAGAAACTCTTACACAGAGAGCACACAGTTATTTGAATAGAGAACGTGTAATAATAGAAAGAATTATTAACTATAAGAGGGGATTGGAGTAACAAGGGATTGGCTACTAAGAAGTAAAGAGAGCTCTGAAGAGTGTAGGAATAGCAGTAATCAGGAGCAGTACTTTGGGGGCTGAGATGGAGCCCCCGAAGAAGAGGCCCCCAGGTTGAGAGGCAGACCTTGTTGGAGAGAGCACAGCTAAGCCTCACCGAATGGCAGAGAAGTTGTTTGGTGCCATGCTAGTGGAACTTGCTGAAAATCTGCCCTCTAGAATTTTCTGAAAAATCTTGGGCTGCTGGAGAAACAAGCCATAGTGAGGTGTCCTGCTGGAGGCACTCTGCAAAAAAAGTGCCTCAGGGAGGGAGCAGTTATGATGGAGAGGGAAACCTGTGGGCACCTAGGGCTGCTGCCTCCGTGCAGTAACAGGAATCAAGCGTTGGAAACACGGCATGTCCTGCAGGACCCAGGGGAGCTGTGCCTCCTCTACTCTGGTGCTGGAGCCACGGGAACACACACCAACCAGGAAGGAAGACTTCTTTTGTAACGTCTCCCCACGGTCCTCCAGTGACAAAGCTTCATTTGTCTTCAGTTCAGTTCAGTTCAGTCGCTCAGTCGTGTCCGACTCTTTGTGACCCCATGAATCGCAGCACGCCAGGCCTCCCTGTCCATCACCAACTCCTGGAGTTCACTCAGACTCACGTCCATTGAGACAGTGATGCCATCCAGCCATCTCATCCTTGGCCGTCCCCTTCTCCTGCCCTCAATCCCTCCCAGCATCAGAGTCTTTTCCAATGAGTCAACTCTTTGCATGAGGTGGCCAAAGTACTGGAGTTTCAGCTTTAGCATCATTCCTTCCAAAGAAATCCCAGGGCTGATCTCCTTCACAGTGGACTGGTTGGATCTCCTTGCTGTCCAAGGGACTCTCAAGAGTCTTCTCCAACACCACAGTTGAAAAGCATCAATTCTTCGGCGCTCAGCCTTCTTCACAGTCCAACTCTCACATCCATACATGACTACTGGAAAAACCATAGCTTTGACTAGACAGACCTTAGTCGGCAAAGTAATGTCTCTGCTTTTGAATATACTATCTAGGTTGGTCATAACTTTTCTTCCAAGGAGTAAGCATCTTTTAATTTCATGGCTGTAATCACCATCTGCAGTGATTTTGTCTTACTACCTGATAAAGAAAAGGGCTTCCCAGGTGGTGCTAGTGGTAAAGAACCTTTCTACCAATGCAGGTGACATGGCACCCCACTCCAGTATTCTTGCCTGGAGAATCTCATGGGCAGAGGAGCCTGGCGGGCTACAGTCCATAGAGTTGCAAAGAGTTGGACACGACTGAAGCAACTTAGCACGCATGCACTGATAGAGAAAAATATTTAAAGGCAGAGCAGGCAATGAAGGATAAATTTGGAACTGAGAGGAAATAAAATGATAAATGGCACACTCACTTTCACTTAAGAAGTAGTTTATAAATTATCTATATCTCCTAATATTCTTGATGTTTTCTTTGTGTGGAAGTCTGTTCATCAACTCAGCAAACATTTATTCAGTGACTGTCACATTCTGCTACTGCTGCTGCTAAGTCACGTCAGCTGTGTCCGACTCTGTGCGACCCTATAGATGGCAGCCTACCAGGCTCCTCCGTCCATGGGATTTTCCAGGCAAGAGTACTGAAGTAGGTCGCCAGTGCCTTCTCCACTGTCACATTCTAGGTACTTATTTTTAGCAGATTCCTCCATCCTTTGTTCTTTCATGCTCCTCCTTGCCATAAGCTTCTGGGAAGGCTAGTCCCAGCCTTAGCTCGAAGCCCAGCTCCATGGGGTGAGTTGCAATTGGTCTACACAGGTATTTATCTATTTATTTGGCTGCACTGGGTCTTAGCTGCAGCATGTGGGATCCAGTTCCTTGACCAGGGATTGAACTTGGGCCCCCTGCATTGGGAGGGTGGTGCCTTAGCCACTGGACCACCAGGAAAGTCCCTACACAGGTTTTGTGACACCATTTTATTTCTCACAAATAGTTCTGTGGCATCCTTCTAGCCAACAGGATATGAAGGAGAACCTGCAGGAGGGTTTTTAGAATAGACTTTTCCACCATCTTAAAAGTGGTATTCAGAAAGAAATAACTTTCTGTTGATGGACAGTGTCATGTCTCCATGAGATGCCTGAACTGCTGTGGCCACTATTTGAGGGGAGGAGATAGCCTGAGGAAGACTTTGCAGTGCATGTAGGGCAGGAAACTGAAGAAAATCAAAGAATTACTCAAACAAACCTAGGAACATCATCGGAGAGGGCGATGGCACCCCACTCTGGTACTCTTGCCTGGCAAATTCCATGGACGGAGGAGCCTGGTGGGTTGCAGTCCATGGTGTCGCTGAGAGTTGGACATGACTGAGCGACTTCCCTTTCGCTTTTCACTTTCATGCATTGGAGAAGGAAATGGCAACCCACTCCAGTGTTCTTGCCTGGAGAATGCCAGGGACGGCGGAGCCTGGTAGGCTGCCATCTATGGGGTCGCACAGAGTCGGACACGACTGAAGCGACTTAGCAGCAACAGCAGCAGTGGGAACACCATCTCTGGGCTTCTTGTCTTAAAAGTCATTTTGAGTTGTTGCTTATATTTAATGACACTCGACATTTGATATGACAAGTATGGATAAGATATTGGGGAATAAGTGAAATAAATGAAATAAAAGCTTGATTGCTATGATAAAAAAGGATAGTGGTTGAATTCAAATGCAACATGCTAGTTCCAGACGAACTATAACATTAAATTAGAAAAGAGAAAACAGATCTTGAGAAAATGCTTTGTAAAGCTGCCTCTTGGAACACTTCCTTGCAAATAAAAAAGTTACATAATATATTTGAGCAGAGCTTTCTTTTTGTCCCAAACTCTTCCTGGTAAGAAAGTTTAACAGTTGTTAATTAGTATTATTTTTCAAATAAATATAAAATTGAGAAAAAGAGTAATATAAACTTGTAATTTCAGTCAATAGTAGCAACTAGTATGTCAAGGACAAATTAAAATTTTTTTTAATTGATTTATTTTTTAATTGAAGGATAATTGCTTTACAGAATTTTATGTTTACATTGTTTAATTAATTTTCTGTCAAACACCAACATGAATCAGTCATAGGTATACATATGTCCCCTCCCTCTTAAAAATATTTTTGTATCTGTAAAACATGGCAGTGTATGTATTCAGTGACAAGAAATGCACTTTGGTTATTCAAAGGAACTGGGTTCCAAATTGAAGCTTTCACTCCCGCTTTTCTGAGAGCAAGGGTCTCAACATGATACAGGCCTGTGGCCTGTTGGGAACCAGACCGCACGACAGGAGGTGAGCGGCAGGTACGCGAGCCAAGCCTCATCTCTATTTACAGCCACTCCTCAGGGCTCACGTTCCCGCCTGAGCTCTGGCAGGTCAGTGGCGGCATCAGACTCTTACCGGAGCGTGAACCCTACTGTCAACTGCGCATGCAAGGGATCTAAGTGGAGTGCTCTTTATGAAAACCATCCAGAAACCGTCCCTCCCCACTCTGTGGAAAAATTTCATCTTCCATGAAACCAGTCCCTGATGCCAAAAGCTTCGGGACCCCTTTCTTAGAGCACTTAGTTGGGAATTCTGGTGAGTTGTTTACTAGCATAATTAAAGTATATACTTAATTTTGATTCCAGTTGGAAGCAGAAACAGATTATGCTGCTTTCACAGTTAAGTGAAGCTGAGCGATCCTTATCTAAATCTGAAAATTTCCAACAACTTTCATCTGTTCATGAACGCTGCTGCCTCGTATTTGCAGGTTAAATGATGATTTCTATGCTTTCCTTCTTGGAATCTTCAGACTGACTTTCCACAGACAAAACAGAGACTTAAGGCAATTTTCTTTTCTTTTTTTTCTAAGTAATTCAGGAGAAGAACAATTCTTTTTATTCACTAATAAAGAACATGCCAGGCACCCTGGCCTTAGGCTTTAGCACTTACTGTTGTTCCCTTGGCCACACCCTTCTTCTCCGACAGCAATTTCGGAGGCTCTCCCCTCACTTCCTCTTCAGTCACCCTCTTATTAAGGCCTCCCCTGGCCGCTTTTTCTAAATTTCACGCTTTCCCTCCACTTTATATTCCCTTTCCCCATTTTATTTTTCTTTCTTACCAGTTTTCAGATGTACAAGCTGGATTTTGAAAAGGCAGAGGAACCAGAGATCAAATTGCCAACATCCGTTGGATCATAGAAAAAGCAAGAGAATTCCAGAAAAACATCTACTTCTGCCTCACTGACTATGGTAAAGTCTTTGATTGTGTGGATCATAACAAACTGTGGAAAATTCTTAAAGAGATGGGAATACCAGACCACCTTATTTGCCTCCTAAGAAACCTGTATTCAGGTCAAGAAGCAACAGAACCAGACATGGAACAATGGACTGGTTCAAAACTGGGAAAGGAGTACATCAAGACTGTATATTACCATCCTGCTTATTTAACTTCTATGCAGAGTACATCATGTGAAATGCTGGGCTGGATGAAGCACAAGCTGGAATCAAGATTGCTGGGAGAAATATCAATAATCTCAGATAGACAGATGACACCACGCTTATGGCAGAAAACAAAGAGGAACTAAAGAGCCTTTTGATGAAGATGGAAGAAAAGAGTGAAAAAAGCTGGCTTAAAACTAAACAACCCAATCAAAAAATGGGCCAAAGAACTAAATAGACATTTCTCCAAAGAAGACATACAGATGGCTAACAAACACATGAAAAGATGCTCAACATCACTCATTATCAGAGAAATGCAAATCAAAACCACAATGAGGTACCATTTCACGCCAGTCAGGATGGCTGCGATCCAAAAGTCTACAAGCAATAAATGCTGGAGAGGGTGTAGAGAAAAGGGAACCCTCTTACACTGTTGGTGGGAATGCAAACTAGTACAGCCACTATGGAGAACAGTGTAGAGATTCCTTAAAAAACTGGAAATAGAACTGCCCAGCAGTATCCCACTGCTGGGCATACACACTGAGGAAGCCAGAACTGAAAGAGACACGTGTACCCCAATGTTCATCGCAGCACTGTCAGGACATGGAAACAACCTAGATGTCCATCAGCAGATGAATGGATAAGAAAGCAGTGGTACATATACACAATGGAGTATTACTCAGCCATTAAAAAGAATACATTTGAATCAGTTCTAATGAGGTGGATGAAACTGGAGCCTATTATACAGAGTGAAGTAAGCCAGAAAGAAAAACCAATACAGTATAGTAACACATATATATGGAATTTAGAAAGATGGTAACAATAACCCTGTATGCGAGATAGCAAAAGAGACACACATGTATAGAACAGTCTTTTGGACTCTGGGAGAAGGAGAGTGTGGGATGATTTGGGAGAATGGCATTGAAACATGTATAATATCATATGTGAAACAAATCGCCAGTCTAGGTTCGATGCAGGGTGCAGGATGCTTGGGGCTGGTGCACTAGGATGACCCGGAGGGATGGTGTGGGGGGACCGTGGGAGGGGGATTCGGGATTGGGAACACGTGTACACCCGTGGTGGATTCATGTTGATGTGTGGCAAAACCAATACAATATTGTAAAGTAAAATAATAAAAAACAAAACAAAAAACAAAAAACTCAACATTCAGAAAATTAAGATCATGACATCTGGTCCCATCACTTCATGGTAAATAGATGGAGGAACAATGGAAACAGTGACAGATTTTATTTTCTTGGGCTCCAAAATTACTGCAGATAGTGACTGCAGCCATGAAATTAAAAGACGCTTGCTCTTTGGAAGGAAAATTATAACAAACCTAGACAGCATATTAAAAACCAGAGACATCATTTCAATGACAAAGGTCCATATAGTCAAAGCCATGGTTTTTCCAGTAGTCATGTATGAATGTGGGTGCTCAAAAAGAAGGCTGAGCACCGAAGAATTGACACTTTCAAATTGTGGTGCTGGAGAAGACTCTTGAAAGTCCCTTGGATGCAAGGAGATCAATCCAGTTAATCCTAAAGGAAATCAACCCTGAATATTCACTGGAAGGACTGATGCTGAAGCTGAAGCTCCAGTACTTTGGTCACTTGATGGGAAGAGCTGACTCATTGGAAAATACCCTGATGCTGGGAAAGATTGAAGGCAGGAGGAGAAGGGGACGACAGAGGATGAGATGGTCAGATGGCGTCACCAATGCAATGGACATGAATTTGAGCAAGCTCCAGGTGAAGGACAGGGAAGCTTGCTGTGCTGCAGTCTATGGGGTCACAAAGAGTCAGACATGACTGAGTGACTGAACGACAACAACATTATTGATTAGTTACTCGTCTTATTGTGTTTCCCTAATGTAAACCTCACAAGGGCAAGAATTCTTGTCTGTTTTCTTTACTGTTGTATCCCCAGCACTGTGAACAGTGCCTGCTTACATAGTTCAGTTCAGTCGCTCAGTCGTGTCCAACTTTTTGTGACCCCATCGACCACAGCACGCCAGCCCTCCCTGTCCATCACCAACTCCCAGATTTTAGTCAAACTCATGTCCGTTGAATCGGTTATGCCATCCAACCATCTCATCCTCTGTCATCCCCTTCTCCTCCTGCCTTCAATCTTTCCCAGCATCAGGGTCTTTTCAAATGAATCAGTTCTTTGCATCAGGTGGCCAAAGTATTAGAGTGTCAACTTCAACATCAGTCCTTCCAATGAACATTCAGGACTGATTTCCTTTAGGATGGACTGGTTGGATCTCCTTGCAGTCCAAGGGACTCTCAAGAGTCTTCTCCAACACCACCATTCAAAAGCATCAATTCTTCATTGCTCAACTTTCTTTATAGTCCAATTCTCACATCCATACATGACCACTGGTAAAACCATAGCCTTGACTAGATGGACCTTTGTTGACAAAGTAATGTCTCTGCTTTTTAATATGCTGTCTAGATTGGTCATAACTTTTCTTCCAAGGAATAAGCATCTCACCATCTGCAGTGATTTCGGAGCCCCCCAAAATAAAGTCAGCCACTGTTTCCCCATCTATTTGCCATGAAGTGATGGGACCAGATGCCATGATCTTAGTTTTCTGAATGTTGAGCTTTAAGCCAAGTTTTTCACTCTCCTCTTTCTTTCATCAAGAGGCTCTTTAGTTCTTCTTTACTTTCTGCCGTAAGAGCTCAGTAAATATTTATCATGTGGGTTACAGTGGGATAAGGCATGGCTTTGGAGTTTTAAAGGCATGATTTAGAATGCAGTTTTTCTATTGGGTCTAGTTTAACTCCCTCCACCTATTTTAACCTGTTTCTTCACCTAAATAACGACCTAACAGGGCAGTTTTAAGGGTTTAATGAGATAATGTAGGCCAAATGTCTGATCCCATTGGGGTCATACAATAATTGTTAGCCCCCTGTTTTTCAAACTAAGGAGAGACCTCAGAGATTTGTTTTCTGATACTATTCCTCCTCATTCTACAAAACTTCTTTATGGGTGTCTCAACTAGGGTTCCAACAGGAAATGCTTTTGACGGTACACTGAAATTCAGGTTATATGAGGAGGGCTGAGGTCTAGGGGAATGTAGAGAATAGAGGCATCAGAGACACCCAGGGCAGATGCCACCCCCCTGGCCTGAAGGGACTAGCAGTGTTGGGGATGAGGATGTGAGTGAGGGACGGAATGAGGTAATTTCAAAGGCTCTTCCTAGCTTGACATCTTAACAACTGTCTTGTTACTTCTGAACTGTTAGTCTGTGGCTCTTCAACAAATGCAAACAAGTATACATTCTGTAGTAATCTCTTTTGTTCACAAATTTTGACTTTCAGTTTCAATGATCTTGACGCATTGAAAATAATTAAGTTTAGGGGAGAGCCTAATGGCTTGAAAATAAATCATGTAAGTTTATTACATAGCAAAACTGAAAATAACACAAAAGTCCCTAATCTGTTAATAGACAAGTGTGATTTGAATTAATGTTGACCACATTCTCTGCTCTAAACTTCAAAAAACTCTGTGACTCTACATCTTGACAACTTCTGACAAAACAAGCAAAATGACATACACAGCAGCTGTGTATGGTCGTAAGAAAAGTTATCTGTAGATGAAATTTAGGGTTAAATGGTACACACCCAATATGGGCGCATGAAGGGGCCTAATTACCATGGGGTAAGGTCCTTGGGGACAGGTTGGGAGGAGGGGCGGCAAGAGGGACAGAAATAAACCATTCGGAGGACTTTTCTAGGGACTCATAATTTGTGATAGTTTTGCTAGGTTACCCAACTGAACAGCCGGCAAGGCCACACTGAATCTAGTGCATGAGAGCTCTCACTGCAGTTAATTTTCTTTTTAATTAGACATGAGCCATAAGCATCCCGAGGACCAGGGGCTGGCTGGGGGAAAACATAACCAATAATCATGAGAACTAGAGAGGGAAGCGTTGGCAGTTAGCAGTACTTCAAAAGGTTGCTTCAAGATGTTTGGAAGGGTATCCTTGGGAAATCCAGAGAAACGAGTCAAATCAGATAGGGTCAAAAGCAGTGAAGGCGAGTGAGGAGCGGCAGCTTCGGGCCACTGGAAAAGAACGTGTCCCAGGCCAGCCGAGACTGGCTCTGGGTCCAGACTAGGCCTCAGCCTCTCGCCCTTCCACTCCGGGTTTCTTTCCTCCCGACTCCTGCACCAGGGCCGGCCCTGTCCTAAGCCCCGGCCCCAGCGCCTGGCCCCAGCGCCCGGCCCCGCCCACCGCACTGGGCCGCCGCCTGCCCCGCCCACCCTTCCCTGGCCCGTGGCCGGCTCCGCCCACCCTTCCCCGGCCGGCCCCGCCTACCCTTCCCCGGCCGGGGCCGGCGGCCGAGGGGCGGGGCGGGCCGGGAGGAGCCCCGCTCGGCCCGCGGGCGGGGGATCCGCCGCGGAGTTACGGGAAAGTTGGTCCGAGTTCCTGGAGTTTCCTGCTGTGGCTCTCCTGGCTCGGCCGGCTGGTGCCCCGGCACTCTGCCCGCCTCTCGCCTTCACCGCCCACCTGGTCCCTCCTTCTGACACTGGCCGCCATGGAGCAGCCGCCAGCGCCCAAGAGGTAAACGAACGCGGGGCGCGAGGAGCAAGAGGGAGGCGGCGCCGCCGGCCGCGGGGCGGGGGCGGCTAGGCCGGGCGGGACCGCGATCCCCTTTCCGCGACTGCGGGGCCCCGAGCCGGGCGCGCCGGGGGTCGCAAGGCGGGTCCTAGCGCCGGGCCGCGCCTGTCGGTGGGTGAGGCGGGGCCGGAGGGGAGGCCAAGCCTCGAGTCCCCCCGGCCCGCCGGGCCTGGCGCGCGCGGGGAGAGTCGGTGGGCAGCGCTGGGCGCCCCGCGACCGGACTCCGGGGGCGGGCGGAGTTCTCCCTCGTGTCAGGTTCAGCATCTGGGAGACGTAAAACTAGGAAATTATTGGGCTTCGTACAACCATCAAGGCTTTCTTGTCAGATGTTTTCCAGAATGTTGCCCGCCCCCCACCTTTTTTTTTTTTTTTTTGAGAAAGCGGATTGTTTATTTACAGTTCAAGGAATTAAATATTAATAGCTAGACAGTGTGTAAAACTTAACTGTGCAAATGCTGCACTAACAGGTGTTCCTCGCCCCTTACTCTGCAAGTTCAAAAGTATTTATGGATGCCGGACAGTAGGAGTCTTAAATTAGAACCCCTCCCCCATATGGGTGTGTGTGTGTGTGTGTGTGTGTATGTATGTATAGGTTTGTTTTTCTTTTAGCATGTAAAAATGGTGATGCTTTGGTATTTACTGTTCGTTAATTTTCTCTGGTATATTGGAAAAGTAGCAGTACAGAGCAGATACTTTTGAACTTGAATTTGAAACGGTTTTGAAAAGCTAAATCAAGGCTGTCCATTGATACAAATTCGTAATGTGTATTTCCCCCATAAGAGTGACTCAGTTGATTGCTGTTGGATAAAGCATTTCAATTTGTAAAATAAGGGTACCAGTCTTTCTCCCAGATAGTGCTGTTGTGAAGAGTGAAAAGAGTTTTGATAGCTAGAGATCTTTAGATGAAAGGCGTTATATTCAAGAATATGGAATAATTGCAAAGGTAGGAACTTCATGAGCTATTGTGAATTGTGTGACAAGACATGTGAGCCTTGAAGCCTGGGAACCATCTGTTCAGGTGAAAAAGGGGGGTTGTTGGGGAGTTTCCAAAAGAGACCTGCTGTTGGAGCCCTTGATAAATTCTTCTCTGGCATTTTAAAATATCCCAATTCTGAATATTGATTTGGCACTCAGTTCTAATACTGTAACAACTGGAACCAGTTTTCCCCCCATTTTGTTTTGGAAGGACTGTAAAGGGTACCTCTGAGATCCTACAGTAAGGCCAAGTTGAATGACTCTGAATTGAAGGAGAAACTCTATTGATGAGCTCTACACCAAGTTATGAGAATTTCACTGTAGATGTAAGAGCAAATTAGAGAACCTGGAGGGGTTGGGGGAGGGGTGGTGGTGTGTACCACCATCCGTTGATGATTTACACTTTTCAAAGTGGTGGGTTGCACGTTTAAGAGACGTATTTTTAGCTCTCTTCAGAGAGACATGTTCATCCAGGAAGGCATTTCTAAAGCACAAAAGATACGTGACAAATCCCATATGTTTGAATATCTCTTAGATTTTTTTCATAGCGTTTTCTTTTCCATCCTATTGTTTAATCCTTAAAGCAACCCCATTGAGTAGGTTGGATTATACACGTTAATCCTGTTTTAGAAGATGAGGACACTAAGAGGGTTCACCACATGGAGGGCTATGACAGAGATAACTGACAGTGAATTTTTGTGTTGTGCCTCTTAATGATTGCCCTCTAATAATGAAATGAAGCTACCATTTTTTTTTTTGAGATCTTAAGTATTTGGCAAGAATTTTGTATATACATTCTTTTACTTCGTTGTCTCAAGGAATAGGAATCCTGGCTCTGCCACTTACTTTGCTAGTTCTGAATTTAATTTCTTCATCTGTAAAGTGTGTTTTGGAGTAAATGAGGTCATATGTAGAGCACTTACAGTACAGTGCTTCATAATATGTTCAATAATGTTAATTGTCTATATTTTCCTCATTAAATGAAACTTGAAAGTGAAGTCGCTCAGTCGTGTCCAACTCTTTGCAACCCCATGGACTGTAGCCTACTAGGCTCCTCTGTCCATGGGATTTTCCAGGCAATAGTACTGGAGTGGATTGCCATTTCCTTCTCCAGGGCATCTTCCCGACCCAGGGATCGAACCCGGGTCTCCCACATTGTAGACAGACGCTTTACCGTCTGAGCCACCAGGGGAAGGTTAAATAACTTGGTCGGGTGGAGGAGCTGCCAGTGGAATGCTTAGCACAGTGCTTTATAGTATGTTCAGTAATGTTGAGCTGCAAGGGTTGTGTCCCCACTCATTGTGTCTCCAGTCATGCCTCTTTTTGCAACCGAAACTCTGCTTGCTGTCTTAGCATTCCACGAGCATCTCTTTCTATAATCTTCTTGTCCCCTTTGCTTGTTCTCCTTTTAATCTCTGTAAGAATTCCACTTCGCTTTTCTGCTGTGAGTAGCTCTTCCTTAGGGCTCAGACATTATTACATGGTCACAAATGTATTGCTGATGATTGAGTCTATATGACCAGTAGCTGCTTCTTAGCATTTTTGGTTTCTTCATGTGGATCCGTTTCTTTCCTTATCTTATTTAGTTTGTCATTACATCATATAAAATTTTCGATCGGAAAGTCTGTGTCCACCCCTGTTCATTCCCAGTATTACTACCCCATTCCAGGGTTTTAAGACCCTCAAGAGTTGATTTATAGCAGTGCCTTCCGGTTGGGCACTCTAGTTCAGTGCTTATCAAAACATTTTAACAGCAGAAGAGCTGTCTTTGGAGTAGAGGCAGAGCCCTAGGACTTGTTTCTCAATGCCTCACCTCCCTCTGTTCCCCTTTTGGTTTCGTATGGAATCCTCTGCTGATCTATATAACACTGCGTTAGTTCATCCTGCACACAGCTTCTGTTCTGATTTTTTTTTTTTTTTTTTTGCTTAAACATCACTTTAGTCATGCTCCTCCTTTTTTTGCAGGTGGGGGGAGATTGGGGCACACTCATTGACTGGTACCCAAGAGCTCCATAGCTTGGTCTCAGCCTTAACCCCCAGCCTTGTTACTTCTGCAAGCTGAATCTTTCCTTCTAAAGTCTCCCTATGGTTCTTTGTTTAGGTTATAGGCTGTGGGTACTCCCAGGTTTGCCTTTGTTCATGATTTTCCCTTAGAAAAGTTTGTGTTATTTATTATTATTTTTTTACTAGTAATCTATGTTTTATTTAAAGCCTGCTTCAAAAAGTATCTTATTTGAGTGCTTTCTAGCCTAAACTGTTTCTCTTTATTCCTATAATGATATTCATTTGAGTATCAATCTTAAGATTGTTCTTTTTTTTAATTACAAAGTTTTAGACATCCAAAAGATAATGGGGATGAATTTAGTAAATACTTACATATCACCACTCAGCTTTAGAAATAAAATATTCCCAATATAATTGAAGCTCCCTAAGTATATCTCTTCTCATTTGCATTCCTTTCCCATCCCCTCGAGGTTTGTCACTGTTGTGAATTGGGTGTTTGTCATTCCCATACATGTTTGTCATTCCCATACATGTCTTTAAACTTTTAGTTTATATATATATATGAACTGTTGTTTATATATATCTGACATAGCATCAGGCCTTGATATTAGGCTGAGCTTTGTCACTGACTTTGAAAGTTGCTTCTTTGGGTATCATTCTTCTCCTCTGGGAGATGGAGATTCCAGTGTACAACCAGGTCTGAGAAACTAGTGCCTAGATGATCTGGAAGGCCCCTTTTACCTTCGCAATATTGATTTGCTCTCCTCAACAAGGCCCGTGTTAACATAGTGATAGGGCTGACCACATCTTTTGCCTAATTTGAGGATCAGAATGGCTTTTAGATCCCCCAGATTTCCTTAATACCTCATCACAGAGGTCTTCAGATGTCCTTATTAAAATGAAGTCCCTCTGGGAAGGGATGTATCACTAACTCAATGGACATGAGTTTGAGCAAGCTTGGGGAGATGGTGAAGGACAGGGAAGCCTGGTGTGCTGCAGTCCATGAGGTCGCAAACAGTTGGACACGACAGAGCGACTGAGCAACAACTGGGAAGGGAAATCCACTAAATGGTTGTCAATTATCAGTATTTTGATAGATTGAGTTTATCAAATTTCTGTTTAGGGGAACTACTAGATGACAGAAAAATGAACATAGAATAGGTAAGTTTTGATAGGTAGAGAGGGAAGTGACCAAACATGGGCTCTTCTCCGGGTAGAACATTGATAGAAGGGGAGGTGGATCTCTGTGATAGGTGGGGACCATGAGAACTCTGGTTGCTGGAGGGTACTTGTCAAAGAGAGGATAGAAAATCATTGTCGGAGAGAAATCCTTTACCAGATAAGCCTTGTCCCTGATGGGTTATAGGATTGATAGTTATTTAAAGTTTAAAATTCATTGATTAAGGTTATACTTAGAGGACAAGTTGGATTGAAATAATGAAAATATTGGAAGGATAATGAGAAAACTGCTGAAGCATATGTACTTTCAAGAAAAGAAGAGTTCTTTGATTTAAACTGGTAAAAGCTTCCAGCTTCAGTGGCAGGCAAATGGAGGAGATGTTCAAGTAGTTCAGTGGGAAAAGAATCCAGCAAACAGTGTCCCTTTACATTAATGACTTGGCCCCAAAGCATATTTGTCCTCGCTTTTGCTTTTCTTGGTTAATTTAGGGTGGCTCCAACTCCATTAGAATGGATTTAGGCCCTATAGATGGGAACAATCAATTGGGTCTTCCTTTCTAGAGAGGAGTATGACAGCCTCTGGAGCAGTTCTTGGTGAGCAAACTTCAGTTGTGCATTAAGACAGGAGATAAACTCAGTCTTTTAGTCAACTCTCGGCAATGATTAATTTATGCATTGTTCTTTAAGGGGCTGAGATATAGCATATATTGACACTGAAGAATTTGTTAGGATGTAAAGAAAAAGGTAAATGTATGTTAAACACAGCTAGTTTTGAAATTTGTTTTCCTGAAATAATCCCAGAAAGTTTCAGTGCTCATTCCAGAAATGTGTAATAGTAAAGCTTTAAAGATAATGGGTTTAAATTGAGCACTTCCTGTTTGGTTATACAGGGGGAAAGTGCTTAGAATTTAGTTTTTCTAGTTTCAGAAAAGTCTGTGTAGAATTAGAGGTACTGTCACTTCAGCCCATCATATATTATTATTATTATTTTTTAATATTGATGATGAAACTCCAAAGCAGAAGTTTCATGAAATGAACTACATGTAATGTTCTCTGGTATTTTTCTATTTTCTGTTTTTTTTCTAGTTCTTTGAAAAGTTGCTAGTCATGACCACCCACCAAATTTTCATGACCTACTAACCAGTTGTGAACTGCAGTTTGAGAAACCTTTGTTGGTGTATATAGTTGTGACAGTGAGGAAATGGATTGCGTTTCCAGCACTATTCCTAATACTTCAAAGCTTGATGATGGCATTGCCAAAGGAATCCAGAGTGATATCATTGTAACAAGCCATACATACAATAGAGCTATTCTTTGTAAAACAAAAAGGAGGCAGGTGAAGGAGAAGGAGGAAACCATTATTTGAAAACAACTATATTTTGAACACTGTGTCTATGTCCCAGTTAAGGTACGGGAAAGTGGAAAATGATTATGCCTGGCATCTGACAGGCTTTATAAAGGAACATATTCCCTGGTGGCTCAGTGGTAGAGAATCCACCTGCAGTGGATGAGATGTGGGTTCGATCCCTGGGTCAGAAAGATCCCCTGGAGGAGGAAATAGCAACCCACTCCAGTATTCTTGCCTGGGAAATCCTGTGGACAGAGGAGCCTAGGGGGCTATGGTCTGTGGAGTCTCAAGAGAGTTGGACATGACTGAGCCACTAAAACAACAGCAATAATACATGAAGGTTTCTTGAAGGTAAAGGCTTTTTTGCCTTCTGATGTAGAATGACCCTGTACACTGGAAATATCCCACTGTAATTATGATAACCTCAATTTCTGACTCCGTACCAGCTCCACCCTTTCTGTCTACCAGAGAGGTCTTTAGATTTTTTCTTCTAAAGTGAACATTTATACTATCTGATAGACATTTTCTTTTTTAGTTGTCTCAAGCTTCTTGTCATGATTTTATTTGAATTGCTTCATGTGTCAGGATTACTCAAATTTTCCAAAGCTTTTAGCTTATAGTATAGAACAAAGATTGTATATTTGAAATGTCTTATTACAACTGTTTTTTCTACATGCAATCTCAAGTTGCATAAATGAAAGTAACAAATATGTAAACAGACATGTATGAAAGTTAAAAATAAGTCCATTGCTTGCATGCCATGAAATTAAGGTGCAGATTACCTTGAACTTCTTAAGAGTACCTCAAAAGATATATCTTAAAGCATGACTCTGTAGCAAAATGAGAATTACAGAAAGCTGTCAGCATTAGTGATAATTAATATAGGTGTACACATGTAGTATTGTATGTGGGTTCTGAATTAGTGTGCACATGTAGTCCTGTATTAATCTATAGATTTTGTATAATACCACACATCTTAGTAACGAGGTAAAATGGAGTAAAATTTTCGGATATGTTGTTATAAGTATTAGTATCTTGATACACACAAAAAAATTGGGGAAATCGTTGAGCATATATGATTTCTAAAGATGAGATCGTTTCTTTAATTCAAAATATAAAGTGTTATTCTCTGTCCAGGTCTTTTCTTTTCGTTTTTTTTTTTTTTTTTTTTGCTTTAGCGTTGCTTTCTATATCTCTGTCTTTTTTTAAAAAAATTGAAGTGTAGTTAATTTATAATGTTATATTAGTTTCAAGTGTCCAGCAAAGTGATTCAGTTATACACACACACACATACATACGTTTCTTTTCAGGTTCTTTTCCACTGTAGGTCATTACAAGATGCTGAGTCTAGTTCTCTGTGCTGTACAGTAGATCTTTGTTGTTTACCTAGTTTATATATAGTAGTGTGCATATTTTAATCCCAAACTCCTGATTTATCTGCCCCTCCATCCCTTTGGTAACCTTAAGTTTGTTTCCTCTGAGTCCATTTCTGTTTTGTAAATATGTTCATTTTTTTAAGATTCCACATATAAGTGATATCAGATGATATTTGTCTTTCTCCATCTGACTTACTTCACTCAGTATGAGAATCTCCAGATTCATTTATGTTGCTATTTCACTCTTTTTATGACTGAGTAATATTCCATTGAATATGTGTACTGTATTTTCTTTATCCAGTCATCTGTTGATGGACATGTAGGTTACAGATCATGTTTTCACTTTTAGAGTTTTTGGTTTTCTGAAATTGTGGGACCTAGAGTTCTGTGATGGAAAAGGAATGTAAGTTCAGATTATTTTTGTGATTTAGGTGAACGTTTTACATATTTGAAGAAGTTAAAGAGAATAGGCAGCTAATTTTCTTGACTCCCTCTGTCTCTAGCCGTATTATTTTTTCCTGCTGGCAGGTTGCCCCATTCTCCTGTTTCTTTTTAAAAACTGACTTTCTTTACTCACCCATTATTGCTCATGGCACCAGTTGGTTGTCACCCTTGAGTTCATTAATTTGCTCATTTATTCATATATTTAGTAATTGCTAATTAACTACCTTTCAAATGCCAGATGTACATGGTTGAATGCAACAGATGAAATCTTTGCCCTCGAACATACACTTTAGTTGGAGCTTGAGCTGTGAGGGAGAGAAGTAGTATATATTGTTAAGGAAAATGGTGGAACCTGCTTAATAGGGTAGTTGAAGGACTACGTATGTCAACATGAGGTTGAGAAATACTCTGTGTGAGTATCTGGACAGAGTATTCCAGGCAGAGCAAAAAGCTATGAGAAGGCCTGGAGGTGGGGAAGAGTTTACAGTGTAGTGTGTGGGAGGAATTGAAATAAGGCCATGGTGGCTGTGTTGTAGACTGGGAGAAAGTGGTTGGAGATGAGGTCAGAGAGATGGGCAGGGATTCAATGATGCAAGCCATGGAAAAGAATTTGGATTTAAGTCAGTATAGTGGCTGTCACTAAAGGGTTTTAAGTGGAATTTTAAGCAGTTTGTGTCTTTATAAGAGCATTCTTATAGCTTGGGTAGGGTAAATTGTAGAGGGTTAAGAATAAAATCTACTCTGATGGCTCAGTGGTAAAGAATCTGCCTGCAGTGCAGGAGAGGTAGGTTCAATTGATCCCTTGGTGGGAAAGAGTCTCTGGTGAAGGAAATGGGAACCCACTCCAGGATTCTTGCCTGGGATATCCCATGGACAGAGGAGCCTGGTGGGCTGCAGTCCATGGGGTCGTAAAGAGTTGGACACGACTGAGTGACTGAACACACACACACACGCGCGCGCATGCACACACACACACCCACACCCACACACGAATAAAAGCAAGGAAACAAGCGAGAAGGCCATTGATGTAGTTCTTGGTTAGAGATGGTGAAGCCCCCAGAGATAAAGAGAAGTGGGCAGATGTAAGTTATGTTTTGGAGTTAGAAATGAAAAACTGGTCAATCAGATGTGGGGAAGAAGGAGGAAGGAAACAATTCTGGCTCCTGGGTTTCGGATTTGGACAACTTGGGGGATGGTGAAAGACTGGGAGAGGAACAGGTTAGTTATCTATATTCGCTTCCTTAGAATTCCAAACTCCCAGCAATGTGAATCTGTTTTGGCCCAAAATGTTGATATTAGGTGGTTCCCTCAGAAGAGGAAATGTGTAGGGAGGAAATGATGGGCATTGACTTCTTTCTTCAACCTCTTGTTTTCACCGCATTAGACTAGAGAATGGGAAACAAATCAAACCTTTGTTAAGTGTTGAAATGTTTGAGTGACCTGATATTTAAGAAAAACCTTAAGCTACCCACTCCAGTATGCTGGCCTGGAGAATTCCATGGACTGTAGAGTCCAAGGGGTCGCAAAGAATCAGATATGACTGAGCGACTTTCACTCTTTTATTGCAAAATGAAACATCAGTAAAAAACAAATGTATGGTTTGATGAATTACTATAAGGCAGGCACACGAATGATCACCAGTCAGGTTAAGAAACAGAGCTTTGCCACCCTCTCGAGAAGCCCTTCTGAGTGCTCCATGCCAATCACAGCCACCTTTCCCCACATGGAACCATTATCTTTACTTTCATGGTAAAAACTTAAATGTGCCCTGCTGGAGGTTAGTCTGTAGGTTAGTCTTGCCAATTAAAAAATAGTTTTTATATGAGGTGTTTTTAATCTTTAGGTTGATCCTCTCTCTTTTCTCTTCTCCTTTTCCTGTTGAAGACCCAGACTGTTTGAATTATTTCCTGAAGCCTGGATCTTGGTGACTGCTTGCTCAAAGCGTAGTTCAGCACGTTCATTTGTCCTCCATGTTTCCTGCAGATGGGCAGCTGGATCCAGAGCTCAAGCCTGGATCCAGGGCTCAAGTCAGTCCCTTAGGCATCATAATAAGTGGTGTTGTCAAGACTGTATGAGTCACTTAACGTGTAGTTGCCTCTCTTTTTTGTGATGTTAGCAGCTGTTGGTGGTTAATACTTATTTCTGTTAATTTGTTGGGAGTTGCAGAATGGTGAAATTGAAAATACACCATTTTGTTTTCAATTATTAGTTGGAATGGTTTATTAAAGAGTCACTTTTCTTAGCTTCTGTTTGGTTAGCCAGTGGTATAGTATGTAAAGGAAAGACAGGATAAATGCTTGATTCTTTCCCTTTATTTACCCATTTTTAAGATAATGAATCAAGTCCCTGTTTTCCTCCAAAAGGGACTCATTCCTTTCTTTTTTTTTTCTTTTTTAAAAATGCCATTGTGAGCTGATGGGTATAAACATATTTGATGGATTTAATTCATTTCATTTACTTCTGCTGCAGCTCAGAGTGTCCCATCTTTGATCAATGGGAATCCCTTTAAGCAACAACATGACCCGCATGGTCTTTGGAGAGCTTCTTTGCTCTCTGCTGTGATAAAGATATTGAAGGCTCATCTTGTTCATCTTTTGTCCCAGATCTGGAATCAGCCTGTACAGTAAGCCTACTTTTAGTGAGAGATGGTATTTCAAGACCCTAACCTGGCCACTAATATGATGTTATTTTAAAATAAGAGTTTTATTTCTAGATAGGAAACCTGACTAGTTTTTTCAAACTATGGGCTAGTCTATCAAAAAATGTGAGATAGCACTGGCAGTTTTACACTTTTTCCTGGGTAATATCCACCATGCACTTGTGTTTCTAAGTTTGAGTCAGAAATTGGACATGTGTAGACAGATTTCTGTGGTAGAGACTTTTTAGAGTGGACCTTTTATCTTTGTCTTCTCCCTATCTTAGTCTGGTTACCATGTGACCCACTGTTATCCTAATATCTAGCCTCACTTTTTTCTTACCTCTAAATGTTTCAGGTGACCTAGTTTCTTCTTTTCTTAAATGAGAAAAAGAAAATAAAAGACTCTAAGTCAGATAACACTACTAGTGACTTGATCAGATTTCAGGCCTTACTTTTAAGGTAGACCTTTTAGCGTACCTTGTCTTGTATGCATACAAGCATATCTGTGTAAAAACAAACAAAATTCAAGGGCATCTTGATGCTGCTTTATAAATCCAGCCCTAACTGACTGTAGTATGGTGAATTGCAAAATGAAGCACATCCAGATATTAAATGCCACATGTTGCTGCCTTTTACTTTTGTTATTAACACCTCTTGTTAAGTTTTATTGTGCTTTTGAATAAGTAAGAAGAGATATTTGTTTCAGTGACATAGCTGGTAAATTACATTTGCCACTGTGTCACATAATCATAGAAAGAATTAGTTTTGATGTAATTGACTATATTAAAAGACATTAGGTTGCACTTACAAGTTGCTGTGTGAATTAGTCCATCATTGCAATCAAATAGCAGCCAGTAACCATTTTCCAATGATATTAAATAATGTCTGTTCAAACATTTTTAATAATTAGTGAAATCTAGATCACAGAAAGGGATTAGAGAGAAATGATTGCTCTGAATAGAATTTATAGTTTATGTAATTCTTAATTATTAAAAAAGATGAAATTAAACAATGGAATTTCATAAAAATTCCAGTGGAAACTTAAAAATATATGCACTCATTAGCTCTTGAGAGGAAAGTATTTTGATAATTTTCTTTTCCTGGTAGATTGAGTTTTCCTTCTGTACACTGGAGTCTCATTTATACTTCCAAGGTCTTTTTTTCTGAAAGAATTCAAGTACCAGGCCAAGATAAGAAAATGGGATCACTCCACCCCTTTACATACAGACTTGCAGCACTTGATTAGTCAGCTTTAGTTAATGTTCATAAAAAAGTCATGTGATGTAAAACAGTTTCCCCAAATAGTGATATAGTGATAACTTTAAAGTATCGAACATTACTGGGAAGTGTGATGTATTATGTAATAGATTTTCCAAATAAATGAAGTAAATCACTTCAAGCATTATACTCTTAAAATATTTTTAAAACAGTTTTAAAACAACCAGTTTTGATGGAAATTCATTTCAAAGTGAGGACACTTGACCCAGTCTTCTGAGACAAATCATTTGCTTTCTTGATTACTTAATATTATTTAAAAATAAATTTTAGTTCATAAAAAAACATAATAAAATCCATGGAGCTGTTCATAGTGTTAGTTTATGGAAACAGTCAAGGGTGCTGTTTTGATGTGTTGGAAGCTTTGTTGCTGCGTATAGCTGTTTCCTGCCCCCCACCCCCAAGTCTCTAAACGGCAGCTTAGAAATAGTGATCTGACCTAACACTAGCTTTCCCTTTCTCAAAGTAAATGCTCTTTGTTCAGTTTCTGCTTACCAAAGACCTTTTTCTCTTCTGGGTTCGGGTTCATAGTACATCTTAATCATCTTTTGACTAAGCAATTATTGTGCAGTGGAGGAGAGCAAAATTCTTCAAACTTTCCTAAATTTCTAAAATTTAGCATGAAAATAACAATTTTTTTTTCATCAAAAAAGAACTGATTTTACCTTAAAACCTTCACAAAACTCTCAAGTTAAACAAATTCCTGTCATTTTGGAGCGTTGCTTAGATTTTGGGGACTCATGGTATTACCAAACTGAATTGATGTTTCAGAGGTATAGTTGTGTACAAATAGGACTTCCTAGGTGGCTCAGTGGTAAAGATCCCGCCTGTCAGTGCAGAAGCTACCGGAGACACAGGTTTGATCCCAGGGTTGGGAAGATTTCTTGGGGGAGGAAGTAGCAACCCACTCCAGTATTCTTGCTGGGATAATCCCATGGACAGAGGAACCTGGAGGGCTACAGTATACAGTGTCACAAAGAGTCGGACTCAACTGAGCACCCACCCACCCACACACGCACACACACACACACACACACACACACACACACACACACACAAATACGGTAAAGTTGCATTTGTAGTAGTTTATTTTTAATTTCTGTGGGTGAAATATTTAAGCTATTTATCTTTCTTATGATGATTGATCTTTTTTGTCTGTTAGACACAGCTGTAATTTTAGAATTTCATTTTTATTTCTTAGGAAAAAACCTCAAACAGGTGAAAATAATCCCAATTTAAAAAAAAAAAAAAGGAATTTTCACAAAGCACCAAAATCATGAACTATTTCTCAGTTTCCTCCCCTTAATTTATTTACAAAGAACCTCAGAGAAATACTGAGAAGTGGTTTCCTATGTGCCCTAGCGATGAGAAATCAAGCAAACAGTGGCCATCTCTGCAAACAGCTGAAAGCAGCCACTGTCCCACAGGTCGGCCCATACTTCTCTTTATGAAAGCCTATAAAAATTATGCGGAAGTCAGAGTACAGAACTCATTGAATGATAGAAATATTAGTATTGTTAGAGTTTAAACTTTCCTTGAATTTAGACTTTTATTAATGTGGTTATTACACCTTTAATTAATGTATTAATATTTGGAATTGTTGCAGTTAATTATAGTGTTCTTCTAGGGATGGGAGCAAGGAGTTGAGAGTGTGTAGAGAATAAATCCTCATAGTTTATTTTCAGAATTTGAGGTGTGGGGAAATAAATGAGGAATAAGACATATGAGTAAATACAGTTTTTAAGTGTAGGTAGTCTCTTTAGCACAAGTCGTAGTGGATTTTTTTATATGCCAGGTTCATGAGTAGACCTTGGGAAGTTTCATGTAGATGTCTCCTCTTTTATTGTTAATCAGTTAAAAATTCTGTTCCCTTTTTTAGTTCTCAAACCTAGGTATGGTTGTTGAGTGTTTAAAAATCTATTTTGGTGGGATGTGAGTTATGTTGAAGCATTTTTAGATGTGCTGTTTTATGTTGTCTGCATTTTCTGGATTTGTATTTTTTGAAAAATGAGTTAGTAAGAAAGTAAATGCACTAGCATGTCTTTAGGGCAGGGGAGTATATCACAGTGTTTGTTAACTTTATAGAGGTTTGTTATAAGAAATTAAAGGGAATCATGCCACTTTCCAGTTGAGGGTAGGTGAAAAAATTCTTAGAAATTATAAATGAAAGACTCCAAGGGTGAAGGAAGGGGAAAAATCTTAACTTCTTCTTTAAAGTCCTTTGCCAGGAAATTATAATTTTAGAGTACTTTTGGGCAGAGAGCCCAAGCTGAGAGGAAATGGTTTGATAGAGTTGAAAAACAAGACTTTCATTTAATTATGAAGTCCTCTATCCATTGTAGACCATTTATTTTTTGAGTTGGATTTTAGTTCGTTCTGATGCCACTAAATTAACCCCTCATAAATTTTCATACAGTTTTAAAAAATAAATATACTATGAGATCATCAAATTATATCTGTCTTACTATTTAAGAAGTGATAATTGCTAGGAAAACATTTGAGAGCCAGAACTTTAGAGTCAGGTAGACCATGGTTCTCGGAGAAGGCAATGGCACCCCACTCCAGAACTCTTGCCTGGAAAATCCCATGGATGGAGGAGCCTGGTGGGCTGCAGTCCATGGGGTCGCGAAGAGTCGGACACGACTGAGCGACTTCGCTTTCACTTTTCACTTTCATGCATTGGGGAAGGAAATGGCAACCCACTCCAGTGTTCTTGCCTGGAGAATCCCAGGGACAGCAGAGCCTGATGGGCTGCCATCTATTGGATCGCACAGAGTCAGACATGACTGAAGCGACTTAGCAGCAGCAGCAGCAGCAGACCATGGTTCTAATCTTAGTTCTGCCATTTCCTGATGTAATGGTGGGTAAGTTACTTAAGTTTTTTAAGTCTCGGTATACTCATTTATAAAGTGGAGGTGATAATAGTACCTTCTCTTTGGGTTTTGTGAGGATTAAATGAAGTCTCAAAAAATTACGCAGAAGTCAGAGAACAGAACTCACTGAATGATACAAATGTTAATGTTGTCAAGAGTTTAAACTTCCCTTAAATTAGACTTTTATTAATGTAGCTATACTTTTAATCAGTGTATTGTTTGGGATTATTGCAGTTAAGTCTAGTATTTTTCTAAGGATGGGAGTGAGAAGTTCTGAGTGTATAGAGACTAAATCCTCATATTTTATCTTCACAATTTAAATGTAGGGAGAAAATGATTGTAAATAAGTGATTGGTAAAGCATTTACTTCTGAAGAGTTTCTGAAGTGTTTTAGAAATGTGTCTGGCATTGCTGACATCTTTTGAAGAAAGACACAGTTTTCCACGGGAGTGCCAGGGAATTCCCATCTTTGAGACTTAATTGTGTTTGTCATTAGCCTGAATAGAAAGGCCTTTAAAGTTTATTTTTTAAAGAAAGCATTTGAATGCATTTTGTTTGGTATTATATTTATTCATTAAAGTATTCAATTAGTGCTAAGTGTGAAGTGGACCCTGTTGCTAAGCCCCAGTAAGCAATCATGCTAGGTAGGGTTCAACCCCTGGTAAAATTGCACGTGTCTTAATGAAGAAGAGGGCCTGGCTAGAGTGCAAATTCAGCAGCAGAGAGAACTCCCATACAGTCTTCAAGTGCCAGAATTACGTTTTGGATCTGTTGAGCCGGTTCCCTGATGGGGGCCAGTACTAGTGCTTGGGTCTCCTTGAGCTCAGTCTCCAACTGTTGCAGGATGGAAATAGCAAATGTGGCTTGTCTTGCCAGTACCTGACTGAGCTTGAGCAATTGCATCATACGCTTTAATACATGGAGTAATAGCTCTCTGCTGAATAGCTGATGGCTTCTCAGAATCTTAAGCATAGATGCCCTGAAGAAGAAACTTTTAAGTTCATATCATCAGAGTTATCAACAATCCCATTCCAGTTGCTCCTGATGACACCGTTAGGGTCCATTCCCTCTGGGCCGCCACGTTCTCTGTTAAAATCTGCGGAGCCACTGGACATGATCCAAAGAACGACTCAGTGCCCGACTGAAAAGCAGCAGTGCAACTGTAACGTTAAGTAGGTGGGTCAGAGGTTAAAGTGTGTGCCTGAGATGTGGGAGACCTGGGTTCAATCACTAGGTCGGGAAGATCCCCTGGAGAAGGAAATGGCAACCCACTCCAGTGTTCTTGCCTGGAGAATCCCATGGACGGAGGAGCCTGGTGGGCTACAGTCCACGGGGTGGCAAAGAGTCGGACACGACTGAGCTACTTACTTCACTTTCACTTTCTTTCACTTGTGGTAATACCTATAATGTAATCAGTAAAATACAGAGAAGTTTGCCAGAAGGGAAAAAGACATGGAAAATGACAAAGCTGAAATGAGGTAGAAGGTGCTCTTTGAAGGCGGAATCTCTCTTTTCTCAAAGCTGGGAGTTTTTTCTCTGTTGCTGAATTTGCACTCTAGCAGGTCCTCTTCCTCATAGTTTTCTAAGAGATCTAGAGAGCCTATCCTAACTATTCTTCACTAGGGAGCTAGACCCAGCAGTGCAGAAAGCCGTTCCCTGGTGTTTCTGTTTACATGTCTCCGGCCAAAACAACCCAAATAAAAATGGGCAAAAGATTTGAACAGACATTTCCCCAAAGAAGACCTGGGAGAAGACTGCTTTTTCCCACTGTGTTAGCAATGATGTAATAGGTTATGTTCTTTCCTACTTGATGAGATAGAAAGTCCATTGACAGAAAAGCCAGATTGTATTTTCAGTTATTTATTTGAAAAAGATAATTCTAGGGTATGTCTGCTAAAGCATGTAATAAACTATATCTTGATAGCTCCATGAGAGAGATATCTTGGGGGTGACTTGTTCTCCACAAAATTCACTGCACCTGAGAGAGTGCATATTCTAAAGGACTGTCTTGAGTAACTTTTTTTGGATCTGTGATTAAAAACATTTATGATGAAATTCTGAGGTGTTAAAAACCACAATATGTCAAGTACAGATGAAATTATACTCATTATATCATGTTTGCCAAGGCAGGAAAATAGGAAAATGTATTTGTGTGTGTATCTATTTTAAATTGGCTTCTAATTATGAGGTTTTCTTTTCTATCTGTAAGGGTTTTAAAAGCTGATGAAATTATACCATAAACTGAAATGATCAGTTTTCATTTAAAATACCAGAAAGGGAAAGAGGAAATAAAGACAAACATGAATCGTTTACCAGAATAAATCATGTGTTTTCACTTGACAGATACCCCTGAGACCATCTTTTTGCCTCAGTTAAATTAGTAACATTTCAGTTGTTCCACATGTTGAGAAAATAAGACATATGGACTAATAGAAAATTCTCATTAAGCTTTTACTGGATTCACTCGGGGGACCTATGACTAGTTTGCTCAAAGTGAGCCAATTTGCAAGCCTACTTTAAGAAAATAATTATAACTCCCAAAGAACTAAATGTTGGTTAGATTACCTTTTGGCTTAGTATTAAAGATTTGTTAGTATAATGCTCTCTGCATCACTGTGTTCGTGTGTGTGGCTCATCTTGAGCTACTTTGTGCTTTCTTGTCCACAAAGGACATGAAGCACAGGGCAACATTATAATGTTTTGGAAAATTTAAGAGACTTACTTCTTTTTCTGGTAGAGATATACTCTTATCTTTCTTACTCATATCTTTCTTTGTTGTTGTTCAGTTTGTGAGTCATGTCTGACTTTTTGTGACCCCATGGAGTGCAGTGTGCCAAGCTTCCTTGTCTTTCAGTATCTCCTGGAGTTTGCTCAGTGTCCATTGAGTTGGTGCTTCTATCCAACCATCTCATTCTCTGGTGCCCACTTCTCCTCTTGCGTTCAGTCTTTCTGAGTATCAGGATCTTTTCTGAACAGTTGCCTGTTCATATCAGATGGCCGAGTATTGAAACTTCAGCTTCAGCATCAGTCCTTCCAGTGAATATTCAGGGTAGAGTTCTTTTAGGACTGACTCGTTGGATCTCCCTGTGGTCCAAGATCTCTCAAGAGTCTTCTCCAACACCATAACAGGAAAACGTCAATTCTTTGGCACTCAGCCTTTTTTATGGTCCAGCTCTTGCAACTGTACATGGCAGTATCTTTCTACTTTTCTCTTCTTTTCCTCATTCAGTTCAGTTCAGTTCAGTCGCTCAGTCGTGTCCGACTCTTTGTGACCCCGTGAATCGCAGCACGCCAGACCTCCCTGTCCATCACCAACTCCCGGAAGTCACTCAGACTCATGTCCATCAAGTCAGTGATGCCATCCAGCCATCTCATCCTCCGTCGTCCCCTTCTCCTCCTGCCCCCAATCCCTCCCAGCATCAGAGTCTTTTCCAATGAGTCAGCTCTTCGCATGAGGTGGCCAAAGTACTGGAGCTTCAGCTTTAGCATCATTCCTTCCAAAGAAATCCCAGGGCTGATCTCCTCCTTATTTTTATTTTATTTTTTTAATCCGGCCCATGTCTACAGCCATTCCTTTGCCAATATCTTTAACTTCCTTGTCTCATTGGTCTTCTGTAGCATCTGCCTGGCAAAAGGTCAAATTCTACTTTTCTGCCTTCTCCTTGCCTACCTACCTTAAGACTTCTGAGCAGTGCTGACGGGAACATGAAACCTTGAAGATTGCCACTGGTATTTAACCTCAGCAAGAGAAAGATTGCCATGGCCTCTAACCTCAAGAAGGTCTCAGGGCTATCTAGTAGTCCTGTTGAACTTTGTGAGATTTATTATTTTGTTTTTGTTCTCCACTCTGGCTATTTCAGATATAGTTGTGTGTCTTCAAATCTCTGATTTTGACTTCCTCACAACAGACGAATATTCCTCCTACTTCATAAAACAGATAGAAGCCAATATATGAGAACTCACTCAACTTTCTGTCATCAGCCTGCTGTCTTACCTGTAACTCTGCCTGTCTTTACCTCTTGTTATAATGTGAGAGGTTAGTATGTCCAGCCCTCCAAGGTGAAGGCACCCCCATCCACCTGTGCTTTGGATAATTTCATGTAGCCTTTTTAGGGATAGGCTTTAGTAGTTATTTCTTATTATTTCTTTATTTTCAACTTTTTCTTATTTTACTGATTCATTCCCAACAGCATTTATGCTTATTCAGGCATTCCTGATTTTTTTTTTTTTTTTTTTTTTGTTTTTTTGGTTTTTTCTTCTTTTTTCAACTCATGTCGTCAATCACTTGTCCTTTTCAGAAACTTCTAGTGTAGAGTGATTCATAGTTTTCTCTACTTCTTCACTTTGTTCCATTATCTCAAACTGTTGCAGTCTGGCTTCTGCCTCTGCTGTTCCACTTCAGTGGAACAATTCCTTGCTCTTGCTGTGATCACCAATGATTTTCTTACCACTACATTTACTTTTTTGGTAAATTAATGTTATTGCGGTGTAATTTGCATATACTAAATGCACCCTTTTTGTTTGGCTTTTTGAGCTTGGCAGTAATGATTTTGAGATATAGTGAGGATATTAAATGTATTAGTAGTTTGTTATGTTTTATTGCAGTGGAGTAGTAGTCCAGTGTATGGATTTACAATAGTTTGTTTATTCATCCATGGGTTGCTGGACATTTGGATTTTTTTGGTCAGTTTTTGGTTGTTTTGAATAAGACAGCAGCCTTATTGAATATTTGTATTTAAGTCTTTGGTGGACAAACATTTTCATTTTTACTGATCAGTACCAGGAGTGGAATTGCTGGGTTTTTTTCATTTCCTGTATCGAATGTATGAGAGGTCTTCTTGTTCCACATTCTCACCAATACTTGTTATTGTAATCTTTTTAATTTTTAGCAATTTTTTTTTGTGGCTGTGTGATGTCATCTTATTGTAGTTTTATTTTCCATTTCCCTAATGACTAATGATGTTGATCATCTTTTAATGTGCTTATTAACCATTTGTTTGTATTTTTAACGAGGTGTCTGCTCAAATTTTTTTTGACCGTTTTTATTTTTGAGTTTTTGTCTTATTGTTGAGTTATAAGATTTTTTTAATGTATTTTGGATTCAATTCCTGTGCCATAGAATCATGTATGTGAGTTTTGTCCTCCAGTCACTTAAATAGTTCTGTGTCAGTGCTCATGTATCTGTATGCATGTACGCGTGTATGTGCCTGGGATTCATGTGGAGATAGTACCCACAAAAGCAAGGAGAATGACCCACTGTCAAAAGATGGAATAGTCAACAGAACCAGAATCAGAAATGATACACATGTTGGAAATATCATACAGGGGTTTTGAAGTTACAGGTATTGCTGTTTATTAAGTGTCTAGTGAAAGGTGGACAACACCTGTGAACAGTTAAGAGAATTTATCTGCGCAGTGGAAATTATTATTTTTTTTTTGAAAGAGTCAAATAGAAATGCTAGAGATAAAAGGTACAAAATAAAGAATTTAAGCTGGTTGATAGTATTGTTTGTCTTCTATATCCTTACTGATTTTCTGTAAACTTACTGTATCCATTACTGAGAGAGGAGATGTTGAAATCTCCTGCAGTTATATTGAATTTGTCCTTCTATCAGTAATTTGTTTTATGTTTTGTAAGCTTTGTTTTAGGGTGCTTACACATTTAGGGTTGTTATGTCTTCTCAATAAATTGTTTGTCATTACAGGATGCCCGTTTTTAGCCCTGGTAATAATTTCTCTGCAGTCTTCTTTGCCTGATATTAACACAACCACTTCAGTTTTGCTTTGATTAGTTTAACATGGCATCTATGTTTGTATCTATAATATCTATATCTATCTGTCGGTCTTTATCTCCATCTTTTTACTTTTAACCTCTTGTTTGTCTTTATAGTTAAGGTGATGTCAGCATGTCGTTGGGTCTTATATTTTGTCTAGTCTTAACAGTCTTTCTCTTTTAATTGAATGACTTGACTATATTATTTAATGTAATTAACCAATATATTTTGTTAACTACATTTTCCCCACTTTTTTCTTAGTAGTTGCCCTAGGGATTATAGTATGTATCTTTATTACAGTCAACTTCAGATTAACCTGATTCCAGTAAGTTTGCTTCATTATAGCTCCATTTCATTTCTCCTCCTTTGTTCTGTTGTTTTTGTATATATTTTACTTAAATACATTACAGTTTCAACAATTCAGTATTGGAATTATTGATTTAAATAGTCATGTTTTAAAAGATGAATATATTATCTTTTATGTTTATGTAAATATTTACCATTTCTTTTCACCCCAAAGTATTTCCCTTATTATTTCTTGTAGAGAAGTTCTGCTTGCAGCAGATTCTATTAGTTTCAGTTTATCTGGGAATATTCTTATTTCCCTTTCATTTTTGAAAGATAAATTTGCTGGATTTAAGGGTTCTTGGATGACATTATTCTTTTAACATTTTGAGTATTTCTTTCACTTCTGACTGCCATGGTTTCTGATGAGAACTCAGCTTTTAATCACATTCTTGTTTTAATTCTCGATGAGCCATTTTCTCTTGCTTCTTTCAGAAATTTCTTTTTATCTTTCATCAGTTTGATTACAGTGTATCAAGGTGTGGATCTTTGTGTGTTTATCTTCATAATCATTTAGCTTCTTGTATAGTACTCTTGCCTGGAAAATCCCATGAACGGAGGAGCCTGGTGGGCTGCAGTCCATGGGGTCGCGAAGAGTGGGACACAACTGAGTGACTTCCCTTTCACTTCTCACTTTCATGCCTTGGAGAAGGAAATGGCAACCCACTCCAGTGTTCTTGCCTGGAGAATCCCAGGGATGGCGGAGCCTGGTGGGCTGCCGTCTATGGGGTCGCACAGAGTTGGACACGACTGAAGCGACTTAGCAGCAGCATGTGTAAATTATTGTTTTCATCAAATTTGGGAAGTTTTCAGGCACTTTAAAAAAAAAAACGTTTTTTTCTGCCTTTTATTCACTCTTTTCTCCTGCGTGCTTGAGTGCTGTGTCGCTTCAGTCATGTCCAACTCTGCGATCCTGTGGACTGTGACCCACCAGGCCCTCTGTCCATCGAGTTCTCCAGGCGAGAACGCTGGAGTGGGTTGCCATTTCCTCCTCCAGGGGATCTTCCCGACCCAGGGGTTGAACCTGGGTCTCTCGTGTCTCCTGCATTGCAAGTGGATTGTTTACTGCTGAGCCATCAGGGGAGCCTCTTTTTCTTCTGACATTCCCTTTATGAATCTCATAAAGGGATAATAATGTCTTATTAGGCTCTGAGGCTATGTTGATTTTTCTTCACTCTTTTTCTGTTTTTATAGGAAAGATACTTTATTTAGTTATCTTCACGTTTACTGATTTTTTCATTTGTTATCTCAGAAATGCTGTCAAACTCTTTAAATGTATTGTCTTTAAGGTGTTATATTTTTCATGTCCGAATTTTACATTTTTATTAGTTTGTGTATCACTGTTGAGATTCTCTGTTTTTTGAATCATTTTCATGGTGTTTTCTTTTAATTTCCTTAACACAGTTTCTTTTTTTGAATGTATTTAACGTAGCTGCTTTGAAGCCTTTGTCTGATGTATCCAATAACTGGACCCACAGTGAGTCATTGTGCATTGACTGCTTTCTTTTACATTGATTGCTTCTATTTTGTTTTGTTGAGTGCTTTTCTAAGTATGGGTCACACTTTCCTTAGCAGGTTTCATAATTTTTTCTTGTTTAAAACTGGACTTGTGAAATAATACATTGTAGGAACTCTGGTTTCTTTCCTCCCTCCCAGGCTTTCTTTTTTTTTTTAACTTTGATGAACTTAAACTGTGGCATACATCTCCCTGCAGTGCCTGGCTGGCAGAACCTTTGCTCATATCTTTTATTTTTAGTTTTCTAGCCAGAGTTCTTTGGGATTGCCTTGTTCATCAGTGATTTGTGCAAAAGTTGTGGTTGAACACATTGTTCCCATATGACTTCCAGTCTCTGCTGATGTATATGTGTATGGGTTGGGGAGCACATTGAAACCTATAGCTTTGAAGTCTCTTTTGACTCTTCACTAGGTCTGTTTTTTTTCCCCAGACAGTATTTTTATTTCAGAACAAATTCATATACAGTTTCTGTAGAAGATTAGAAAATTTTATAGTTCTACTTTGAATTACAGGCACAAAGGCATTATAAGCACACATCTCTAATAATCCTAAAAAATTGATCTATGATTATGGTAATGTGACAGCAGATTGATTTTAAAACTACAGTCCTTAAATATTAATACCTTAGAAATGATTGCTCATCATTGGAATTATTTTCACATTAAAAAAATTACAGTATATTTCATTTATTGTGTTTCAGATATATAGCAAAGTGATTCAGTTATACATATTTTTTCAGATTATTTTCCATTACAATTTACTGAAAGATATTGTATACAGTTCTCCATGTTATGAATGGAATACGTTGCTTATCTATTTTATGTATAGTAGTATTTACCTGTTAATTTCATACTCATAATTCATCCCTCTCCACCTCCCACGTTTTGGTAACTATAAATTGTTTTCTGTGTCTGAGAGTCAGTTCCTATGTGTATATAAATTCATTTGTATCATCTTTTAGATTCCACATATAAGTGATGTATCATATTTGTCTCTCTATGTCTGACTTACTTCACTAAGCATACTGTTCTCAAGGTCTATTCATGTTGCTGCAGATGGCAGTCTTTCATTCTTTTTCATGAATGATATTCCACTGTGTGTGTGTGTGTATAAGACAGTGATTTATTGATGGGCAACTGGGTTGTTTCTGTGCATTGGCTATCATAAATAGTGCTGCTATGAACATTGAGGTGCATGTATCTTTTTGAGTTTTCTTCTTTTCCGGGTGTGTGTGCCTAGGAATATGTATCCTAGGGATTGCTTGGTCATATGGTAGCTCTATTTTTAGTTCTTTTAGGGAAGCTCCATACTGTTTTCCATATTGGCTGCACCAATTTACATTTCCATGAATAATGTAGGAGGGTTCCCTTTTCTCCACACCCTCTCTAGCATTTTTTATGTGTAGACTTTTTGATGATAGCCATTCTGACCAGTGTGAGGTGACACCTCAGTGTGGTATTGATTTGCATTTCTTTAATAATTAACAGAGTGGAGCATCTTTTCATGTGCCTGTTGGCCAGCTGTATATCTTCTTTGGAGAAATGTCTGTTCAGGTCTCCTAGCCAGTTTTTGACTAGGTTCTTTGTTTGTTTGTTTGTTTTCTAAATACTGAATCGTATGAATTGTTTGCATATTTTGGATATTAACCCCTTGTCCGTTGTATCACCTGTACATATTTTCTCCTATAAGTTTTCTTTTTGTTTTGTTGATGGTTCTTTGGCCAGACAAAAGCTCTTAAGTTCCACTTGGTACTGTTTGTTTTTGTTTTTATTTCTTTTGCTTTGGGAAATTGATCTGAGAAAATACTGCTTTGTGTCAGAATGTTTTGCATGTGTTCTCTCCTAGGAGTTTTATGGTGTCCTATCTTTAAACCGTGAATTTACTTCTGTATATGGTATGAGAGTGTGTTTCATTGATTCACATGCAGCTGTCCAGCTTTCCCAACATTCCTTTTTGAACATACTGTCTTTTCTCCATTGTGTGTGCTTGCCTCTTTTCTCATAGATTAGTTGATTGTAGATGTATGGGTTTGTTTCTGGGCACTCTGTTCTGTTCCATTGCTCTATTATACATGTCTGTTTTTGTGTCAGTACTATGCTGTTTTGATAACTGTAGTTTTGTAGCATAGTCTGAAGTCTGGAAAGTTTGTCCCTTCAGCTTTGTTCTTTTTCTTCGGAATTGCTTTGGCAATTCTGGGCCTTTTTGTCATTTCACCTAAATTTTAGGATTTTTATTTTGTTATTTTACAGAAATCACTTTCAAATCAAGTGTCCTAAATCTTTTCCCGGATGTTTTCTTCAAGGTTGGGCCTTGTATTTATTGATTTTGGGTTAACTTTACACATTTTTGTAAGGTGAAAGTCCTGCTTCTTTCTTTTGCATGCAGACATTCAGTTTTCCCAGGACCGTTTGTTGAAGAGACTGTCCTTTCCACACTGTGTAGACTTGACACCCTTTGAAAATCATTTGGTCTTACACACAAGGGTGTATTTCTGGGCTCTCTGTTCTGTTGCATTAGTTTGTGGTACTGACTTGAATCAGTACCACAGTGTCTTGATTAGTTTTGTTTTGTAGTATGTTTTGAAATCAGAAATTGGGAGACCTCTAACTTTGTTTTATCTCCTCAAGATGGTTTTGGCTATTTGGGACTCCTTGAAATTCCCTGTGAATTGGAGGATTTTTTTTTTTTCCACTTCTGGAAAAAAATAAAGTGATGGGATGTTGATAGAGATTGCATTCAATCTGTAGATTGATTTAAACAGTATTAAGTCTTCCAGCCAATCCTTGAGCATAGAGTGTATGTCCATTTATTTGCATATTCTTTTATTATTTTTACTTTCAGCAATGTCTTGTAGTTTTCAGTTTATAAGTCTTTTACCTCCTTAGTTCAGTCTCTTTCTAAGTACTTTTCCCTTTTTTTATGCTATGAAAATGGGATTGTTTTCTTAACTTCATTTTATTTCTGAGTATTGTTCATGTATTAGAAGTGTAATTGATTTTTTGGTGTTGATTTTGTATGCTGGAACTTTGCTGAAACCATTCATTAGTTATAACAGGTTTTTGTGTGTATATGTGTAGTGTTGTCCATGTGTAGAGTCTTCTCTTGTGTTGTTGGAAGAGGGTGTTTGCTATGACCAGTGCATTTTCTTGGCAAAACTCTATTAGTCTTTGCCCTGCTTCATTCCGCATTCCAAGGCCAAATTTGCCAGTTACGCCAGGTGTTTCTTGACTTCCTACTTTTGCATTCCAGTCCCCTATAACGAAAAGGACATCTTTTTTGGGTGTTAGTTCTAAAAGGTCTTGTAGGTCTTCATAAAACCTTTCAATTTCAGCTTCTTCAGCGTTACTGGTTGGGGCATAGACTTGGATAACTGTGATATTGAATGGTTTGCGTTGGAGACGAACAGAGATCATTCTGTCGTTTTTGAGATTGCAGAGTTCACTGGAGAAGGGAATGGCAAAACACTTCAGTATTCTTGCCTTGAGAACCCCATGAACAGTATGAAAAGGCAAAATGATAAGATACCGAAAGAGGAACTCCCCAGGTCAGTAGGTGCCCGATATGCTACTGGAGATCAGTGGAGAAATAACTCCAGAAAGAATGAAGGGATGGAGCCAAAGCAAAAACAATACCCAGTTGTGGATGTGACTGGTGATAGAAGCAAGATCCGATGCTGTAAAGAGCAATATTGCATAGGAACCTGGAATGTCAGGTCCGTGAATCAAGGCAAATTGTAAGTGGTCAAACGAGATGGCAAGGGTGAACGTCGACATTCTAGGAATCAGCGAACTAAAATGGACTGGAATAGGTGAATTTAACTCAGATGACCATTATATCTACTACTGCGGGCAGGAATCCCTCAGAAGAAATGGAGTAGCCATCATGGTCAACAAAAGAGTCTGGAATGCACTACTTGGATAAGGGCTTAGATCTGATAGTGAGAGTGCCTGATGAACTATGGAATGAGGTTCGTGACATTGTACAGGAGACAGGGATCAAGACCATCCCCATGGAAAAGAAATGCAAAAAAGTAAAATGGCTGTCTGGGGAGGCCTTATAAATAGCTGTGAAAAGAAGAGAGGCGAAAAGCAAAGGAGAAAAGGAAAGATATAAGCATCTGAATGCAGAGTGCCAAAGAATAGCAAGAAGAGATAAGAAAGCCTTCTTCAGCGATCAATGCAAAGAAATAGAGGAAGACAACAGAATGGGAAAGACTAGAGATTTCTTTAAGAAAATTAGAGATACCAAGGAAACATTTTATGCAAAGATGGGCTCGATAAAGGACAGAAATGGTATGGACCTAACAGAAGCAGAAGATACTAAGAAGAGGTGGCAAGAATACATGGAAGAACTGTACAAAAAAGATCTTCACGACCCAGATAATCATGATGATGTGATCACTAATCTAAAGCCAGACATCTTGGAAAGTGAAGTCAAGTGGGCCTTAGCAAGCATCACTACGAACAAAGCTAGTGGAGGTGATGGAATTCCAGTTGAGCTCTTTCAAATCCTGAAACATGATGCTGTGAAAGTGCTGCACTCAATATGCCAGCAAATTTGGAAAACTCAGCAGTGGCCACAGGACTGGAAAAGGTCAGTTTTCCTTCCAATTCCAAAGAAAGGCAATGGAAAAGAATGCTCAAACTACTGCACAATTGCACTCATCTCACATGCTAGTAAAGTAATGCTCAAAATTCTCCAAGCCAGGCTTCAGCAATACGTGAACCATGAACTCCCTGATGTTCAAGCTGGTTTTAGAAAAGGCAGAACCAGAGATCAAATTGCCAACATCTGCTGGATCATGGAAAAAGCAAGAGAGTTCCAGAAAAACATCTACTTCTGCTTTATTGACTATGCCAAAGCCTTTGACTGTGTGGATCACAAGAAACTGTGGAAAATTCTGAAAGAGATGGGAATACCAGACCACCCAACCTGCCTCTTGAGAAATATGTTTGCAGGTCAGGAAGCAACAGTTAGGACTGGACATGGAACAACAGACTGGTTCCAAATAGGAAAAGGACTATGTCAAGGCTGTATATTGTCACCCTGCTTATTTAACTTCTATGCAGAGTACATCATGAGAAACGCTGGACTGGAAGAAGCACAAGCTGGAATCCAGATTGCTGGGAGAAATATCAATAACCTCAGATATGCAGATGACACCACCCTCATGGCAGAAAGTGATGAGGAGCTTTTAAAAAGCCTCTTGATGAAAGTGAAAGAGGAGAGCGAAAAAGTTAGCTTAAAGCGCAACATTCAGAAAACGAAGATCATGGCATCTGGTCCCATCACTTCATGGGAAATAGATGGAGAAACAGTGGAAACAGTGTCAGACTTTATTTTTTTGGGCTCCAAAATCACTGCAGATGGTGACTGCAGCCATGAAATTAAAAGAGGCTTACTCCTTGGAATAAAAGTTATGACCAACCTAGATAGTATATTCAAAAGCAGAGACATTACTTTGCCGACTAAGGTCCATCTAGTCAAGGCTATGGTTTTTCCTGTGGTCGTCTATGGATGTGAGAGTTGGACTGTGAAGAAGGCTGAGTGCTGAAGAATTGATGCTTTTGGACTGTGGTGTTGGAGAAGACTCTTGAGAGTCCCTTGGACTGCAAAGAGATCCAACCAGTCCATTCTGAAGGCGATCAGCCCTGGGATTTCTTTGGAAGGAATGATGCTAAAGCTGAAACTCCAGTACTTTGGCCACCTCATGCGAAGAGTTGACTCACTGGAAAAGACTTTGATGCTGGGAGGGACTGGGGGCAGGAGAAGAAGGGGATGACCGAGGATGAGATGGCTGGATGGCATCACTGACTCGATGGACGTGAGTCTGAGTGAACTCCAGGAGATGGTGATGGACAGGGAGGCCTGGCGTGCTGCGATTCATGGGGTTGCAAAGAGTCGGACACAACTGAGCGACTGAACTGAACTGAACTGATATGTAATGTTTAGAGTTGTATACATATGAAGTCATGTTGTTTGTGAATTGAGGTAATTTTACTTCTTTTACAATTCTCCTTTGCCTGTTATTTCTGTTTCTTGTCTGATTTCTCTGATTTGAACTTCTGGTACTGTGTTGAATGGTAGTGACAAGAGTGGGCATTCTTGCCTTCTTCCTTATCTTAGAAGAAAAGCTTTTAGTCTTTGACCATTCACTCTCTTGAACTTTTCATTATGTTGAGTGGTTTTATTTCTAGTTTGTTGAGTGTGTTTATCAGTATGAAAGGGTATTGAATTTTGTCAGATGCTTTTATTTTGTCGGCTGAGATGATCATGCAGTTTTTGTTCTTTATTTTGTTAGTTGTTGATTTTCATTTGTTGAACTGTTCTTATATTCTAGGTATACATTCTACTTGATCATAGTATATAATCCTTTTAATGTGCTGTTGGATTTGGTTTATTAGTAGTTGTTGAGTATTTTTGTGTCAGCATTTATTGGGAATATTAGTCTGTAGTTTTTGTTTTTCCATGTTGTATCTTTGTATGGTCTCAATATCAGAATAATACTGGCCTCAACGAATGAGTTTGTAGAGTTGAATTCTTTGGAAGGAATATTGGTGTTAATTCTTCCTTAAATGTTTGGTAGAATTCTCCAGCAAAGCCATCTAGTCCTGTGTTTTTCTTTGGTGAGAGGTTTTTGATTATATCTTCAGTTTCCTTACTGTTCACATTTTCTATTTCTTCACAATTCTGTCTTAGAAGATTGTATCTTTCTAAGATTTTATCCATCTTTTAGGTTCATTATACATAGTATTCTCTTAACAATAGTTTTTATTTCTGTGACATCAATTTTAATGTCATCTTTGATTCCTAATCCTAGTTCTTGAGTCTTCTTTCTTTCTCTCTTTTCTTAGTCTAGCTAAAGTGAAAGTGAAAGTCCGTTGTGTCCCACTTTTTGCAACCCCATTTACTGTAGTCCATGGAATTTTCCAGGCCAGAATACTGGAGTGGGTAGTCTTTCCCTTCTCCAGGAGATTTTCCCAAACCAAGGATAGAACCCAGGTTTCCCTCATTGCAGGAGGATTCTTTACCAGCTGAGCCATAAGGGAACCCCTAAAGGTTTGCCAGTTTTGTTGTTCTCAAAAAACCAACTCTTGGTTTCATTCTGCTTTATTGAGATACCAAGACTGGGTAGCTTGTAAATAATAGGAATTTATTTCTCACTGCTCTGCAGACTTGGAAGCACAAGATCAGGGTGCCAGCACAGTCACATGCAGGTGAAAGCTTTCTTCCCGATTCATAGCTGACACTTCTCACTGTGTCCTCACGTGGTGGAAGGAGCTAGGGAATTTTCTGGAGTGTTTTTCATAAGGCACTAATTCCATTCATGAGGGTTCCATCCTTATGCCTTAAGCACCTCCCAAAAGCCCCATCTCCTAATACCATCATCTTTGGGAGTTTGGATATCATCAATAAATATTTTTTGGAGGACACAAATATTCAAACCATAGCAATTTTGTTGATTTTTTAAAATTTTCTTTTGTATTCACTTATTTATCTCTGTTCCAATCTTTATCATTTCATTTCTTCTATGAACTTTGAGTTTAATTTGTGTTTCTGGTCTCTTGATGTGTAAAGTCACATTGTTGCTTTGAGATCTTTTTAAATAGAAGGGATTGCTGCTATAAACTGCTCTCTTAATGTTGCTTTTGCTGCATCCCTGACGTTTTGGTATGCTGTGTTTTTGTTTGTTTCTAGCTATTTTCTTTTCTTTCTTTTTTTTTGATGTGGACCATTTTTAAAGTCTTAGTTGTTTTACAATATTGCTTGTGTTTTATGTTTTGTTTTTTTTTGGCCACCAGGCATGTGGGATTTCAGCTCCATAACCAGGTATCAAACCCACAGCCCCTGTATTGGATGGTGAATTCTTAACTATAGGACCACCAGGGAAGTTCTTTCTGATACTTTCTTAATTTCCTGGTGATTTCTTTCTTGACCCTGTTTTTGTTTAAGAATACGTTGTTTAATGTCTGCATATTTTTGGATTTTCCTGTTGTTAAGGAATTTTCTCACCTTTTTTTGTGTGAAAATTTTTATTTCTTAGATTTTGAGGGATATTTCCATTAAATATATAATTGATTTTTGATTATTGTTTTCTTTCATCACTTTAAGGAGTCACTGTCTTTTGGCTTGCTTACTGTCTGACAAGAAGAATATAGTCATTCTTGTCTTTATCCTTATTTAAGTAATAGGTCTTTTTCCTGGGACATTTAGTATTTAGCTTTTAGTATTTTCTTCTTCTACTGGTATACCTCTTAATGCCGGCAGTTTCACTATAATACATTAGATTTGTCTCTCTGTGTGTATTTATCCTTTTAGATTTGGTTAGTTACTTGCATCTCTAGTTTTATTGTTTTTATAACATTTGAAAAATGACCAGTATCTCCTCCAGTCCTTTTCCCTCTTTTTTCCTAATTCTGTTTTTTAATATCTATTCTTCATTTCCGTGTGGGGCTCAGGCTTTTTCTTTTTTCCTTTATTCTTAAAACATTTTTTTCTTCAAGTTATCTTTTGTGCTGTATTATCTAATCTGTTTAAGTCTTATCCAATGAAAACTTCATTTCAGATAGTTTATTTTTTTTCATCTCTAAAATTTCAATTTAGCTCTTTTTCCTATCCATTTCCATTACATCTCTAAGTACATGGGACATATTTATATTTGCTTTTTATAAGATTATTTTTGTTAATTCTACTGCTTCTGCTATTTCTGTGTCTGGTTTTATTTTGTGTGTGTGTCTGTGTGTGTGTGTGTGTTTTAACTGACTAAGTTTTCTCCTCTTTGTGAGTCATAGTTCCCAGTTTTTCTTATGTCTAGTAATTTTTTATTGAATTCTTGACATTTAAAATTTTTACATTGTGGAGGCTGGATTTTAAGTTTTTAAAGAGTTTCAGGCATGCCTCTGAGATACTGAGGATTCAGTTTCAGACAACTGCAATAAAGTGAATATTGCAACAAAGTGAATCACATGAACTCTTTGGTTTCCAAGTGCACAGAAAAGTTGTGTTTAAACTATACTCTTGTCTGTTAAGTGGGCAGTAGTGTTGTCTAGAAAACAATGTAATAATATACCTGAATTGAAAATGCTTTACTGCTAAAAAATGCTAACCATTATCTGCTGCTGCTGAATCACGTGAGTCGTGTCCAACTCTGTGTGACCCCATAGACTGCAGCCCACCAGGCTCCTCCAGGCTCCTCCGTCCCTGGAATTCTCCAGGGAAGAACACTGGAGTGGGTTGCCATTTCTTTCTCCAATGCATGAAAGTGAAAAGTGAAAGTGAAGTGCCTCAGTCGTGTCCAACTCTTTGCGACCCCATGGACTGTAGCCCACCAGGCTCCTCCGTCCATGGGATTTTCCAGGCATGAGTACTGGAGTGGGGTGCCACGGCCTTCTCAAAACCATCATCTGAACCTTCAGTAAGATGTAATCTTTTTGCTGGTGGAGGTTCTTGCCTTGATGTTCATGTCTGCTGACTCATCTGGGTGGTGGTTGCTGAAAGGGGGTTGCTATGGCAGTTTCTTCAAATAAGACAAGAGTGACGTTTTCAACATCAATTACTCTTTCCTTCCCAGACAGTTTCTCTGTAGCATGCAGTGCTGCTTGATACCATTTTACCCACGTAGAACCTCTTTCAAAATTGAAGTCTGTCCTTTTAAACATTGCTACAGTTTCATCAACTAAAGTTTATGCCGTATTTTACATCCTTTGTTGTCATTTCAACAGTCTTTGTAACAGCTTCATCAGGAGTAGATTCTGTGTCAAGAAATTACTTTCTTTGCTCATCTGTAAGAGACAACTCCTCATCCGCTGAAGTTTTACCATGATCTTACAGCACTTCAGTCACATCTTCAAGTTTCAGTTTTAAATTTTGGTTCTGCTGTTTCTATCACATCTGCAATATTTTCCTTCACTGAATCTTGAACCCCTCAAAGTCATCCATAAGATTTCTACTCAGTTCTTTCAAACCATTATTGATGTTGATATTTTGACCTCTTCCTTTGAATCATTAATGTTTTATGATTGGTGACTCCTTTCCAGAAGGTTTTCAGTTTACTCTGCCCAGAACTATCAAGGGAATCACTGTCTATGGCACTTACAGCTTTATGAAATACATATCATAAGGCTATATATGAAATATGTATATAAGTGTTAATGCTTGAAAGTTGAAATTGCTCCTTGATCATAGGCTGCAGAATGGACATTGTGTTAGCAGGAAGGAAAACAGTATTATCTTTGTGCATTTTCAAAGAGCTCTTGGGTGACCAAGTGCATTGTCAATGAGTAGTAATGTTTTGAAAGGAATCTTTTTTTTCTGAGCAGCAGGTCTCAAGAGTGGGCTTATAATATTCAGTTGTAAAATAGATGTATTGTCATTCAGGCTTTATTATTCTACTTACAGAGCACAGGCAGAGTGGATTTAGCATAATCCTTAGGGACCCGAGGATTTTCAGAGGGTAAATGAACATTGGTGTCAACTTAAACTCACCAGCTTCATTGGCTCTTGCCCTGTGAAGCTTTGATGCCAGGTGTTGATCTGGCTCTCTAGCTGTTCAAGTCTTCGATGGTATTTTCTTGCAATATAAGACTGTTGCATCTCCATTGGAAATCTGTTGTTTGGTGTTATCGTTCAGTCCCCAAGGTGCATTAGACTCTTTGTGACCTTGTGGACTGCAGCATGCCAGGCTTCCCTGTCCTTCACTGTCTCCTGGAGTTTGCTCAGACTCATGTCCATTGAGTTGATGATGCCATCCAGCCATCTCATCCTCTGTTGTCCCCTTCTCCTTCTGTCCTCAGTCTTTCTGAGCATCAGGGTCTTTTCCAATGAGTTGGCTCTGCATTGGTGGCCAAAATATTGGAGGTTCAGCTTCAGCATCAGTCTTTTCAATGAATATTCAGGACTGATTTCCTTTAGGATTGACTGGTTTGATCTCCTTGCAGTCCAAGGGACTTTCAGGAGTCTTCTCTAGCACCACAATTGAATAGTATCAATTCTTTGGTGCTCAGCCTTCTTTATGGTCCAGCTCTCACATCCATACATCACTACTGGAAAAACCATAGGTTTGACTAGATGGACCTTTGTTGGCAAAGTGATTTCTCTGCTGTCTAGGTTTGTCATAGCTTTTCTTCCAAGGAGGGCTTCTCTGATAGCTCAGTTGGTAAAGAATCCACCTGTGATGCAGGAGACCCAAGTTCAGTTCCTGGGTCAGGAAGATCCAGTGGAGAAGGGATAGGCTACCCACTCCAGTATTCTTGGGCTTCCATTGTGGTTCAGCTGGTAAAGAGTCTGCCTGCAATGCAGGAGACCTAAGTTCAATCCCTGCGTTGGGAAGATCCCCTGGAGAAGGGAAAGGCTACCCACTTAAGTATCGTGGCCTGGAGAATTCCATGGACTGTATGGTCCATGGGGTTGCAAAGAGTTGGACATGATTGAGCCACTTTCACTCGCTTCACTTCTTTCCAGGAGCAAGCATCCATTTAATTTCATGGCTGCAGTCACTGCAGTGATTTTGGAGCCCCAGAAAATGAACTCTGTCACTGTTTCCACTTTTTCTGCATCTGTTTGCCATGAAGTGGTGGGACCAGATGCCATGATCTTGTTTAGTGTAGGTGCCTGCGTCTTGCTGGATCTTCTGTGTAACTTGCTGTGGCATCTGCATGAGTACTTTCCTTCACCTTGCACTCTCACGTTATGGAGATGGCTTCTTGCCTTAAAACTCATGATTCACCCTTTGCTAGCTACAGACTTTCCTTTTGCCACTCCTTTACCTTTCTCTGTCTTCATAGATGGGTTTCCCTTGTGGCTCAGCTGGTAAAGATACATAGATGTGAAGAAAATCAGGGCTTTGATCTGGATTAAGCTTTGGTTTAAGGTAATGCTGTGGCTCATCTAACCAGATTACTAAGACTTTCTCCTTATCAGCAGTAAGGCTGTTTTGTTTTCTTATCATTTGTGTGCTCACTGGAGTAGTGCTCTAACTTTTCTTCAAGAACTTTTCCCATATGGAACTTTTCCCGCTATGGAGAACAGTCTGGAGATTTCTTCAAAAAGCTAGGAATAATCTACCATATGACCCAGAAATCCTACTACTGGTCACATACCCTGAGAAAACCATAATTCTAGAAGAAGACACATGTACCTGAACATTCATTGTAGCACTATTTACAATAGCCAAACATGAAAGCAGCCTAGCTGTCCATTGACAGATGAACAGATAGAGAGGCTGTGGTACATATATACACACAATGGAATATTACTCAGCCACAAAAAGGAACACATTTGAGTAAGTTCTGGTGAGGTGGGTGAACCTAGAGCCTGTTATACAGAGTGAAGTAAGTCAGAAAGAGAAAAGTAAATTCCGTATATTAACACACATACATGGAATCTATTAATATAAAAATTGTACTGATGAACCTGCTTGCAGGGCAACAGAAGACATAGGGAACAGACTTACCGACACAGCGAGGGGAGGAGAGGATGGGATACTTGAAAGAGCAGTACTGAGACATGCCCATTACCATATGTGAAGTAGATGGCCAGTGGACATTTGCTGTGTGACTCAGGGGATTCAGCCAATGCCCTGTGACAGCCTAGAGGGGTGGGAGGCAGGAGGAAGTTTCAAGAGGGAGGGGACGTATGTATATCTAAGGCTGATACATGTTGATGTGTGAAAGAAACCAACACAACTTTGCAAAGCAATTATCCTCCCATTAAAAATAAATTAAACAACAAAAAAGAACTTTTCCTTGGCATTCACAACTTGGGTAACTGTTCAGCACAGGAGGCCTGGCTTATGGCCTGTCTCAGCTTTTGACAAACCTTCTTCACTAACTTTAATCATTTCTAGCTTTTAATTTAAAGTGAGAAATGGATGACTCTTCTTTTTGCTTGAACACTTGGAGGTTGTTTTAGAGTTAGTAATTGGCTTAATTTCGATATTGTTTTGTCTCGGATTAGGGAGGCCCGAGGAAAAGGGAGAGTGAAGGGGAATGGCCAATTGGTGGAGCAGTCAGCACAGATAACTTTTATTAGGCTCATATGGGTGCAGTTCATGGAATCCCAAAACACATTGCAATGGTAACATCTAAGATCATTGCGTACAGATCATTATAAAAGCATCATAATAATGAAAAAGTTTGAAATATTGTGAAAATTACCAAAATGTGAAATACGACACAAAGTGAGCAAATGCTGTTGGAAAAGTGGTACCAGTAGTTTTGTTTTAGGCAGGGTTCCAACAAACCTTACTTTTATAACAAAAAACCTCAGTATCTGAAAACATAAAAGAAGGTATGCCTCTATAGACTTGTTCTGGGAGGCAGTTAAGTTACCTTGTAGTTTGGCTCAGTGCTTTTGAAGCCTGTTTTTAAGCTCCTTTTGGGAAGTCTAAGTAGCTTTGGGGCTTCACTGCTGGCTCAATAAAGAATCTGCCTGCAATGAAGGAGATGCAGGAGATAGAGGTTCAATTCCTGGATCAGGAAAATCCCCTGGAGGAGGGCATGGCAACCCACTCTAATATTCTTGCCTGGAGAATCCACGGTCAGAGGAGCCTGGTGGGCTACAGTCCATGGGGTTGATAAGAATTGGGCAACTGAGTATGCACGCAAAGTAGCCTTTATGCTTTGGTAATGCGGTCTCTCTTGTAAAACAAAGCTGTTCTGGGATGTATTCTCATAACTATTGTTTACTTAACTATTGTTGGTGGGAAAGATTCTCAGCCTTGTGTGATCTCTGGGAGTTGTTCTTTTTAAAAATCTTTTTTTTTCTCCTTAGGAAATCAGTTTTGTTGGGCTTTGTAGCATGTTTTTGTAAGCATGTACAGATTGGCATTCAGCTAGATAGTCAAGGGAACTGTTCGGCAGATTGGTGGACTTCTTTCTTGGTATAGCTCTTTTTTCACAGGTATTCTATAGTGTAAATTTTATTTGCCTTGCCTCTCCAAACTCTCATCTTTGTTTCTTTAACTCAGCAAAATTGCTGGGCTCTTTGAGTTCCTCTCAGGGTGCTATGTTTTGGATATAGCCTTCAGATGTAAAGCCTGGGCGATAGCAGGGCTTTTCTTACCTCTTTTCCTCTTCTTATGGATCACAGTCCTGAAATGTCTGATATCTAATGTGTGAAAATAGTTTCCCATAACTTTTTTTTGAGTTTTTTTAGCTGTTTACAGCAGACAGATAATACCCTCTTACTTCCTTGTAGTCAGAAGTGGAAGTCCTGTAATGGACACTTTCAAATTTTTAAGTTGTTTGAACTTTCAGTAGCATTCTTGAAAGTGGTCAAGTACTACTTTCTTGTCCTTCATGACCTCATTTCTTAATTATTTATGTTTTCCTGGGGTCTTTTTTCTCTTTGATCCTGTTTCTTCTTAGACATTTTCTTGATGGCTTTATCCCTTATCATACCTTTAGGCTTCGTCTGTGTGCTGTGTGTGTGTGTGTGTTTGTGTTAGTCGCTCAGTTGTGTCCAACACTTTGCAAGCCCATGGACCATAGCCCACCAGGCTCCTCTGTCCCTGGAATTCTCCAGGAAAGAATACTGGAGTGGATAGCCATTCCCTTCTCCAGGGGATCTTCCTGATCCAGGGATTGAACCTGGATCTCCTGCATTGCAGGTAGATTCTTTACCATGACACCAAAAAAATGACGTTGCCAATTCAGATCTCATATAAACAGTTGGTTACTGAAAGTATACATTTGGATGAGAGGAGTTAAACCCAAAACATTCCTCTTCAAGCTTTTTTCTGGTGTTCTTTAGTTTGGTAAATAATGTTACATCAGTCATTTGCTTAAACCAAAGGCTTAAGAGACATTCTCAACTTCTGTCTTTCTTGCATCTCTGTATATTTAATCAAAACCACTTTCTGTTGACTGTGCCTGCTCAATATCTTGATTAGCTTGTCTTCTCTCAGTTCTTATAGCCACTGCTACTATATTCTTTGCATCCATATTTTGAACAACCCCCTGCTAGTTTCCCTTCTCTAGTGTTACTTGTTGCATGTCTTTCCTCTTGATTACAGGGGATGATCTTTTAAAAATAGAGCTCCTTAATATGGTTTACAAGACTCTTTTTAACCTGACTCTTTTTACCTCTGCAACCTGACCTCTTTTACTTTATTCGTATGGAATTACTTTTGGTCTGTCAACCATGTATAATGTCTGTCACTTCTTGTTTCTAGATATTTCAGCCCATGCCATACAGTGGATAACTAAAAAAAAAATTATTTATTTTAGTTGGAGGCTAATTACTTTACAATATTGTATTGCTTTTGCCACACATCAACATGAATCCGCCACGGGGGCACATGAGTTCCCATTCCTGAACCCCCCTCCCACCTCCCTCCCCATACCATCCCTCTGGGTCATCCCAGTGCACCAGCCCCAAGCATCCTGTATCCTGCATTGAACCTAGACTGGCGATTTGTTTCACATATGGTATTATACATGTTTCAGTGCCATTCTCCCAAATCATCCCACCCACTCCCTCTCCCACAGAGTCCAAAGGACTGTTCTATATATCTGTGTCTCTTTGGCTGTCTCGCATACAGGGTTATCGTTACCATCTTTCTAAATTCCATATATATGCCTTAGTATACTGTATTGGTGTTTTTCTTTCTGGCTTACTTTACTCTGTATAATCGGCTCCAGTTTCATCCACCTCATTAGAACTGATTCAGATGTATTCTTTTTAATGGCTGAGTAATACTCCATTGTGTATATGTACCATAGCTTTCTTATCCATTCATCTGCTGATGGATATCTAGGTTGCTTCCATGTCCTGGCTATTATAAACAGTGCTGCGATGAACATTGGGGTACATGTGTCTCTTTCAATTCTGGTTTCCTCGGTGTGTATGCCAAGCAGTAGGATTGCTGGGTCATAAGGCAGTTCTATTTCCAGTTTTTAAGGAATCTCCACACTGTTCTCCATAGTGGCTGTACTAGTTTGCATTCCCACCAACAGTGTAAGAGGGTTCCCTTTTCTCCACACTCCCTCCAGCATTTATTGCTTGTAGACTTTTGGATCACAGCCATTCTGACTGGCGTGAAATGGTACCTCATTGTGGTTTTGATTTGCATTTCTCTGATAATGAGTGATGTTGAGCATCTTTTCATGTGTTTGTTAGCCATCTGTATGTCTTCTTTGGAGAAATGTCTATTTAGTTCTTTGGCCCATTTTCTGATTGGGTCGTTTATTTTTCTGGAATTGAGCTGCATAAGTTGCTTGTATATTTTTGAGATTAGTTGTTTGTCAGTTGCTTCATTTGCTATTATTTTCTCCCATTCAGAAGGCTGTCTTTTCACCTTGCTTATAGTTTCTTTTGTTGTGCAGAAGCTTTTAATTAGGTCCCATTTGTTTATTTTTGCTTTTATTTCCAATATTCTGGGAGGTGGGTCATTGAGGATCCTGCAATGGCACCCCACTCCAGTACTCTTGCCTAGAGAATCCCATGGACAGAGGAGCCTGGTGGGCTGCAGTCCGTGGGGTTGCGAAGAGTTGGACACGACTGAGGGACTTCACTTTCACTTTTCACTTTCATGCGTTGGGGAAGGAAATGGCAACCTGCTCCAGTGTTTTTGCCTGGAGAATCCAAGGGATGGGAGCTTGATGGGCTGCCGTCTCTGAGGTTGTACAGAGTTGGACACAACTGAAGCAACTTAGCAGCAGCAGCTGTGATTTATGTCAGAGAGTGTTTTGCCTATGTTCTCCTCTAAGAATTTATACTTTCTGGTCTTATGTTTAGATCTTTAATCCATTTTGAGTTTATTTTTGTGTATGGTGTTAGAAAGTATTCTAGTTTCATTCTTTTACAAGTGGTTGACCAGTTTTCCCAGAACCACTTGTTAAAGAGATTGTCTTTTCTCCAATGTATATTCTTGCCTCTTTTGTCAAAGATAAAGTGTCCATAGGTGCGTGGATTTATCTCTGGGCTTTCTATTTTGTCCCATTGATCTGTATTTCTGTCTTTGTGCCAGTACCATATTGTCTTGATGACTGTGGCTTTGTAGTAGAGCCTGAAGTCAGGCAGGTTGATTCCTCCATTTCCATTCTTCTTTCTCAAGATTGCTTTGGCTATTCGAGGTTTTTTTTTTTTTAAATTTATTTTTTATTTTACTTTACAATTCTGTATTGGTTTTGCCATACATTGACATGAATCCACCACAGGTGTACATGTGTTCCCAAACATGAACCCTCCTCCCACCCCCCTCCCCACAACATCTCTCTGAGTCATCCCTGTGTACCAGCCCCAAGCATGCCGTATCCTGCATCGGACATAGACTGGCGATTCGATTCTTACGTGATATTATACATGTTTCAGTGCCATTCGAGGTTTTTTGTATTTCCATACAATTGTGAAATTATTTGTTCTAGCTCTGTGAAAAATACAGTTGGTAGCTTGATAGGGATTGCATTGAGTCTATAGATTACTTTGGGTAGTATACTCATTTTCACTATATTGATTCTTCCGATCCATGAACATGGTATATTTCTCCATCTATTAGTGTCCTCTTTGATTTCTTTCACCAGTGTTTTATAGTTTTCTATATATAGGTCTTTAGTTTCTTTAGGTAGATATATTCCTAAGTGTTTTATTCTTTTCGTTGCAGTGGTGAATGGAATTGTTTCTATTTTCTCATTTCTATCTTCTCATTGTTAGTGTATAGGAATGCAAGGGATTTCTGTGTGTTGATTTTATATCCTGCAACTTTACTATTTTCATTGATTAGCTCTAGTAATTTTCTGGTGGAGTCTTTAGGGTTTTCTATGTAGAGGATCGTGGCATCTGCAAACAGTGAGAGTTTTACTTCTTCTTTTCCAATTTGGACTTCTTTTATTTCTTTTTCTGCTCTGATTGCTGTGGCCAAAACTTCGAGAACTATGTTGAATAGTAGTGGTGAAAGTGGGCACCCTTGTCTTGTTCCTGACTTTAGGGGAAATGCTTTCAATTTTTCACCATTGAGGATAATGTTTGCTGTAGGTTTGTCATATATAGCTTTTATTATGTTGAGGTATGTTCCTTCTATTCCTGCTTTCTGGAGAGTTTTATCATAAATGGATGTTGAATTTTGTCAAAGGCTTTCTCTGCATCTACTGAGATAATCATATGGCTTTTATGTTTCAATTTGTTAATGTGGTGTATTACATTGAATGATTTGTGGATATTGAAGAATCTTTGCATCCCTGGGATAAAGCCCACTTGGTCATGGATTATGATCTTTTTAATGTGTTGTTGGATTCTGTTTGCTAGAATTTTGTTAAGGATTTTTGCATCTATGTTCATCAGTGATGTTGGCCTGTAGTTTTCTTTTTTCGTGGCATCTTTGTCAGGTTTTGGTATTAGGGTGATGGTGGCCTCATAGAATGAGTTTGGAAGTTTCCCTTCCTCTGCAATTTTCTGGAAAAGTTTGAGTAGGATAGGTGTTAGCTCTTCTCTAAATTTTTGGTAGAATTCAGCTGTGAAGCCGTCTGGACCTGGGCTTTTGTTTGCCGGAAGATTTCTGATTACAGTTTCAATTTTCGTGCTTGTGATGGGTCTGTTAAGATTTTCTATTTCTTCCTGGTTCAGTTTTGGAAAGTTGTACTTTTCTAAGAATTTGTCCATTTCTTCCACGTTGTCCATTTTATTGGCATATAATTGCTGGTAGTAGTCTCTTATGATCCTTTGTATTTGTGTGTTGTCTGTTGTGATCTCTCCATTTTCATTTCTAATTTTATTGATTTGATTTTTCTCTCTTTGTTTCTTGATGTGTCTGGCTAATGGTTTGTCAATTTTATTTATCCTTTCAAAGAACCAGATTTTGGCTTTGTTGATTTTTGCTATGGTCTCTTTTGTTTCTTTTGCATTTATTTCTGCCCTAATTTTTAAGATTTCTTTCCTTCTACTAACCCTGGGGTTCTTCATTTTTTCCTTTTTTAGTTGCTTTAGGTGTAGAGTTAGGTTATTTATTTGACTTTTTTCTTGAGGTATGCCTGTATTGCTATGAACTTTCCCCTTAGCACTGCTTTTACAGTGTCCCACAGGTTTTGGGTTGTTGTGTTTTCATTTTTATTCATTTCTATGCATATTTTGATTTCTTTTTTGATTTCTTTTTTATTTCTTCTGTGATTTGTTGGTTATTCATTAGCGTGTTGTTCAGCCTCCATATGTTGGAATTTTTAATAGTTTTTCTCCTATAATTGAGATGTAATCTTACTGCATTATGTTCAGAAAAAATGGCTTGGAATGATTTCAGTTTTTTTGAATTTAGCAAGGCTAGATTTATGGCCCAGGATGTGATCTATCCTGGAGAAGTTTCTGTGTGCACTTGAGAAAAAGGTGAAGTTCATTGTTTTGGGGTGCAGTGTCCTATAGATATCAATTAGGTCTAACGGGTCTATTGTATCATTTAAAGTTTGTGTTTCTTTGTTAATTTTCTGTTTAGTTGATCTATCCATAGATGTGAGTGGGGTATTAAAGTCTCCCACTATTATTGTGTTATTGTTAATTTCCCCTTTCATACTTGTTAGCATTTGTCTTACATATTGTGGTGCTCCTATGTTGGGTGCATATATATTTATAATTGTTATATCTTCTTCTTGGATTGATCATTTGATCATTATGTAGTGTCCTTCTTTGTCTCTTTTCACAGCCTTTGTTTTAAAGTCTATTTTATCTGATATGAGTATTGCTACTCCTGGTTTCTTTTGATCTCTATTTGCATGGAATATCTTTTTCCAGTCTTTCACTTTCAGTCTGTATGTGTCCCTTGTTTTGAGGTGGGTCTCTTGTAGACAACATATATAGGGGTCTTGTTTTTGTATCCATTCAGTGAGTCTTTGTCTTTTGGTTGGAGCATTCAACCCATTTACGTTTAAGGTAGTTATTGATAAGTATGATCCCGTTGCCATTTACTTTATTGTTTTGGGTTCAGGTTTATACACCCTTTTTGTGTTTCCTGTCTAGAGAATATCCTTCATCATTTGTCGGAGAGCTGGTTTGGTGGTGCTGAATTCTCTCAGCTTTTGCTTGTCTGTGAAGCTTTTGATTTCTCCTTCATATTTGAATGAGATCCTTGCTGGGTACAGTAATCTGGGCTGTAGGTTATTTTCTTTCATCACTTTAAGTATGTCTTGCCATTCCTTCCTGGCCTGAAGAGTTTCTATTGAAAGATCTGCAGTTATCCTTATGGGAATCCCCTTGTGTGTTATTTGTTGTTTTTCCCTTGCTGCTTTTAATATTTATTCTTTGTGTTTGATCTTTGTTAATTTGATTAATATGTGTCTTGGGTGTTTCGCTCTGGGTTGATCCTGTTTGGGACTCTCTGGGTTTCTTGGACTTGGGTGATTATTTCCTTCCCCAATTTAGGGAAGTTTTCAACTATTATCTCCTCAAGGATTCTCTCATGGTCTTTCTTTCTGTCTTCTTCTTCTGGGACTCCTATGATTTGAATGTTGGAGTGTTTAATATTGTCCTGGAAGTCTCTGAGATTGTCCTCATTTCTTTTAATTCCGTTTTCTTTTTTCCTCTCTGATTCATTTATTTCTTCTACTTCACTAATCCTATCTTCTGCCTCCGTTATTCTATTTGTTGCCTCCAGAGTGTTTCTGATCTCATTTATTGCATTATTCATTATATATTGACTCTTTTTTATTTCTTCTAGGTCTTTGTTAAACCTTTCTTGCATCTTCTCCATCTTTGTCTCCAGGCTATTTATGTGTGATTCCATTTTTATTTCAAGATTTTGGATCATTTTCACTATCATTATTTGGAATTCTTTATCAAGTAGATTCCCTATCTCTTCCTCTTTTGTTTGGTTTGGTGGGCATTTCTCCTGTTCCTTTACTTGCTGGGTATTCCTCTGTCTCTTCATCTTGTTAATATTGATGCGTTTGGGGTGGCCTTTCTGTATTCTGGCAGTTTGTGGAGTTCTCTTTATTGTGGAGTTTCCTCACTGTGGGGGCGGGAAGGGGTTGTATCGGTGGCTTGTCAAGGTTTTCTTGGTTAGGGAAGCTTGGGTTGGTGTTCTGGTGGGTAGAGCTGGATTTCTTCTCTCTGGAGTGCAATGAAGTATCCAGTAATGAGTTATGAGATGTCAGTGGTTTTGGAGTAACTTTGGGCAGCCTGTATATTGAAGCTCAGGGCTGTGTTCCTGTGTTGCTGGAGAATTTGTGTGGTATGTCTTGCTCTGGAACTTGCTGGCCCTTGGGTGGTGCTTGGTTTCTGTGTAGGTATGTGTAGGTTGATTAATGTTCCCTGGAGTCAGGAATTCTCTGATGTTCTCAGGATTTGGACTTAAGCCTCCTGCTTCTGGTTTTTAGTCTTATTTTTACAGTAGTCTCAAGACTTCTCCTTCTATACAGCACTGTTGATAAGACATCTAGGTTAAAGATGAAAAGTTTCTCCACAGTGAGGGACACATAGAGAGGTTCACAGAGTTACATGGAGAAGAGAAGAGGGAGGGGGGAGTTAGAGGTGACCCGAATGAGATGAGGTGGAATCAAAAGAGGAGAGAGCACGCTAGCCAGTAATCACTTCCTTATGTGCACTCCACAGTCTGGACTGCTCAGAGATGTTCATGGAGTTATACAGAGAAGAGAAGAGGGAGGATGGAGACAGAGGTGGCCAGGAGGATAAAGGGGAGAATCAAAAGGAGAGAGACAGATCCAGCCAGTAATCATTTCCCTAAGTGCTCTCCACCATCTGGAACACAGAGATTCACAGAGTTGGGTAGAGAAGAGAAGGGGGAGGGAGGAGACAGAGGCGACCTGGTGGAGAAAAAGGAGAGTCCAAAGGAGGAGAGAGCAGTCAAGCTAGTAATCTCTCTCCCAAGTAAAAATGGGTACTGAAGATTGGGTTCTTAAAGGTACAAAATTGATAACAAATACCAAAAGCAAAGATTAAAAATCTAGAGTAGAGGTTGGATTTTCAAAAATACAATATTAAAGAAAAGAAGAAGAAGAAAAACAAAGTCACAAAAATTATTAAAAAATATACATGAAGTTTGCTTTAAAAAATAGGGTTTTTTTTTTAAAAGTAACAGTAGGTTATAAAAATGAAAATTAAAGGAGTAATAGAGGACTTAAAAATTTAAAAAAAATAAAAAAGAAAGGAATGATCGTAAAAATAGTAAAAATATATTTAGGACTTTCTCTGGTATTGTTGTGGGCAGTGTGGGGTCAGTTCATTTTTGGATAGTTCCTTGGTCTGGCTTGTATTTCTCAAGATCTATAGGCCCCTTCCTATGTAGTCAGTACTAACTACAGGGTTTTAATCTATTGCACCTGTCACTTCCAAGGTGGTTCCCTCTGTTTTAGCTTCTTCTGTTTGCTGGTCTCTTCAATGTCTGATTTCCACCCTAACACAAGGAGGGTGGTGGTGGACACTTTTTTTAGGCTCACTTGTTCATTCACGCTGTGGGGAGGGAGGGATGCTGCAAACAAATAACACTGGTGTGTGGTCGCAATGTCTCAGCCACATTGGGCCTGCCCCCGCTCACGGCGCATGTACCCTCCCTGTCCACACAGCTCAGGCTCTAGTTTGCTCCACTGGGAACCGTCCGAGGCCGGCCCTGGGCTGCAAGCACCTCCCAGGTCTAAGCCGCTCAGGTTCAGGCACTCGGGTAGTCCTCAGAGGTGTAGATTCCGTTGGGCCTGCGTTTTTTGCCCTTCCCAGGTCCGAGCAGCTCTGGTGATGAGGTGTTTGGCGAGCGCGATAGCTGCGACTTACCGCCTCTCCCATCCCTGCTGCTTGGTTTTCTGGGTGTTCAACCGGCACACCTTCTCAGACGGATGATGACTGTCCAGAACCCCAAGAAGTCTTAGTTAGCAAAGAAGCCTGCTTGCAGTTTGGTAGATAATGTCTCTCTGGGGCTGCGATTGCCCCCTTCCGGCTCTGGCTGCCTGTCACCGGAGGGGGATGGTCTGCAGCCAGCTAATTCTGTTCAGTCCTTTGTTCTGTGTGCGGTCCTGGCGGCATTTTATGTTAGAGCTTTTCGCCTGGTAGTTATCCCACAGTCTGGTTTGCTAGCCCAAGTTAGTTCACTCTGATTACCCTCGGGGCATTCAGGCCCGATCCTTACTCTAAGCAATGCAGCCTGCGCCTCCCTGCCCAGTGCCCGCTTGATAGCGGCGGATGCAGGCGTCTGCGCTGCTTCTCTGCTGGGGGAGTTACCATTGGGCTTGTAATCTGTGGGTTTTAATTATTTATTTTTACTCCCTGTTATGTTGCCCTCTGTGCTTCCAAGGTTCACCACAGACTCAGCAGTGAGAGTGTTTCCTGGTGTTTGGAAACTTCTCTCTTTTTAAGACTCCCTTCCCAGGACGGACCTCCGTCCCTACCTCTTTTGTCTCATTTTTTGTCTTTTATATTTTTCCAACCTCCTTTCGAAGACAATGGGCTGCTTTTCTGGGTGCCTGATGTCCTCTGCCGGCATTCAGAAGTTGTTTTGTGGAATTTACTCAGCGTTTAAATGTTCTTTTGATGAATTTGTGGGGGAGAAAGTGGTCTCCCCGTCCTATTCCTCCACCATCTTAGGACCGCCTCCTGGATAACTTTTAAAAAAGCAAAAATAAATTAAAAAGTTTTCTCTATGGCAACCAGTCAAGTAGCCCATAAAGCTAAAAGCTCATAAGTAAAGTCACTACAAGTGGGAATATTTGCAACCAAAATCCCAGAAGAAAAGTGAACAGAGATCATGAATAGATGATTTTGCTTCATAGTATATTAAAGATGCTCAACTTCACTCACAGTAGGAGAAATACAACATAAATCTGAGTTTCAAGTTTTTACCTAGTATATTGGCGGAAATCCAAATATTTCCAAATACAGACTTTAATATATCTATCTAGATATAGAGTTTAGTACTCTGTAGGTAGAATTGTGGGGAAAGAAGATTTCTCATGTATTACTGGTAGGAAAGTAAATCGGTGTAAGCCCCCCAGAGGGCAATTTGCTGGTGTCAATTAATTTACATATATATTGATATAGTGTACAATTGTAGTAGGTAAAATATACCAAAATGGCAACCCACTCCAGTACTGCTGCCTGGAAAATCCCATGGTCTGTGAAGCCTGATAGGCTACAGTCCACGGGGTCGCAAAGAGTGGGACACCACTGAGCGACTTCACTTCAGAATATACCATAATATAATCAATCAGCAACTTAAATAATTAATATATGGCTATTATAACCGTGATTTTATTATGTTATTAAGTTTATATTATGCTTATAGTACATGTACTTACTTATCATTATGTATACTTCCCTATGGGCTTCCCTGGTGGTTCAGCGATAAAGAACCCGCCTGCAGTGCGGGAGATGCTGGAGGCACGGATGCGACCCCTGGGCCAGGAAGATCCACTGGAGGAGGGCATGGCAACCCCCTCCAGTGTTCCTGGACAGAGGAAATTGGCGGGCTACACTCCATAGGGTCATAAGGAGTTGGACATGACTGAAGCGACTGAGCCACACACACAGACACACACACATGTCTATATTTTGGTATTTATATATTTTCTTGCTATCACAGTTTCACGTTTGGGAATTTATCCTAAAGATATACAAGCAAAAAAAATAAATAAAGATATACAAGCACATGTATGAGCTGACTTACCTATAAGCTTATTTATTGCAGTGTTTATAATAGCAAAAGGGAACCTAGATATCTGTAAGTGAAGGATTGCTGAGAAAAAAGAAAAGAATGAAGATGCTGTCTATCAATTTATGTTGTAGACATCTCCAACAAAGATTTTATGTTGTTCCGTAAAACATCAAAGTATGTAGCAGCGTGGGTAAACAAGTATATATACAGTGTGTGTATAAAATGGGCTTCCCTTGTGACTCAGCTGGGCTTCCCTGGTGGCTCAGAGGGTAAAGCGTCTGCCTGCAATGTCGGGAGACCCGGGTTTGATTCCTGGGTTGGGAAGATCCCCTGGAGAAGGAAATGGCAACCCACTCCAGTACCGTTGCCTGGAAAATCCCAGGGACAGAGAAGCCTGGTAGGCTACAGTCCATGGGCTTGCAAAGAGTCAGACACGACTGTGCGACTTCACTTTCACTTTTATATTGTGTGTTAAAAAGGGGGAGAAATAGAAATATTTCTATAAAGGTTTCACAGGAAGGTAATAAAAGTGCTTATTCTTTGAGGTGTTTCTGGGAAGATTAAGAACAGGAGTTGCAAGGAGACTATATACTGTACACGTTTTAGTATTTTTGAGTTTGAATATATTGAAATATCTGAATATATTGTCTCTTAAAATTTTTAACTCTATAGGAGATCTTATGGAAAATGCTTTTTCTTTTGTTTTTCTCATTAGTAAGCTAAAAAAGCTGAGTGAAGACAGTTTGACTAAGCAGCCTGAAGAAGTTTTTGATGTATTAGAGAAACTGGGAGAAGGGTAAGTACAAAAAAACAAAAGTAGCATTTAGATAATGACAAAACAGTTATAACGTCCCATGTAAGATTAGTCCTTCACTAGAGTATATTTAATTGAATTAAACAGTAAATGTATAGAGGGAATGTAACAGTACCTGAACATAGCAAAGGTCATATATGACAAGCCCAAGCTAACATCATACTCTATAATGAAAAACCAAAAGTATAGGAGAACTTGCAAGATAATAAAGGCATAAAACACAAAGCAGATTAGATCAGTAAGAACAGGGAAAAGGAAACAGAGAAAACAAAAATATAAAATAGTAAGATAAATTTAAGTTAGAAGGAATAAAGTGAAATGTATTTCTCACTAAATATCAGTTCTCCCATAGACAATTAGGGTCAATTAAAATGTAAAACTTAGCTATATGCTGTTTATAAGGGCCTGTGTAATACAAAGGGTGGACATATAGTGGTATTTCCTATTAGAGACATCAGATAAGAAAGAGGTAATCACATCAAAAAAGAAAGCACAAATGGCAATGTTTATATCAGGTAAATTAAAGTTAAAAGATCATAAGTGAGTAAAGAGGAGTTAATATTCAGATAAAGAATGAAGAGGGATATTAGGTAATGATATGAAAGAGAACTCACGGTGCAACACAGTAAGACCTGGTGATGCTGTGAATTGAGTTTGCATTGTAATTCAGCTTCTGGCAAGATTAGATGTTGGGTTGCAGAAGTCTCAGTCCTGGACGTATAAGAAATAAGATTTTCTTTGAAGCATTCAGAAGTTTTCTGGCTCTCTCAGTCTTGGCCTGGGAATTTAAGCCCTGAGCTTGGTATATTTGTTCTATGACTTAAGCTTAGTTAGGAGCAGCCATTCCATTCTGCAGTTTTTGTACTCTTATTTTCACTGTAACATTCAATTGATTCAGGTACTTGATCTTCTAAAGCTTTCCCTAGACTCCAGGAACTAAGGGTAATAATTTAAATAATTATTTTGCCATCAGATACCTTAGTCTCAGTGTTCTGCTTGTCCCTTGCATTGAAGTCATTACTATCTTTAAATCTAAGAAAGAACTAATCCAAGATTCCCATTTCTTAAGATTCTTTCCCTTGGAACCACTTCCTTTCCTTCAAACCACTTCCTTCCCCAAGACTATTGGTAGCAGATCATGGTTAGGAAAATAAAGGTTACTCTATGAACTCCAGGTATAAAGAGTTTATTATGAAATTTGGAGCTCGAATGACTTGTGGAAAGGCCAGGGATGCAAGGGTTATGGACTCTGGCAGTGAAGCTCAGAGAAGCTAGTGCTGAAGATCTCAGTTTGAAGCACTGAAGTGGTGTTTCTCAAAAGCTCACATGGGCTCTGCTGGAATCCCTAAGAATCATTTAGATGCTCCCACCAGCTGTCTTAGTCTGCCGCAGCAGTGTGGTGGGTTATCAAGAATCTCAGCAGGAAGCCACTGTGTATCTGATATTTGGTCAGGCATCTGCTGTAGCTGTATTTGAAAAGTGATGGTCTTTCCTCAGCTTTTTGCCATTCAGATTTCATGAATGTTCTTCTCATTGTCAGACTCTTAACTGGGATCCATTCAGGGAAGGGAAATCTGGGAAATGTGGTTCCCAGTTTTCTTTTGTAGTGACAGGAAGACCTTAGAAGAGACTGATGGTGTTGCTTAATTGGCAGTAGTTAATCTAGCTCTTGAGTCTAGACTAGCTTTTGAGGGGCTATACACACACACACACGTGTGTGTATATATATATATATATATATCTATATCAGTTCAGTTCAGTTCAGTTCAGTCGCTCAGTCGTGTCCGACTCTTTGCGACCCCATGAATCGCAGCACGCCAGGCCTCCCTGTCCATCACCAACTCCCGGAGTTCACTCAGATTCACATGGTTTCAAAAGGGGAAATACAGATTTCCCTTGCTCTCTGAAAGTAGAGCATTCTTATGAAACCTTTAGTAAGCTGAAACATCGTAATGCAAAGAAAAGCTTCCCTGGTGGCTCAAATGATAATCTGCCTGCAACGCAAGACACGCAGATTTGATCTATGTCGGGAAGATCCCCTGGAGAAAGAGAATGGCTACCCACTCCAGTATTTTTGCCTGGAGAATTCCATGGACAGAGGAGCTGAAGCATATACATTACAACACATCTTGCTAACGGTTACACAAAATAAATTGTGAGATAAAGGCACAGATCCTCTCAGACAAAGCTCAGAGATATGGTGGCTTGATGCTGACTGTAGTTCTGGGAATGAGCTTGGCGGTGCCACTGTTGCTGCTCATGGTACTTTCTCCCTCTCTAATGGCTCCTGCAAAAATAAATGTTGAATGCTGTTTTTGTTTTCACCTTTTTTTGTAAAAGTGTAAATCCTCTTCAAATTTCATCTGGTTAGTGAAACAAGTGGTAATCCACTTTTGTAAAAATCAAGGGGTGTAAAGTGAACTTTTGAAAAGTGGGCTTAACTGTATACGTGCGTGTGTGTAAATTAGGACTATATACACACACACACACACACACACACACACACACACACACATACACACAAACCCATGCTGAAGGTTTCAGTTACCCCTAAGCAGTCTGGGCAGGTGTGGGACTCATATTTTGCGGATGGTTTTGCTTAAGATGAGATCAGCCTTTTCTCCTAACATGAGATTTTGGCTGTTTTTATTCTATATTCCGTTCTTTTAACTTCCATTTATATATCTTCTTAATGCTGCACTTGTTTGAGTTGACAGACCGTAAGTCTATTTCTTCCATTCATAAGAAACACAGCAAATCTGTTTCTATTAATTTGGTTATTTTAATGAATTTTAAGTCTATAATTGAAGCATTAAAGCTAAGATATAATTCACTTTTAAAATTTGTTTCCTTTGATTTGTCACCATTGAGTAGTATTTTAAATTAGAAAAGACTACATGTGAAGACTCAGACTCTTTCTCTAATAGTTATGGTGTTTGAAGGGAAAAAAATAAAGGAATGTCTTGGTTTCTTTTAGGTCTTATGGAAGTGTATTTAAAGCAATACATAAGGAATCTGGTCAAGTTGTGGCAATTAAACAAGTACCTGTTGAGTCAGATCTTCAGGAAATAATCAAAGAAATTTCCATAATGCAGCAATGTGACAGGTATGAAGAGATTTTATTTCTTTATTTACCTTCATTTTGATAAGTTTTGCTAGTCATGTACAATAAAATGTCTTTGGTCATCCTAGTTTTTTCTTCTGACTTCCCATCAGAAGTAAGACTGATCTTTTAAGAAAGGTGAGAATAGCTTTGTTGGGTTGTCTTAGGACTTTCAGTTCTAAGCAGAAATGATATTATAAAGCAATATGTGGTGATAGAATATACTCAAGCACTTTTCTCATTTTCAGGAAAAATTTACAGGTGAAAATTAGCTTTTGATATTAAGGAGAAGTCATTTAACAGTCCTTTTGCTGTGATTTGTTTTAAATAATTAAAAACACTCCTGGAGGAGGTTGCCAGTAGATGGGGAAAAAATGGAAACAGTGACAGACTGTTTTCCTGGGCTCCAGAATCACTGTGGATGTTGACTGCAGCCATGAAATTAAAAGATGCTTGCTTCTTGGAAGAAAAGCTATGACAAACCTATACGGTGAATTGAAAAACAGAGACATCACTTTGCCAGCAAAGGTCTGTATAGTCAAAGCTTTGGTTTTTCTAGTGGTCATGTATGGATATGAGAGTTGGACCATAAGAACACTCAGTGCTGAGGAACTGATGCTTTTGAATTGTGATGCTGGAGAAGACTCTTAAGAGACCTGTCAATAGCAAGGAGATCAAACCAGTCAATCCTAAAGGAAACCAACCCTGAATATTCATTAGAAGAACTGATGCTGAAGCTGAAGCTCAATACTTTGGCCTCCTGATGTGAAGAACTGACTCATTGGAAAGCACCCTGATGCTGGGGAAGACTGAAGGCAGGAGATGAAGGGGATGACAGAGGATGAGATGGTTGGTTGGCATCACTGACTCAAGGGACATGAGTTTGAGCTGACTCCGGGAGATAGTGAAAGACAGGGAAGCCTGGTGTGCTTCAGTCCATGGGGTCGCAAAGAGTCAGACACAACTGAGCGACTAAACAACAAAAATTAAAAGTCATATTTTATGTAACTTTCATTTATTCAACCAGCATTTACTGGACAACCCTAGTGTGCCAGATATTGTCACAGGATCTAGGAATACCAAGGAAACTAAGACATTGTTTTTCTTCTTGAGGAGCTGGTAATCTAGCTGGGAAGACAGATACTTAAGTGAATAGCTATAGTATAGTGCAGTCATTGTGCATGTAAGGAGATGTGAGAACAAGGAGGAAGGGCACCTACCTCAGCTAGGAGTCAGGAAGTCTGGAATGCTGAGAAAGTGTAAGTCTGGTGAAGAAATGGAGGGATGAGAGAATGCAGAGAATTAAAAGTAGAGAGGTGAAAAACAGCTCACTGTTAGGTGCTGTTCTGATAGTGTTTAGAATTACTGGGGTGGAAAGTAAGAGACAGAGATTCGTCTGAAATGAGTTTGGATAGGTAAATGGAACTGACCATGAAGCTGACCTATTAAGTAGCCTGGCCTTTCCTAAGGGATGCAGAGTCTATAGTTAATCGAAGAGGGATTCATTGTTCTCCCTGTATAAAAGGTCTCTAGGTAGGGTTAGCCACCTAGCACGTGGTCTTTGTTCTCATGCTTATTACCTCATAGTTACAGGAGGGCTGCTCCAGCTCCAGCCTTTTATCTACATTCCAGACAGGAGGAAGATGAGAAGAAGTAGGAAAGGGCTTCCTCAGAAACCCTCAGCTTTTATTTTATTCATCAGAATTGCATCACATGGTGACTTAGAGCTGGTGAACTTAGAGGAGTCTAGACACATTGTCACCTTTAATCAAATCATTGGGCCCTATTAGTAAGAGATGTATAGAAAACTTCCTTTCCTAAAGGTATATAAGATCCATATATTATAAGCTCTTTGGCTAAGGAAGTGAGTGAATAATCCTAGAGGAACTTTGTTGCTTGGATCTGTTAATTTTGCTCTTCTTTATTGTGTGCTGTATATTTAGATCATATTACATATTTTTCATGAAGGCCTTATAAAGTGGTTATAGAAAAAACATACATTCCTCAGTTCCCCAATCAAAATATATAATTGCAGAATTTTTCCAGACCTTGCTCTTTATTTGATAACTTTATAAGAATGTGGCTCCCATAGTTTGATGTAGATAAGGAAAGACTGGACACAGTGTAGTGACGGGCCCTTCAGTTGTGTAATATTTGCATGTAACTATGATTATTTTATTGTAATGATTAAAAATAGTTCAGTTTCTAGTATTTTGCTTTAGAGATTTCAGTTGAGTGTGGTCTAGGAAAAAGCAGTGTCTCAAATATTACCTATCCCCTAATCCTTGTGCATCTTGGTGCCTATCGGCTCTTGTTCAGATTTCTGCAGCAACTTCCTGTATTCACTTTGTCTTTCATTTTTGCCTGCTCCAGACTGTTTCCCCCCCTGAAGTTAGAGTCTTCTTTCTAAAATGCACACCTAATCAAGCCATTCCCTGTTTAAAACCCTTTAGTGGCTCCACATTACTTAGCTGAATCCAGTCTCCTAAAGGATGGCCTGCAAGGTCCTGCATGATCTGGCCAGTGCTTATGCTTCCCCTCTTTTACCCAAGTTTTGCTTTTAAGCACCTGTTTACTTGCGTTCTGTCACCTGCCTCTTAAATTCTTTTGAGTTTGGGGTGATGTCTTACTAAATGCCCTTGGATCCTGCCACATAGTGGCTACTCAAGTATAAACTAATTCCCATCTCGATGACTCAACTGGAATATCCAGAAGCAACTTGATATTTAACATTCTAAAACCAAATTTTTAATTGTTGAAGAAAAACCTTTCAGATCCCTATTTTGTTAATGACATCATCATCTAGTTAGTTTTTCAAAACAGAACTCATCTGTTTCTTTTTCTTATACCTCTGTTGACACTAATACTTGTAGAGTCTCCTTCTGAAATGTCTTCGCTATCTTTATCCTTTCTTCATTCCTTGAGAGAAGGAACCATATTTCTTAGCATACATTGTAGTACCTCGCACTGTACTTTTTGTTCAGTGAATGTGAATAAATATGTGTGGATAAGGAGAATGTGAAAGAGCACTGTAGGTTGAGGGAACCCTAGGGAAATTTGATATTTGTTCTCGTTATGTACTTTAAACTACTAAGTGGAAAAAAAAAAGTAATGAATTAAAGGGGTAGAAAGTGTTGCTCAGTGTCCGACTCTTTTCAACCCCCCACCAGGCTTCTCTGTCCGTGGGATTTCTCAGGCAAAAATACTGGAGCAGGTTGCCAATCTCTTCTCCAAGGGATCATCCCAACCCAGGGATTGAACCCGGGTCTCCTGCATTGCAGTTGGATTCTTTAACATCTGAGCCACCAGTGAAGCCCAAAGGGGTAGAGAATGTAAACAAATTCTAGAAATTTTGTACCACTTTATAGCAGAACAGCTTGCACATAGTAAGTACTTGTCAAAGGATTTGTTGAATGAAATGGTGAAACAGATAATAATATTAGGTTGATGCAAATGTAATTGCAGTTTTGGAACATGAATTTTAAATAATTGTAACTAGGCTTAAACACATTTATTGATCAAAATAGAAACCATTACAATCAACACATTTTTGCCAATGAGAAATAAGTTTGTTTATTCCTGTAGCATAAAAATTCATGCTTCAAGGAACTCTTGGAAAGCATTTTCTGTCTCCTGCTGATTGTGGAAGCATTCATTTTTCCTGCAAATGCAGGAAAATGCTGTCGGAGATGCTTCAAGAAGTGGTAGTCAGTTGGCTGAGAGTTCAGGTGAATATGATGGATGAGGCAAAGTTTTGTAACCCAATTCGTTCAACTTTTGACATGTTGGTTGTGCAGCATGTGGTCTGCTGTTGTGGAGCAGAATCGGGCCCTTTCTGATGAGCAGTGATGGCAGTAGCTGTGGCAGTCTTCTGTGCATCACGTCGATTTACTGAGCGTACTTCTCAGATGTGATGGTGTTGCTGGGATTCAGAAAGCTGTAGTGGATCACATGGGCAGCTGACCACCAGACAGTGACCATGATCTTTTTTTGATGCAAGTTTGGCTTTGGAAAGTGCTCTGGAGCTGCTTCTTGGTTCCGCCACTCAGCTGGTTGTTGCAGAAAATCTGCTTTCGTTGCAGGTCACAATCTGATTGAAAAGTGGTTTGTAGTTGTTGCATAAGAGAAGACAGCACTTCAGAACGACAGTTTGTTTGATTTTCAGTCAGTTCAGGAGGTACCCACTTGCCAAGTTTTTTCACCTTTCTAATTTACCTCAACTGCCAAATGACCATAGAATGATTGACATTGAGTTCTTTGGCAACTTCTCATGTAGTTGTAAGAGGGTCAGCTTAGATGGTCCTCTCAGTTGGTCGTTGCCAACTTCAGATGGCCGGCTACTGTGCTCCTCATCTTCAAGGTGCTTGTCTCCTTCGCAGAACTTCCTGAACCACCACTGCACGGTACGTTCGTTAGCAGTTCCTGGGCCAAATGCATTGTTGGTGCTGAGAGTTGTCTCTGCTACTTTACAACCCATTTTGAACTTGAATAAGAAAATTACTTGAATTTGCTTTTTGTCTAACATTTCCACGGTCTAAAATAAATTTAAAATAAGCAGCAAGTAATGTCATTCTGTTGTTTTTGAGATTGCGCCCAAGTACTGTATTTTGGACTCCCTTGTTGACTATCATGGCTACTTCATTTCTTCTAAGGGATTCTTGCCCACAGTAGTAGATATAATGGTCATCTGAGTTAAATTCACCCATTCTAGTCCATTTTAGTTTGCTGATTCCTAAAACGTCAATGTTCACTCTTGCCATTTCCTGTTTGACCACTCCCAATTTGCCTTGATTCATGGACCTAACATTCCAGGTTCCTATGCAATATTGTTCTTTACAGCATTGGACTTTACTTCCATCACCAGTCATATCCACAACTGGGTGTTGTTTTTGCTTTGGCTCTGTCTCTTCATTCTTTCTGGAGTTACTTCTCCACTGGTTTCCAGTAGCATATGGGGCACCTACCGAACTGGGGAGTTCATCTTTCAGTGTCCTGTCTTTTTGCCTTTTCATACTGTTGATGGGGTTCTCATTCCCTTCTCCAGTGGACCACCTTTTGTCAGAACTCTCCACCATGACCCATCCGTCTTAGGTGGCCCTACACGCATGGCTCATAGTTTCGTTGAGTTAGACAGGCTGTGGTCCATGTGATCATTGATTAGTTTTTTGTGATTGTGGTTTTCAGTCTGTCTGCCTCTGATGGAGAAGGGTAAGAGGCTTATGGAAGCTTCCTGATGGGAGACACTGACTGAGGGGGAAATTGGGTCTTGTTCTGATGGGCGGGGCCGTGTTCAGTTCAGTTCAGTTCAATCGCTCAGTCGGGTCCGACTCTTTGTGACCCCATGAATCACGGCACGCCAGGCCTCCCTGTCCATCACCAACTCCCAGAGTTCATTCAGACTCACGTCCATTGAGTCAGTGATGCCATCCAGCCATCTCATCCTCGGTCGTCCCCTTCTCCTCCTTCCTCCAATCCTTCCCAGCATCAGAGTCTTCCAGTGAGTCAACTCTTCGCATGAGGTGGCCAAAGTACTGGAGTTTCAGCTTTAGCATCATTCCCTCCAAAGAAATCCCAGAGTTGACCTCCTTCAGAATGGACTGGTTGGATCTCCTTGCAGTCCAGGGGACTCTCAAGAGTCTTCTCCAACACCTCAGTTCAAACGCATCAATTCTTTGGCGCTCAGACTTCTTCACAGTCCAACTCTCACATCCATACATGACCACTGGAAAAACCATAGCCTTGACTAGATGGACCTTTGTTGGCCAAGTAATGTCTCTGCTTTTAAATATGCTATTTAGGTTGGTCTTAACTTTTCTTCCAAGGAGTAAGCGTCTTTTAATTTCATGGCTGCAGTCACCATCTGCAGAGATTTTGGAGCCCCAAAAAATAAAGTCTGACACTGTTTCCACTGTTTCCCCATCTATTTCCCATGAAGTGATGGGACCAGATGCCATGATCTTTGTTTTCTGAATGTTGAGCTTTAAGCCAACTTTTCCACTCTACTCTTTCACTTTCATCAAGAGGCTTTTTAGTTCCTCTTCACTTTCTGCCATAAGGGTGGTGTCATCTGCATATCTGAGGTTATTGATATTTCTCTCGGCAATCTTGATTCCAGCTTGTGCTTCTTCCAGCCCAGCGTTTCTCATGATGTACTCTGCATAGAAGTTAAATAAGCAGGGTGACAATATCTTGACGTACTCCTTTTCCTATTTGGAACCAGTCTGTTGTTCCATGTCCAGTTCTAACTGTTGCTTCTTGACCTGCATATAGGTTTCTCAAGAGGCAGGTCAGGTGGTCTGGTATTCCCATCTCTCTCAGAATTTTCCATAGTGTATTGTGACCCACACAGTCAAAGGCTTTGGCATAGTCAATAAAAGAGAAATAGATGTTTTTCTGGAACTCTCTTGCTTTTTCGATGATCCAGTGGATGTTGGGAATTTGATCTCTGGTTCCTCTGCCTTTTCTAAAACCAGCTTGAATATCAGGAAGTTCACGGTTCACGTATTGCTGAAGCCTGGCTTGGAGAATTTTGAGCATTACTTTACTAGCGTGTGAGAGGAGTGCAATTGTTCGGTAGTTTGAGCATTCTTTGGCATTGCCTTTCTTTGGGATTGGAATGAAAACTGACCTTTTCCAGTCCTGTGGCCACTGCTGAGTTTTCCAAATTTGCTGCCATATTGAGTGCAGCACTTTCATAGCATCACCTTTCAGGATTTGAAATAGCTCAACTGGAATTCCATCACCTCCACTGGCTTTGTTCGTAGTGATGCTTTCTAAGGCCCACTTGACTTCACATTCCAGGATGTCGGGCTCTAGGTGAGTGGTCACACCATTGTGATTATCTGGGTCATGAAGATCTTTTTTGTACAGTTCTTTTGTGTATTCTTGTCACCTCTTCTTAATATCTTCTGCTTCTGTTAGGTCCATACCATTTCTGTCCTTTATTGTGCCCATCTTTGCATGAAATATTCCCTTGGTATCTCTGATTTTCTTGAAGAGATCTCTAGTCTTTCCCATTCTGTTCTTTTCCTCTGTTTCTTTGCATTGATCGCTGAAGAAGGCTTTCTTATCTCTTCTTGCTATTCTTTGGAACTCTGCATTCGGATGCTTATATCTTTCCTTTTCTCCTTTGCTTTTCACTTCTCTTCTTTTCACAGGTATTTGTAAGGCCTCCTCAGACAGCCATTTTGCTTTTTTGTATTTCTTTTCCATGGGGATGGTCTTGATCCCTGTCTCCTGTACAGTGTCACGAACCTCATTCCATAGTTCCTCAGGCACTCTATCTATCAGATCTAGTCCCTTAAATCTGTTTCTCACTTCCACTGTATAATCATAAGGGATTTGATTTAGGTCATACCTGAATGGTCTAGCGGTTTTCCCTACTTTATTCAATTTAAGTCTGATTTTGTTAATAAGGAGTTCATGATCTGAGCCACAGTCAGCTCCTGGTCTTGTTTTTGTTGACTGTAAAGAGCTTCTCCATCTTTGGCTGGAGTCTTCTCTTGTGTTGTTGGAAGAGGGTGTTTGCTATGACCAGTGCATTTTCTTGGCAAAACTCTATTAGTCTTTGCCCTGCTTCATTCCGTATTCCAAGGCCAAATTTGCCTGTTACTCCAGGTGTTTCTTGACTTCCTACTTTTGCATTCCAGTCCCCTATAATGAAAAGGACATCTTTTTTGGGTGTGTGTTCTAAAAGATCTTGTAGGTCTTCATAGAACCGTTCAACTTCAGCTTCTTCAGCGTTACTGGTTGGGGCATAGACTTGGATTACTGTGATATTGAATGGTTTGCCTTGGAAACAAACAGAGATCATTCTGTCATTTTTGAGATTGCATCCAAGTACTGCATTTTGGACTCTTTTGTTGACCATGATGGCTACTCCATTTCTTCTGAGGGATTCCTGCCTGCAGTAGTAGATACAATGGTCATCTGAGTTAAATTCACCTATTCCAGTCCATTTTAGTTTGCTGATTCCTAGAATGTCGACGTTCACTCTTGCCATCTCCTGTTTGACCATTTCCAAGTTGCCTTCATTCATGGACCTGACATTTCAGGTTCCTATGCAATATTGTTCTTTATAGCATTGGACCTTGCTTCTATCACCAGTCACATCCACAACTGGGTTTTTTTTTGCTTTGGCTCCATCCCTTCATTCTTTCTGGAGTTATTTCTCCACTGATCTCCAGTAGCATATTGGGCACCTACTGACCTGGGGAGTTCCTCTTTCAGTATCCTGTCATTTTGCCTTTTCATACTGTTCATGGGGTTCTCAAGGCAAGAATACTGAAGTGTTTTGCCATTCCCTTCTCCAGTGGACCACATTGTATCAGACCTTTCCACCATGCCCGCCTGTCTTGGGTGGCCCCACAGGGCATGGCTTAGTTCCATTGAGTTAGACAAGGCTGTGGTCCTAGTGTGATTAGATTGACTAGTTTTCTGTGATTATGGTTTCAGTGTGTCTGTCCTTTGATGCCTTCTTGCAACACCTATCGTCTTACTTGGGTTTCTCTTACCTTGGACGTGGGGTATCTCTTCCCAGCTGCTCCAGCAAAGCGCAGCCACTGCTGCTTACCTTGGGCGAGGGATATCTCCTCACTGCTGCCCCTCCCGACCTTGAATGTGGAATAGCTCCTGTAGGCCTTCTGGTGCCCGCACAGCCACTGCTCCTTGGACATGGGGTTGCTCCTCCTGGCCACTGTCCCTGGCCTTGGGTGTGGGGCAGCTCCTCCCGGATGCTGCCCCTGGCCTCGGGCGGGGGTAGCTCCTCGGCTGCTCCTGTGCTGTTATAGCCTGGCACTCTTGGTCGCTGACCCTGACCTCGACCATGTGCAGTACATCTTTAATCCAATTTTTGTTGATGGGTGGGGCTGTGTCCCCTCCCTGTTATTTACCTGGGGCCAAACTATGGTGGAGATAATGAAGATAATGGTGACCTCCATTGATGCACTGCTGCAATCAGTACCCCGAGCCCTATAGCAGGCCACTGCCAACCCACACCTCTGCCGGAGACTTCTGGACACTCATGGGCAAGTCTGGGTCAGTCTCTTGTGGGGTCACTGCTCCTTTCTCCTGGGTCCTGGTGTGCACAAGTTTCTTTTTGTGCCTGCCAAGAATTTGTCTCCCAGCCCTGTGTAAGTTCTGGCAGCTCTATGGTGGCGTTAATGGTGACCTCCTCCAAGAGGGCGTATGTCATACCCAGGTCTGCTGCACCCAGAGGATGACAGAATGGTCTCTGTTTGCTTCCAAGGCAAACCATTCAATATCACCGTAATCCAAGACTATGCCCCAATCAGTAACGCTGAAGAAGCTGAAGTTGAATGGTTCTATGAAGACCTACAAGACCTTCTAGAACTAACACCCAAAAAAGATGCCCTTTTCATTATAGGGGACTGAAATGCAAAAGAGGAAGTCAAGAAATATCTGGAGTAACAGGCAAATTTGGTCTTGGAATACAGAATGAGGCAGGGCAAAATCTAGTAGAGTTTTGCCAAGAGAACGCTCTGGTCATAGCAGACATCCTCTTCCAACAACACAAGAGAAGACTCTACATGTGGAGATCACCAGATGGTCAATACTGAAATCAGATTCTTTGCAGCCAAAGATGGAGAAGTTCTATACAGTCAGCAAAAACAAGACTGGGAGATGACTGTGGCACAGACCACGAACTCCTTATTTGCAAATTCAGACTTAAATTGAAGAAAGTAGGGAAAACCACTAGACTGTTCAGGTATGACCTAAATCAAATCCCTTATGATTATACAGTGGAAGTGAGAAATAGATTCAAGGGATTAGATCTGATAGACAGAGTGCCTGAAGAACTATGGACAGAAGTTTGTGACATTGTGTAGGAGGCAGGGATCAAGACCATCACTTGATCCAGGGAATGAAATGAATTACAAGGAAAAGAAATGCAAAAAAGCAAAATTGCTGTCTGAGGAGGCCTTGCAAATAGCTGAGGAAAGAAGAGAAGCTAAAAGCAAAGGAGAAAAGGAAAGATATACCCATTTGAATGAAGAGTTCCAAAGAAGAGCAAGGAGAGATAAGAAAGCCTTCCTCAGTGATCAGTGCAAAGAAATAGAAGAAAAGAACAGAATGGGAAAGACTAGCGATCTCTTCAAGAAAATTAGAGATACCAAGGGAAGATTTCATGCAAAGATGGGCTTGATAAAGGACAGAAATGGTATGGGCCTAACAGAAGCAGAAGATATTAAGAAGAGGTGGCAAGAATACACAGAAGAACTATACAAAAAAGATCTTCACAAACTGCATAATCATGATGATGTGATTATCAGCCTAGAGCCAGATATCCTGGAATGCGAAGTCAAGTGGGCCTTAGAAAGCATCACTAGAAACAAAGCTAGTGGAGGTGTTGGAATTCCAGTTGAGCTCTTTCAAATCCTGAAAGATGATGCTGTGAAAGTGCTGCACTCAATATGCCAGCAAATTTGGAAGACTCAGCAGTGGCCACAGGACTAGAAAAGGTCAGTTTTCATTCCAATCCCAGAGAAAGGCAATGCCAAAGAATGTTCAAACTATCACACAATTGTATTCATCTCATCCGGTAGCAAAGTAATGCTTAAAATTCTCCAAGCCAGGCTTCAGCAATACGTGAACCGTGAACTTCCAGATGTTCAAGCTGGATTTGAAATGGCAGAGAAACCAGAGATCAAATTGCCAACATCTGTTGGAGCATTGAAAAAGCAAGAGAGTTCCAGAAAAACATCTATTTTTGCTTTATTGACTATGCCAAAGCCTTTGACTGTGTGAACCACAACAAACTATGGAAAATTCTGAGAGAGATGGGAATACCAGACCACCTGACCTGCCTCTTGAGAAACCTGCATGCAGGCCAGGAAGGAACAGTTAGAACTGGACATGGAACAACAGACTGGTTCCAAATAGGGAAAGAAGTACGTCAAGGCTGTATATTGTCACCCTGCTTATTTAACTTATATGCAGAGTACATCATGAGGAAAGGGGGCTGGATGAAGCACAAGCTGGAATCAAGATTGCTGGGAGAAATATCAGTAACTGCAGATAAGCAGATGACACCACCCTTTGGCAGAAAGTAAAGAAGAACTAGAGAGCCTCTTGATGAAAGTGAAAGAGGAGAGTGAAAAGTTTGGCTTAAAACTCAGAATTCAGAAAACTAAGATCGTGGCATCTGGTCCCATCACTTCATGGCAAATAGATGGGGAAACAGTGGAAACAGTGTCAGACTTTATTTTTTGGGGCTCCAAAACCATTGCAGATGGTGACTGCGGCCATGAAATTAAAAGACACTTACTCCTTGGAAGAAGAGTTGTGACCAACCTTGACAGCATATTCAAAAGTAGAGACATTACTTTGCCAACAAAGGTCCGTCTAGTCAAGGCCATGGTTTTTCCAGTAGTCATGTATGGATGTGAGAGTTGGACTATAGAGAAAGCTGAGTGCTGAAGAATTGATGTTTTTGAACTGTGGTGTTGGAGAAGACTCTTGAGAGTCCCTTGGACTGCACGGAGATCTAACCAATCCATCCTAAAGGAAATCAATCCTGAGTATTGGAAGGAGTGCTGTTGACGCTGAAACTCCAATACTTTGGCCACCTGATGTGAAGAACTGACTCATTTGAAAAGACCCTGATGAGTTGAAGGCAGGAGGAGAAGGGGACAACCGAGGATGAGATGGGTGGATGGCATCTCTGACTCAATGGGTGTGAGTTTGAGTAAGTTCTGGAGTTGGTGATGGACAGGGAGGCCTGGCGTTCTGCAGGCCATTGGGTCGCAAAGAGTTGGACACAACTGAGTAACTGACTGGCTTCTCTCATGGTTCAGAGGGTAAAGCATCTGCCTGCAGCGCAGGAGATCGGGGTTTGATCCCTGGGTCGAGAAGATCCCCTAGAGAAGGAAATGGCTCACTCCAGTATTCTTGCCTGGAGAATCCCATGGATGGAGGAGCCTGGTGGGCTACTGTCTACAGGATCACCAAGAGTTGGACACGACTGAGCAAAAAAACAAAGTGAGAAATGCACATTAAAATAATGTATAACATAATCACATTTATTTAAGAATGTATTCCAGTATGAAACAGCAAAGTTCAACAATGTAAAATCACAATTACCTTTGAACCAACATAATAAAAGTGGATTCCATCTTCTAGATTTCAGTTTTACATTCATATTGAACGTATGAAACAGTGAAGAGGCAAAAAAGTTGGTTAGTTAAAGGATCCTAAAAGTGCCAAAGCATAGGGCGACTGAAAAACTGGGAAATGGCTGGAGCAAGCATTACATTTTAGCTACTACTTAGTGTTAATGCAGATGTGTTATTGAGAATTGGTATAAAAACAGTTTGGACGAAAACAGTAGAAATTGAAAAATGCCCACATAAAATAGTAGAATTTCAGCTAGAGAAAATGAGATCTGTATTTTTGAACCTGATATATTTTCTTAAGTCTATGCAGCTATTTGGGCATTTGGCAAATTGTCTTGCTTTCTACACTGTAAAAAGAGACCAGAGGATGTTTTAAATTTTTTGTTCATTTTAGTGCATACTCAACATGTATTCAATACAGCTTTTTGGCATAAATATTTGGGGGCACCCATCTGCATTGTTTATGGCTGAATCTTTTGTCTAGTCCAGTGCTTGACGCAGAATAGGTATTTAGTAAGTATTTGTTGAATGTGTAAACCATCGAACATTGGTGCTTGACTAAACCTCTATAGGTATATTTTCGAGTTTTTCCAATGTACTCTTCTCTAAGGATGTGCTTCTAGGGGTATTTTCCTCAAACAGTGAAGAATCAAGCAGAGTGGGAAATTTAGCTCTTACTTTTATCTTTTTCTCTATATTGGAGCTCATTCTAAAATTTTATTTAAGGTTCTGGTGCTGAAGTATAATTAAGAACTATTTTACAGGTATAGAAAATGAGATCTAGAGATTTTACATGGATTGTCCTAGATCACAGCTAATGACTAGGATGATATGAGGAATGATATTTGCTGACTGCAGGGCCATTGCTGAAGAAAGCAATATCTATACAAAGATTCCAACAGTTCAAAGTAAAGTACTCATTCTCAAGGCAAGGCTAGAGATGGAGGCAAGAGCTGGTCAGCAGTACTTTTGAATACCATGTGCCCAGGTAACGTGGATACAAGGGAACCGCAAACCTCTACACTCGTGGTACTTAACTCTCTAGGGAAGGAACTTCACATATCTAAACCAGAAGTGTGTTGTTAACACATGCATTAGTCACACAATTACTCACCTAATTTATTCTATATATACGTTGTTGTTTAGTCGCTAAGTCTTATCTGACTCTCGGCAAAACCCCATGGACTGTAGTTCACCAGGCTCCTCTGTCCATGGAATTTTCCAGGCAAGAATACTGGAGTGGGTTACCATTTCCTCCTCCAGGGGATCTTCCTGTCCCAGGGATCAAACCTGCATTGGCAGGCAGATTCTTTACCACTGACCACTGGGGAAGCCCTTCTATGTAAATGTATACATTTTTATAAAATATATACATTTATATAAAATTCAGTATATATATTATGTAAATAAATTTATTCACCTAATATATATCGAGTGCCTACTCCTGAGGGGAGCCCTTCTGTGCTGTGCACGAGAGTTATAACAATGAATGAACCAGACTTTGGAAGGACTTTCACTCAGATGGACTAGGCAGATGAATGGACAGGCTGTTTCAATATAGTGTGATAAGAGCTCTGATGGAGTAAACATAGAGAACATACTGTATTGGTTGGAAGACATGTAAGGCCTCACTATTGGAAATTTAGGAAAAAAGGATGACTTAGATTTACTGGGCAAGGAGGGAGAGGTGATCTATGTGGTAGAAATAACACATTTCTAGCTTGTCTGCTCAGAGTCTTCTTCCAGAACAGCTCCTGTCCCATCTGTTCTGTTTGCTGATGCTTCTGGGTGAGATTGTGTTTGAACAATGTTGCTGGTTAGAAAAAAAAATTGACATTCACCATATTAAAGGATTTGTGATTAATTTTGGCAGTTTTTACCAGGTCATGTATATGAATTCATTTTTTGGGTGGGCCAAGAAACCAGTTGCATGGTTTAGATTTATTTTGGAAAAAATTCCGTTTTCATAGGAGAGCATTCACATTGCATTTGTAAAAACACTGTATTACCTCTATTAATTTAGAACACTGTAAAGATTGTAGAAGGGTGTTGATGAAAGTTACACAATGAAAAATAACCATTTCATTAGTATTTTAATTATCACATGCTCATAATGGGAACATTAAAAATATACTTTAGAAAATATTTGCAAAAGACTTATCTGATAAAGGAATGTTATCCAAACTATACGAAGAATTTAAAAAACTCAACATGCAAATAACCCAATTAAAAAATGAACCAAAGGCCTTAATGGACATCTCACCAGAGAAGATATACAGATGGCAAATAAAGATATGAAAAGATGCCCCACATTCTGTGTCATTAAAGAAATACAAATTAAAATGAGATACCACTATACACCTGTTAGAATGCCCAAAATCCAGAAGACTGACAGCATCAAAAGCTGGTGAGATTGTGGAGCTGAAGGAACTTCTTTTTATTGCTGGTGGGAATGCAAAATAATATTGCCAGTTTAGAAGTCAGTTTTTGACGGTTTTATTCTGAAACTAAACATTCTTTTAACCATATTATCCAGCAGTCTTGCTCCTTTAAACCAGCCAAGATGTCCTTCAGTAAGTAGATGGGTAATCTGTGATATATATCCAGATAGTGGACTATTATTCAGTTGCGCTAGTGGTAAAAAGCCCGCTTGACAATGCAGGAGACATAAGAGACGTGGGTTCGATCCCTGGGTCAGGAAGATCACCTGGAGGAAAGTATGGCAACTCACTCCAGGATTTTGCCTGGAGGTTACAGTCCATGGGGTTGCAAAGAGTTGGGCACGACTGAAGTGACTTAGCACATACAAAAGGAAATGAGCTATCAAGCTATGAAGATACATAGAGGAAGTTTGGGTATTACTGATGAAAGAGGATGACCTGAAAAGGCTACATGTTGTATGATTTCAACCATATGACAGCCAGGCAGAAAACCCCTATAGAGACAGTGAAAAGATCGGTGGTTGCCTGGGGTTAGGATGGTGGAGAGGGAATGATTAGGTGAAGCTGTGAAATTACTCTGTATGGTGCTGTAACAGTGTATACAGTTGAAACCCAAAGAACGTACAGTACCATGAGTGAATCCTAATGTAAAGTATGGACTTTGGTTGACAGTGATGTGTGTCAACATAGATTTTTCGGTTATAACAAATGTCCCACTCTAGTAGGGGATGTTGATAATGGGGAAGCTATACGTGTTATGAGGGGCAGGCAGTGTATAAGAAATCTCTTTACAGTTCACTCAGTTTTGCTGTTAATCTAATTTAAACCTGTTATAAAAAAATACCTTTAACAAAACATGATTTTCTTCAATTAAGTTGAAATTCAAGTTAATATACAAATTTAATTACCTTTTAGACAGGAAACATTAACATTTGAACCTCTGTAAGAAGCTTAAATATAATGATTCAGTCCAAATATAATAACGTGTACCACAAGTAGTGTCTATGTAAGGAACAAATAGGTAAGGAAAGTTTTCTATTTTTTCTCCTCTGGGTTTTCTTGTTTTTTCCCCCCCTCATTTTTTTTTTTTAAACACTACTTCTATTTTGAGTTGTGATAACAGAGGAAGACCGTTAGGACTAGAGTTTGGGGGTTTCTGAAAAGGAGACAGAGGAGTGGCAAGGATTGGTACGTTAGGTGTGAGATGAGAGGAGGCCAAGAAAGCAAAAAGAAAGAGGAGCGTGCTGTGTAGTTTCATTGGGCTGAAAGTGTTCAATGGGGAGAGGAAGTGGATGGGACAGGAGAGTGAGATGCAGGGGGATGGCACTGGAGAAAGGAGTAGGCTGCCTCCTGGGTTCCCCCCAGTTATCAAGGCATCGTGTTTCACTTTTGCTTCCCAGTATATACTGTAATTTCACTTGCGTCTTCCACGTCCCTCCGCCCACTGGCGTTTTCAAAGTCATATTTAACTATTGTATTTGACCATGCCAAGAATACACAGAATTGCTGGGTTCTCATATGTCCTGTAAGTCCATACAGTGGCTTAGTCAAGATTCTTAGGCATTATGGCCAAACTAAAACTTTGTGTGTTGCTTAAAATGATAAGTAACACTGAGCTAGTGTTTTGAAGGAAGCTCTCTTTGCTTCCTCTCCAGCCTTTGATAATCAATGTGTGTTTGTTGTTTAGCTACTAAGTCGTGTACGACTCTTTTGTGACCCCATGGACCGTAACCCACCAGTCTCCTGTGTCCATGGAATTTCCAAGGCAAGAACACTGGAGTGGATTGCCATTTCCTTCTCCAACACAACACTGTAAAACAGCTATAATCCAATAAAGTAAAGAATTGCATTGAGTGGACCTTGAAAAATCTTTCTTTAATTTGTTTTCTATTTCTTCTACTCCCACTCCAAGCCACCATCTGTTTTTTAAAATGTAGGTTTTATTATTATTCAGTTATGATGAGACTAGCATATCCGGAGATAGATTTTTATACACATAGATCCAAGAAGGATAGGGGTGAGAGAGGGATGACCCATGGAGGGAAACACTAGGATCAGTCAGGAGGCAGATGGAGAGAGAGGGAAATGTGAGCAAGAGCCTGTATTGTGGTCTCTGTGGGAAGGAATGGGTGAACTGAATAAACAGATTTATTATTATTCGGTTGCTAAGTTGTGTCTCACTCTTTGTGACCCCATGGACTGCAGCACACCAGACTTTCCTGTCTTTCATCATCTCCCAGAGTTTGCTCAGGCTCATGTCCTTTGAGTCAGTAATGCCATCCAACCATCTCATCCTCTGTTGCCCCCTTCTCCTCCTGCCCTCAATCTTTCCCAGCATCAATGAGTCAGTTCTTCGCATCAGGTGGCCAAAGTATTGGAGCTTCAGCTTTAGCATCAGTCCTTCTAATGAATATTCAGGGTTAGTTTCCTTTAAGATTGACTGATTTGATCTCCTTGCAGTCCAAGGGACTCTCAAGAGTCTTCTCCAGCACCACAGTTCAAAAGCATCTATTCTTTGGTTCTCAGCCTTCTTTATGGTCCCACTCTCACATCCATACATGACTACTAAAAAACCATAGCTTTGACTGTATGAATCTCTGTTAGCAAAGTGATGTCTCTGCTTTTTAATATGCTGTCTAGGTTTGTCATAGCTTTTCTTCCAAGGAGCAAGTGTTTTTTAATTTCACGGCTGCAGTCACTGTCTGTAGTGATTTTGGAATCCAAGGAAATAAAGTCTGTCACTGTTTCCAGTTTTTCTCCATCTATTTGTCGTGAAGTGATGGGACCAGATGCCATGATCTTAGTTTTTTGAGTGTTGAGTTTTAAGCCAGCTTTTTCACTCTCCTCTTTGACCTTCATCAACAAGCTCTTTAGTTCCTCCTCTCTTTCTGCCATTAGAGTCGTATCATCTGCATGACTGAGGTGGTTGATATTTCTCCTGGCATCCTTGATTCCAGCTTGTGATTTATACAGCCTGGCATTTCCGATGATGTACTCTGCATATAAGTAAATAAGCAGGGTGACAATATACAGTCTTGACGTACTGCTTTGTTGATTTTGAGCTAGTCTGTTGTTCCCTGTCTGGTTTTAACTGTTGCTTCCTGTCCTGCATACAGGTTTCTCAGGAGGCAGGTAAAGTGGTCTGGTATTCTCATCTCTATAAGAATATTCCACAGTTGGTTGTGATCCACACAGTCAAAGGCTTTAATATAGTCAATGAAGCAGAAGTAGATGCTTTTCTGGAATCCCCTTGCTTTTTCTAAGACCCATCAGATGTTGGCAATTTGATATCTGGTTCCTCTGGCTTTTTGTAAATACAGCTTGTGCATTTGCAAGTTCTCAGTTCACATACTGTTGAAGCCTAGCTTGAAGCATTTTGAGCATGATCTTGCTAGTGTGTGAAATGAGTGTAATTATGGGGTAGTTTGAACATTCTTTGGCATTGCCCTTCTTTGGGATTGGAATGAAAACTGACCTTTTCCAGTCCTATGACCATTGCTGAATTTTCCAAATTTGCTGGCATCTTGAGTGCAGCACTTTCACAGCATCATCTTTTAGGATTTGAAATAGGTCAGCTGGAATTCTGTCACCTCCACTCGCTTTCGTGGTAATGCTTCCTAAGGCATTCTGAATCCAAGATGGTAGAGTAGAAGGATGTGGGCTCATCTTCTGGGAGAACAGCAAAATCGCAGCAAATAGGTTTAGGATTGGCTGGACTGAATAATTTCATTATGCTGGAGGCTGTCCCTAGTTGTCTGGTATATGGCCCTAGGGTGATTAGGGCTGGGGAGTAGTAGCCCTGGAGGTGGTTGAGAGAATGTACTCCAGATTGGCTTGTTTGCATATGTAAGGTCTGCTCACAGTAATTACCTAGCCTGAGAGGAACGGTGGAGGCATTGTCAGTAGGTCGCAGATGTCACACTGGTACAAATACAGAAAATAAAATGATATGCTTAACACAGTGTCTGGCAACAGAAAATTCTAACTGGTCTACCCATGTGCATGTTTACTTTCCTACAATCCAGGTTTGAAACAACAGCAGAGGAATCTAAAAGTATAAATCATAAGTGTAAAAAGAAAGTATAAATTAGATCATGTCTTTCCTCTGCTTAAAATTCTTCTCTTGCATATCTGTTAAGGCCCAGTTTCCTTTCTTTGGTTTTGAGGCCCTTCATCATTAGCTCCTACCTGCATCTGTGTTCTACTTTATTTTTCACTCACTTTATTTTAGGTACACTGATCCCTTGACAATAATTTGCTCCTTTTCTCCTTAGGGCCTTTGTATAGACAGTTTTTGGTACCAGAATGCTCTTTATAACTGATTAACTTCTAGCTAACCTTTGACACTAGCTTAAATGTTATTACTTTAGGGAGGCCCGAATTAGGTCCCTTCTGTTAATTTTTTTGGGATTGTTAATTTGTTTACCTATTCATTGCTTTTGTATGAGTAATATAAGAAGGGAGGTACTGGGGATAAAACAAAAGCAAGGATGATCATTATTACATATAAACTTTGGAGTTTAAGCATTTCTTTTTTTTCCAAATGTAATTTATAATCCACAGAAATCAATAGTGGGAGAATATTTTGTTGTTAAAAGTTTACCCATGTCTAAAAAGTTTTCATATATTCCAGTGCTTCCCAAGGCAGGGGCTACTGTAGAAAGTGTGTGAAAGTGAAAGTCACTCAGTCGTGTCTGACTCTGCAACCCCATGATCTATACAGTCCATGGAATTCTCCAGGCCAGAATACTTACTGGACTGGTATATGTTCTCTTCTCAGGAGGATCTTCCCAATCCAGGGATTGAACCCAGGTCTCCTGCATTGCAGGTAGATTCTTTACCAGCTGAACCACCAGGGAAGCCCTCATGTTACTTATAAGTGAGCAGTTATGGAGGATCAGGGGCTCAGACTCTCCTCTACAGCTTCCTTTGCACTATTCCATTCTTTCATATGAACTAGGGACAGTTTTACTAGCAGAAATAATGACTGCAAAATAAAGTCTCATCCAGTTTGTCTCATAGCACTCCTTTTCTTATCACAGTTAGTAATCATATTTATTTGTTGGTTTGCTTCTGGAATACCTGAGTATCTCAGGCTACTTTGTGCTGTAGGAGAGGCAGAATTTTGTCTGTCTGGTTTATGTGGTCTGATGCTTGGCTTGAGTTGAGGGCCAGTGAATGAATGCTGAGATGAATGATAGAAACTGGATTTGAGTATGTGTCCTTAAGGTGGCTGTTTCTATCTGCTTAAATATTTTTTCTAGGTTAAAATTATTGAGGCTAATTTTAATGATGTAGAATTGTTGGACTTTGGTCCATCTAACTGACTGTGTATTGGAATGGGCCACTTGAAGAGAATTTTACCGTTCCCCAAAGGTGTTGAGCTGCCGTTTTAGGTTTCTGTCCAGTTTAGAATCTCTAGTTTTTGTAGGAGCTGTCAATCCTCCCCTTAGAGTTGCTGATTTCTTAGTTTAGATTGCAAGATAAAATACATATTTTCTGTGTGCTTTTCAGTGAACATAATCTTGACTGCATTGTTAAGTTAACACTTTTCAAGATTTTGAAAAAGAAAATAAATAAAGAATTTCTCTGAAGGATATGCTGTCTATCTTCTGGAGTGAGGCTTGACTATGGGTGTATATCAAAGTCACCTGTAGAGGTTTTAAGAGCCCTATTTAGTTAGAAGCTCTTAAGGTGTGGGACCTGGGTCACAGGTGATTCTGATGTACAGCCAGGTATAAGAGCAGTACTTCCTATGGAAGTTTCTACGCAGGCAGTCATACCCCAAGGAAGCTTTTGTCAAGAATGCTTTTTTGTGTTTCCCATCAGTTAAAGTTTTGGCTCTGTAGTTTAGATTCATTTGTAAAGAAGTGCTTTTAAATGTTTTAGTGAATATTTATGAACTCTTGGTAATACTTTCCAGTCCCTCCACCTAGCAGAGGTAGACTCTGAAAGGTCTTGTATGTGATGTGAAGCAGTTCTTTTTCCCTTTGGTAATGGAGAGTCATTGGAGGTTTTTTAAAATCAGGAAGGCAACATGGTTAGGTTTTACTTTTGTTTTAAAGGAAAGTTGCCTGCCAACTATATGGAACATAGATTAGAATGGGGGAGAAAACTACAAGGAGACCAAAGTAAGTCTGTGCAAGAGAGAATGAGGAGCAGTAGGGATAAAATGGGACTGAAGTCTAGCCCTGTAGGTGCCTGTTTCAGTTTAAGCCCCAACCAGTCAGCTCTACCCTTGACTTCAAGACAGCTAAAGTTGCAAAGGCTTTACTGAGAAGTCTTTCCCTGACTGAATTCTCTTAATCTGTTCTTTTGATAGTTTTTTTATGTCATATTTTACAGTACTTTCCATTCTCTATTGTTCTGTTTTTCTTATTTGATTCCTGTGTCTTACTTATCTTACACTGATGCCACTTTTCATGATAGCTGTTTCTCTATAGAAATAGCTGTTGAATAAGTTGTCCCCCAAACATGTCATCCTTGGTTTTTTCCCCTTCTGTTTTTGTGCCTTTGCTCATGGTCTTTATCTTTTCCAAATGTTCTTATTTCTCTTCTACACCCATATCTTGAAGTTTTAACGTTTTTCCCCCATAATTCAAATCCCACCGTTTCTGCAGAGTCCTCTAGCGTGATTCTTCCGTGGTCACGTCCACCTTTGGGCTCTTACAGTATTTAAGCTGTGTACTCCTTTATGCTTCCTTATATGTTTTCATCTTTTTATTTAGTCTGTGAATGTTGATATTCTGCCTTTTTGAGTTGGACAGGATATTTTACACATCACTGTACATAGCATATCCTTAATAATGTGATGGTCATTTGCCCCATTCTGAGTCTTCCTAAAAGCAACTTGGCTATAAAAATAGTTTATTCTACTCTAAAAAACCTAAGACCTCATCTCAGAAATATCTTAAATTGTCAGTAACTTTAATTATCTGAATTTAAAGCAAAAAAAATGATTATTATTTTTCTCTAGGATTTTAAAGGTCAAAATAAAAGAGAATTAAAAAATTGGGGGGGGGCTTATTGAAATACAAAGTTGAGTGTTAATACTTGACTGGATATAAAATCCTTTAAAGTCTTATGTTTAAAATGCTTTAATTAAAGTAAAATATTTTCATTTGTTCCTTATGTTAAATAGTGTGTCCTTTGCCAAAACAAAGCTTTATTTTCTTGGGAATCACTCAGAACATTTGGACCTCCTCTGGTTTGTAATCCTATTAAATTTCATCTATGAATTAAAGCCTAATTATACATAGTTGGTGTACCCTACATAGAGACAATTCCATGTATAATAGTTTACTCATTAAGTTTACTTATTGGAACATTATGAAATGCTGAAAATACTTTGCATTGGTATTAAGAAATAATTTTCTTTGAGAATTAACTGAACTTAATTGTCTATATATTTTTCTTTAGCCCATATGTTGTAAAATACTATGGCAGTTACTTTAAGAACACAGACCTCTGGATTGTTATGGAGTACTGTGGAGCTGGCTCTGTCTCAGACATAATTAGATTACGAAACAAAACAGTAAGTATTTTAAAATTGTTTTGCCAATCTCATTTCTAAAGATCCATATTTTAGAAGCTGACTGTATAGTGTTTTGTTACAAGGGAAATATTAGTGTGAAAAAAGAAAAGACTTCACAGTGTAAAAGGATCTAGTATGAGGTGTGAGAATTAGTCACAGATCTTTGTGTGGCAAATACAGGAGTCATATGATTGTTTAATTTATTTATTAGGATAATTTTTGGTTTAGTCACTGAGAAACCACCACGGCACTCCTCCTCTTCATCTGGGATCAGTGTTGCATGTTCTTTATTAACTTGAGTTCAGTAAGTTCTGGCTAGAGTTTTATTTTTGTAGTATTTTTTATGGTGTTTCTTTATCATAAGTTTTTTTGCATTATAACCTATGGTTGATAAACAGTTGAAGTACTGTGTTTCTGAATCTTAAAAATAACTGAAGAACAATTTTTGTCTTATTTCCCCAAATATCTCAGGATGTTTGAAATTAATAGAGCTCAGTTATAATTTTTTTTCTGTTAAATTCAGCTTAGTGAGAATGTGTTATTTAATGATAAATTTTATGGCTATGTTTTAACCCTAAGTAAAAGAGCTATTTACAAAATTGTTTACTTTAGCCTAGCAATGCACCTAGTTAACTTGGATAATTTACAAGACCAAAGTGACCTTTTTAAAATCTGTGAATGACTAAGAATAATAAATCGGTGAAATAATTTGTAATTCTGTAAAACAGTATCCCAGTAGCTACATGTCATTATTACATGTTGTCAGACATGTTTCAGTAAAATACATTCGGAAAAATACTTAACTACTTGAGTCAATTTGTGGTTAACCAGAATCATTTTAAAGTTTGATTGGGGAAGTACATTGTAAGTTTATCCTACTAATTTTTTTTTTCTGTTAGAGAAAATAAAGTAAATAGGTTTTCTTTTAAATGAAGTGAAACAGAAGTTAGAATAATCCCTGTTTTGACAGAATGGATTAAGTGATTTGTGACATTCTAATTATATATTTTAGAATTTCTATGGTGCTTAACTAACATTTATGTAAATCAGATGACTCCTGAATGGCAGAACAATGCTTTAATTGAAAGTAATTATACTCCAGTTAGGGAAGTGTTTTAAAACCATTTCAGGGCTGACCTCAGGGCATTTGGTATTTAAAGTTACTGAGGAGAAATACGGAGTAATACTGTATGAAATGGAAAATCTGTTTATTTTAAATGTTAATGTTACCATTTTGAGTCCATAGGAAGAATACAGCCTTTTATGTATTCTAAGTATCCAAAAATACTTTATTTCTGTGGTTAATAAATAGAAACCATGAAGGTATACTGTAGTTCTAAAAGGTAGATTTGGATGGGATAATTATTCTCAGGTATCTCCTTCACCAATTATCAGTGGAAGGATTTTACCCTATTTGCACTTTTTCTTAGAAGGCAGATTCCACCTAACATGTTTGGAGATCATACATTTGAAATAGTCTAATTATTATTCTCACAAGTTGGTTTTCCTTGGGCCTGGGGAAGTATGGAAGGGTCTGATTCCCAAATACAAAAAGGAATCCAGAACTGCATGAGATGGCTCAGGAGCTGTACATATGTTCTTTCTGGGTATTGCCTTGATAGCAGCTTCTGTTAAATCTCAAAAATATTCTGTACTACTTATGCTACTTTTCCTTCATTTATGTATTATTTTTAAAAAGTACCATTGTTATGAAGGTGGCAGTGTGAGGGATAGTTATTATCCTGTTTAATATTTGATTTTTTTTTAGGAATGTTCACTGGAATGATAATCTTGATTGTTTGAATTTCAGAGGCATGGCTTTCAAAAAACGTGACAAGTGAAACAGTTGTCCTTGACCTGTTAACACTCACTCCAGTAGTTAATTGTTTTCATCGTCACAGAACAATCAGTCTTTTCCTAAGAGTACAGAAAATTTTCTTTTAGGCTTTATATGCTGTTTGGGTTTTTGTTACGCGCTTTGTTGTTTCTTGTAATTCTGTGTCCATTTTAAACAGCACAAGGCTGTTTAAATAATAATTCTTCTTATTATTTTTGATGGTTTTAAATTTATACTGTTTTTGCTCTTTATTCTTTTTTTACATTTCTCAGTTGCCTGAACAGTGTTCTCTAGTGTTTCCTTATGATGGTAATAAAATCGCTTTTTTTTTTTTTTCTTGTATGAAAATGTTATCTCACTGTACTTTTGAATGATATATTTGCTGGGTAAAGAATTCTCGGTTGGCAATTTCTTTTACATTTTTTATTTATTTTAAGAGGATTGACTCTTGGAAAACCACCTAAGTAACACCCTTTGTGTAGAATTATTCTTGTCTTTGAAAGAAATCTCATTAGGGATGAACTGTTCTTGATTTTCAGTTCTATTGCTATCTTTTTTTTTTTTTTGTATTGAAGTATAGCTGATTAACAATGCTGTGATAGTTCCAGGGGAACAGGTGAACAGTGAAGGGATTCACCCATTCTCCCCCAAGCCCCCCTCCCCTCCACATAACACCGAGCAGACTTTTCTATATGCTATATAGTAGATCCTTGTTGGTTATCCATTTTAAATATAGCAGTATGTACATGCCCATTCCAGACTCCCCAGCTGTCCCTTCCCTGATCCTTCCCCTGCCAGCAACCATAAGCTTGTTCTCCAAGTCTGTGAGTCTGTCTCTGTTTTGCTAGTAAGTTCATTTGTATTTCTTTTTATATTCCACATATAAGAGATGTCATAGGTGCTCTTGTTTTTTTGATCAAATAGTTCTTTAAAAATTAAAGATAGAGAAAAAAATCTGATGAAGTTACATACCTTTAAAAAAAAGTTAACAGGTGCTCTTGTTTTTTTGATTAAATAGTTCTTTAAAAATTAAAGATAGAGAAAAAATCTGATGAAGTTACATACCTTTAAAAAAAGTTAACAAGTTTTTAGCCTGAAGTATGAAACTGTTTGTATATTACCTCCCTCCTCTCTGTGCAGTTTTATAACTTGTTACTTCAGCTTCACAGTAAGAATGGGTTCCTAGAATAAAGGCTGGGTTCGTGTTTTAGTGTTTCAGTATATGCTTTTGCCTCATCTGCTGCCCCACCTTTGAGTCTTTCTCCTTACCCCTAGTCTTTGCCTAGTGAGTTTGTATCCATGAAGGACTAGCTCAGTTATCACCTCTTCTTTGAAACTTTCCCTATTTTCCCAGGTAGTTTATCTGTTTGGTAATTGGTTGATTAGTGAATTAGTTAAGTATTTATTGCATATTCACTCTTACATAAGAGCACAATAAATTCTAGCTGCCATTATTTTATAATTTTTACTGTTATTATCTTACATATTTTGACTGCTGGACAGACTAAACATCTTGTCATTTGTGTATTGACTCTTTTACTTATTTTTAGTGCTTATCCTTTGCATTTTATTATTGTTGTTGGTAGTGGTGTTTTCTTACATTGCAGGCTTGTTTGCTAATAGTTTTATGAGTATTTCACATATCATTTTAAAAATCAAAAAAACAGTTATCTTATTGTCAGCATAGATATTAAAGAAAGAATTTGAAAATCTTTCAAAATCTTTTAGAAATTTAACTTCTAAAATCTCTTTTAGAGGTTTTATGCCCTGACATTTTCTTTGGGAAATACCTGCTGGTGCTGCTGCTGCTAAGTCACTTCAGTCATGTCTGACTCTGTGTGACCCCATAGATGGCAGCCCACCAGGCTCTCCTGTCCCTGGGATTCTCCAGGCAAGAACACTGGAGTGGGTTGCCATTTCCTTCTCCAAGGCATGAAAGTGAAAAGTGAAAGTGAAGTTGCTCAGTCATGTCCAACCCTCAGCGACCCCATGGACTGCAGCCTACTGGGCTCCTCCGTCCATGGGATTTTCCAGGCAAGACTTCTGGAGTGGGGTGCCATTGCCTTCTCCGTTGGGAAATACCTAGGAAAGGATAAAAGCATAGAATTAAATTTGAGGGTTAACTAGAGCTCTCAGTGATTGGAACTGAGCCTGAGTAGCAGTTTTGAGATTGGATTGTTGGCAGTTGAGCCAATAACAAATGGAAGTTCGGGTAATGGTGGTAGTACTAGAGGGAGAATGAAGGTGAAACTTTGCTATATTTCAGTGGGTGATAAAAGTTTGAGTCTTCTAGTTGCATTTAGAGGAGAAATCACTATTTGGTTAGTGTTTATTGAACCTTTTGGTTTATAAGTTAATACTATATGTAAGTTAATCTACAATAAGTATATGTAAGTTAAACTCCTGATTCTGTGATCAAACCCACAACACACAACTCATGTCCTGGTATTATGTATCTTTAATAAGTGACTTTTAAAAAAAATAATATTTAAAACTAGAGTTTGTTGAAACCTATATGTAGATAACCTTTCTGTGGCTATCCTGTACTTGGAAATCACATTTAATTATTAGTCAGCTTTTAGTCTTTAGGAGAAAAGTTTTAGCAGTTGCTTTCCCCTACTATAAGCCTCGCAGGGGCAGAAATTTTTATATGGTCATCGTGAAACTATTACAAGTGCCTAGAATAGCTACTGGCATCTAGCAACTTTGATAAATGTTTGTTGAACTGAAATAGGAACAATTCCATGACTGCTTCTTCTGTGAATATAGACAATCTAACTCATCTATTTAGTGTTGTATTTTTGTAGGTAAATTGTAATTTTCATAGTAGGTAAATTATAATTTTCATAGCTACTACTATTCAATATTAATGATGTGGGTTATTGAACAGATATGATCGTATACCAAACAAAGTACATGTGCTTATCAGTAACCTATGAAAGTGTGAAATAACAGGATCTGTCGTGTTAGTTCCCTGATTTTTATAGAAGTTATATTTATGTAAATTAAACTTTTTGCTTATTTTTGCAAATGTATATCCCAATAACTCAAACCATAGGCCTCATTTGGCTGATGAAAAAGAAATATGCCTTTTGTTGTTATTACTGGAAGTTACTGTAATCATTCCAGGTTTTTTTTTTTTTAGTGTTTTCAAGTTTAAAAAGAATAAAAAGTCCAGTAATTATGGGAATAAATAAAATATTTATGGCAATAATTTTGAAGGTTTTCTTGTGAGGACATTTAAAAAACCAATATATTTTATGTTAAATGCATTTAGCCTCTGAACATTTATGCATTTCAAGTATTTATGCATTTATGCAAAGTAAAAATAGACAATTCTGTGAAATTGAAGCTTTTAAAATATAGATTATATATTTGATTAGAGGCTTTCAAAATGATCTTTACATAATTGTTAAGCTATGCATTGACATATGGAAGAAATAGAGTCTACATCTTAGATGTTTCTTGTGTATTTGGAAATGTTCTAAGAAAAGGCCTAAGGTTGGTCTCTCCCACTCTGACTCAGCTTTTTATTTGACCACTTATTTTAATTCAACCTAGCACTTTGGATTTTAGTTTTGCAGAAACTAGTTTTATAATCTGGGTCTTCAGCTTCCTCATCTATTAAATAATAATTAGCATTGGTACAGTGCTTTGCATTTTACTTGGCAGTTTTATTTACATTTTGGCTGAATGGAAAGGTTCAAAATACATTTATTGATCTAGGCCTGGTGCTGTATGTTAGAGGTACAAATAATTCTTAAGAAATGTTCCTGTTGTTGCATTGTTTGCAGACTGGTTAAGGTAATGCATATGTACAAAGCTAAATTTGATTCTGTAAAGAGTTGGAGTTCTTTAGGAAAAGTACAAGACAAGCACTTAGCCTCACATGCAATTTCAGGGAAAGCTTCATAGGAGAGAGAAGCGTTTAACATGATCTTGGAAGAGGACTCATCTGTCACTGGAGTCAGGCTCCACAGGGGCAGGGTCTTGTCTTCTTTGTTGCCTGCTCTGTCGCGCTCCTTGGACAGTGCCTGATATGTAGGATGCTGAGTAAATATTTGTTGTATGTGTAAATGCATGAATGAATGACTCAGAGAAGAGAGGGCAAAGGACATCTTGGAAGAGGAAACAATGATATACTAAAATTATATTTTCATCTTTAAAAGTCCAGTGTCATATTCCTTGATGACCTGAAGGAAAATGTTCCCAGCATCTTGTTTAAATAGGTTTACTTTCCTCACACTTAATTGCTCAAAATCATTGTCATGTATTAGTTTGATGGATCTATGCTGCTGCTGCTGCTAAGTCCCTTCTGTGCGACCCCATAGACGGCAGCCCACCAGGCTCCCCCGTCCCTGGGATTCTCCAGGCAAGAACACTGGAGTGGGTTGCCATTTCCTCCTCCAGTGCATGAAAGTGAAAAGTGAAAGTGAAGTCGCTCAGTCATATCCTACTCTTAGCAACCCCATGGACTGCAGCCTACCGGGCTCCTCCATCCATGGGATTTTCCAGGCAAGAGTACTGGGGTGGGTTGCCATTGCCTTCTTCAGGATCTATGCTAGGATCGTGATTTTTTTTGTTTCCCCCCCCTTTTTTTTTCATGTTGGAAGATGTAGCATATGCCATCTTTATCATTTCACTAATGTTTTCTAGCTTCTTACTCATTTTATCTACTTCCTGGAGTTTATTTGATTCTTCTTTGAGAACACATTCTTTGGGTCTTCCTGATTTCTTGTTCTCATGTGGACTCATTGCTTTTTAGGTCTGCTGTATATAGCTGCAGTCCTGGAATTTCTTTTCACTGGACTCCTGGGTTACTGTCACCATTTTCTTGTGTATTTCCTATTTCCTTGGCTTTTCACTCTTGTTCTGTGTTTTTCCTAAACTATCTTCTTCAGGATACAAAATTAAGAGATCAACTAGTTGAGTCCTTCTGTGTCTGAAACTGCTTTTATTTTGCTTTCAAACTTGGTCGATAGTAGCCTATGTAGAATTTTACATTGAAACTAAGTTTCTCTCAGAGCTCTGGTAGCTTTCCTGTACTTATCTTCTAGCAGCCAGTGTTGCTAATGTTCTAGATAGCTAATGCCTGGCAGAGTCTTATTCGTTTGTAGGTTTCCTCCCACCTCACAACTTTTTAGACTTTTTTCTTTATTCTGATGTCTCTGATGTTGAATAAGGATCAAGATACTTCATGAGGATGTGCCTAAGTATGAGTCCTTTTTATTAGTTATGCTTAGCACTCAGTAGTTGCTTTCAGATAAAAACTTCTTTCTTTGGCTTTGGAAAAATTTCTTTAATAATTTCTCCCCTATAATCTCCTGAATTTTATTCTTTTTTTTTTCTCCCAGGTTTTCTGTCTCCTTTTGTTTTTCTTTTTCTACTTTATTTTCTGACTCTTCTAACTGAACTTTTTATTTCAGCAGTTATATTTTAATTTATAAGAACTCTTTTGTTTTTGGTTATTTCTTTTTCGCAACATCTTAATGCTTGAGACGTGGATGTATGATCTTTCCTAATCACTCTAAGAAAAATAAGTTTTGAAAAAAGTTGTTTTCTGTTTCCTGAATCATCTCTATTTCTGCTGAGGTTATTGCTTCACTTGCTTGACCCTGGTCTTCCCCATGGCAGGATGACCGCCAGAAAGGCTGACTAACTCTCATTGGAAACATTGGGACGATGCTTTTTGCCTGGCAGGTATAATGTTAAGATGAACTGGTTGGTATCTGGCTTGAGGAGGAAGTGCCTACAGAGGTGGTTTGTTCAGTTTCTTTAGCCATTCCCCTCCCCTGCCTTTTCTGGGGCCTGGGGGTGAATACCAGGATGCATGTAATCTCTGTATAAAGTAGGCCTGAGGAACTCACTCTTGTTCTGTTTTCTTTTTTTCACTTCCTGGGGAAAAGCTAGCCTACCTTTCCCATTTCCCTTCTCTGTCCCGCCCTCTCTACCTGGTGGTTCTAACTTGAACCGTCTTGGTGTTTACTTGTTAATCACCCCTCCTTGCCTGCTCTTGCCTGTGAACTCTGCATAGAAATGCTTCCAAATTTATTATACTCTCCTGTGCTGATTCTTTTATCAGTTTATTAATTTTTTTTTCTCTCAGTTTAATGGGGAATTTAGAAGACCGAAAGACAGAGAACTAAACAAATTGCAAATTCAGGTTGGTTTTTGAACCTGAATCAGTGGTATGTACTCTCCCCCTTCCTACCCACCTCCCTATCAATACTATCATACCCTTAGGTGTTTAAATTAATACAGCTACTTTGAGGAGTACAATTTGATGCTGTGTCGTCAAGTTGAATACGAAAGCACCATGGGATCCACCCAGTGTTTCTCCTCTTCCATCTGTACCTTAAGAGAAACCCTAACACGACTGAATGGTGAGAAATGTCCCAGACTGTTGTCACGACAAAAAATTAGGAGCAAACTTAAATGTTGATGAGCACTAGACCCTGGACGAGAGAACTGCTGCTGTTCTTTCAGCCTCCATAGTTTTGCAGCTCCTTGGTGAAGGCAAACTGAGAGCAGCATTCTGGTTGGAACCTCTCAGAGCACCCGTACCCCGATGTGCAGGTGAAAATGCCGTTAAAATACCAAGTAAAGTTTGTGTCTTAAAACACACTACATGTCCAGTTTGGTGTATGAGAGAAATTTTTTCAGTGTCTGCTTCTACCAGAATGAACTATATTTCTGTGATTGGGTGGGAGTGGGAGAGGGGACATTGAGGGAACACAAAATAATGGAGAGGAAGTTCCAGACTAAAGAAGTAGTTCCTAAGTTGTCTATATGTGTATTTTCCTGAAGGCTTGTGGTGGACTTTTTATAATGGCAGTGATTGGGAAAGTCAGGTTTATTTAGGCATCACTTGAGAAGTGTGAAGGACACACTTTTTGGTGTTTACTTTTTGGTAAATTCTTAGTGTTATGGCAGTGATTCTCAACTCCAGTAACAGACATTTGATAGGTATTTTGAGAACCATTGCTATAATACAGGTATGTGCCAGGCATATTATATAGACTGTTGCATTTAATCCTCATGTAAGGACTGAACAACTGTGTAAGGTAAGAACAGTTATTAACCCCATTTTTCCAGACAAGCAACTGAGTCATAGAGTGGTAAAATAGATTAGAGGGAAAGAAAAGGTTGAAATTATAGCCGACTGCTGGAATCGAACTGTAGAAGTGAAGAGCACAGAGTGTAGAGCCAGACTGTCTTGAGTTGTGGCTCTGCAACATACTGGTTATATGAACTTAGGCAAGTTTCTTAACTTTTCTGTGACTCATTTTTTCCATTTGCTAAATGGGATAAGAATACCACCCTACTTCATTGAGTTGTTTTGAAGATTATACATTTGTAAAGTGCTAGGAACAGTCCCAGGAGAAGGCAATGGCACCCCACTCCAGTACTATTGCCTGGAAAATCCCATGGATGGAGGAGCCTGGTAGGCTACAGTCCATGGGGTCGTGAAGAGTCGGACACGACTGAGCGACTTCACTTTCACTTTTCACTTTCATGCATTGGAGAAGGAAATGGCAACCCACTCTAGTGTTCTTGCCTGGAGAATCCCAGGGATGGTGGGCTGCCGTCTATGAGGTCGCACAGAGTCGGACACGACTGAAGTGATTTAGCAGCAGCAGCAGCAGCAGAAACAGTCCCTGGTACATAAAAAGTCCTATATGTATTTGGATTGATATTGTCATCGTTGTCCTGCCTTCTCACTGATATGGATGGAAATGTCTTTGCATTGTGAACATTAATCAGATGATGTGTTTGAGTAGAATAGTACAGGAGACTATGGAACCAAGTACAAAATCTTAGCATTCACCATTGGTGCCTTGAATTATTTTCAAGAGAGGTACATAAGCTCCATGAGATAGAGCTTACATTTTTAGGTACAGTGAAAGTTTGTTTAATAGAATCAGACAGTGGCTATTCAGAATATACTGGAATATTTTATTTTAGTGCCCTTAGAATTAATGCCTTGTACATAATAGTCTTTTTGATATATGTTTGCATTTAAAAAATATATATTCTGCCTTGATGTTCATTATGTACTCTTTCAAATTTTTTTTTCCCTCAGTGAAGGCATACCAGTTTCTTACTGATTTAAGGTTTAATACTTGGAGCTTCAAAGTTGGGTATTGTTTCATCATTAATAATAGACATCTTTTTGAGATGTGTGGCTTTCTGTTCCATAAAGTTCTTTTTAGGGTTTATGTTTGCCTGTGTTATTGGACTAATTCATGTTTGACTTTCCTAATCACTTTGTTGCATGTTCCCTCTTTGTGTAACAGATACTAGTTCATATGGGCTTTACAACTCCATATATATTGAGTGCTTTTCTGTTGTCTTCTGATCTCTTTTTCAGGAATCTTTTCATGTGGGAAAGGATTTTAAAATGTCTGCCCACTGACCATTTTCACAGTAGAGTATCAGTTCTCTTTCTCTTCAGATCAAGGGATTATAAGCAGCGAGTATATATGTATATTTACATATGGTGTAAGTAGTGAAAGCTTTCATTTTGAATCACTAGTTGTGGGACTTTGTGATAGATTATTAATTTTTTTTTTTTTTTTTTGCCAGACATCTGCAATCCAGATTTCATGAAAGAAAACCTCTCTCTGCCTTTTTGTATATAACAATCGCTAAAATATTCTAGTTATGTTTTCTAATGTACATACTTTGTATTGAGCAGATTTGTGTTTTTCTAAAAGAATCCCATAAATTTTTTATTGTTTAAAACCTTGGCTATTTTATCCCTCAACACTCCCATTTTTGGGTGGGATGAGATAGAGTGGTGAGGGGTGGAAGGAGTTACTGAGTTGCTCTGTTGTTTTTTCCAGTGTTTTCCTCATGTTGAATACCTAACAGCCCCATTAAATGTATGTATTATTTTCCTCAAGAAAGAAGGAGTAAGAGGGGGAGAAATTTTGATTGTAAAGCAGTTGGAATCTGAAGCTTCATGGATGTTCAGATAAAGCCTTACATGTAAGCTTAAGAATTACTTTTGAAATTTTGGTATTTTAGAAATTGCTACTTAACTCCTCGAGTTTCTCTAAACCATTGATTTTTAGCAAGAGGCTTTGGTCACCACTGTGTATTGATGTAACATGTATGTCGTAAAAACTAATGCTGAAACATTCGAAGAGCTCTATAAAATGAGATATCTAAATGCAGTGTTAATTTAATTTGGAGTAAACATTTATTGGCTGGGGCAGGTGGTACTCGGAAAAATGAAGGCAAAAAGGAGACTTTGCCTTCATGTTCCTTTTAAAAGACTTATTTGTTCTACTTTTCCCACCTCCAGTTATTGTAGCCCTTTTGTTTGGGGGCAGAAAATAGAAATCAGCTTCAGAGATTTCATACTGTTAAATATCTGGAGTAACCTATAGCAGTTCTAGAGTTGATCAGTGGTTTGTGCTTTGTACAAACTTCTTTTCCAGGAACCTCCTCACTTTTTGGTATCTACTTGAAATTTACTACATCGGTTTCAGCTCTTGGTTATAAATTATAGAAAACTCACCTCAAACTGGCTTGAGCCAAGAAGGGAATTTATTTACTCACATAACTAAAAATCTTTGCAGAGCTGGTTTCATGCATGGCTTGATTCAGAGTGAAAGGAATTACTTAGACTTGTCTCTGTTCTAATACCTCTGTTTTGATTCTACTCTCAGACTCTTGCCTCATAGTGGCAAGACGGCTGCTTGGTTATACCTTTCCAGCAGTCTTGAACCTCACTGCTTCTGAATGGGTCAGGTGCCTTCTCTGTGGCCACCGGAATGTGATGCAGTAATTGGATTAGATTTAGGACATGTGTCTGACCCGGAGCAGGGATGGAATTGACTGCTAGAAATGCGTGGTCTGAAGGTGGGGAAATAGTGATTCCCTCAAGGGAAATAAGGGTATGTTAGCAGGAGAACGGTGAATGAATGTTAGAATGGCAAAAATAACAGGGATTTCTATGTATTTCTCAAACCTAAAATCAAAACTAAATGTACCAAGAATAAAACATACACACACCCTTCTAAAACAACTTCCAAAATGAATGTTAAGTATTACAGGAGGTATCTGGTGAAATTCAGGGTTAAAACTATGGGGTCCTCAACCTTTTCTCTCCTTTGTCACAGTAAGGGACAGCTGGGATGATGTATCTAAAGGAGCCTGCTTCTGCTGGGTCAGCAATAAGTGTTTGCTCTAAGAATTCGTATAAGTCTGCTTTTCAGGATTACAGATCCATGGTTTCATTTGGACCATGGTGACCTGACCCTGGTTTTAGTTCTGGTGTCCCTGGCCCCTTCTCCTGACAAAGATTTTCTCACCCTAAACGGGTACGGCTGTTCAGTTCTATGCTAGAATCTTAGAAGAGTGAATCCTTTTGTGTGGAAAGTTATTCTTGCTCCTTATTTGGTGTCTCCTGTAGAGTGATACTGAGTTCTAAGTTATTTCACACATGCTTCTTAAAAGTTCCAAGCCACAGTCTTAAAATGACCACGCACTGTAGGATCAGACCCGAAGAGTTTTCATAGCAATCGTGTGCCACATCTTAACTCCGATTAAATACATCATACGCATCGCACTCTGTGACATCTTTTCTAAATCTTTTGATTGAATTATAAACACTTTTCTTTATGATCTTCCCACATTGCAGTATAGTCTCTCCAATAGTCTTGCTCTTCTACCTTAACTAAGTAAATTAAACCTACAGAGGTATTTCCGTGGCTTCCCTAATTGGTAAGCTGCCCCATCTTCACCTTGGTTGCTGTACTTCTTGGCATTTCTCCCAGTTCTATTTCCCTTTCATAAGTCAGGCCCACTTTCACGCACTTTATTTTTATATTGTACTTGCCTCTCCTGGCAGACTGCCTGTCACAGCCAGACCTGCCGCGAGCCCTCCCTCCCTGTCATAAGCCTGACCCCTTAGCACACTGTGACAGTGGTTATTTGGAATGATGTGGTTTAGTGGAAGGACCCTTGCATGTAGCATCAGAAGACCAGACATCAGTTCCTGGCTTGTTACATGTTAGCTCTGTGACCCTGGATACACCGTGTAACTAACTCCTTTTAACTTCAGATGCCTAATCCTAAAATGGACCTAATACCATATTACGTGCCTTACCTACCTCAGTGTTTTCTTGTGAGGAACAAAGATGATGAATGTAAGAGCATTTTGTAACCTGCCAAGTTCTATACAAATGTAAATTGTATTTTGTTACTATTAAGGCAGAAACTTAAAAAGATAGTATTTAGTTTTTAATGATTTATCACTGATTTAAGAATTTTATATTTGTTGAAATAGTGGATATCCTGTAGTATTAGAAAAACATTAAAAGATCATTGTGTCTTATCTAGTAAAATATTATTTAATTTTAGGAAATCGAGAAATGTAAGTTAGTTTTTTTCAGAAAATGGAAATTTAGCTCCTTAGGTAGCAAATCTAATTTTAACAGTTTTAGATGAAGCTCTTTTAAAATTGTATTGTATAATTTTTTATATCTTTAACCAAAATGTATAAATGCCTTTCATTTTAATAATATAAATAAAGGAGGAAAAAAGAAATAGGAGCACATTGTAAAAATCCCAAATAGTACAGAAGAGGAATTTAGCATTTACTCACTCATCCCTCAGTTTTACTTCCTGGAGGAGATGTCAGTAACCAGTTTCTTGTGGCTTCTTCCAGTGCATGCATTAAAAAAAATTTTTTTTTAATTGAAGGATAATTTCTTTACAGAATTTTGTGGTTTTTAAAGAATCAGCCATAGGTACACCCATGTCCCCTCCCTCCCAGACCTCCCTCCCATCTCCCTCCCCACCCCACCCTTCAGCCTGTAGCAGAGCCCCTGATTGAGTTCCCTGAGTCATACCCATTGACTATCTGTTTTACACGTGGCCTTGTAAATTTCTATGTTACTCTCTCCATACATCCCTCTTCTCCCTCCTCTCCTCCTCCCATGCCCATAGGTCTGTCCCCTGTGTCTGTTTCTTCACTGCTGCCCTGAAAATAAATTCATCAGTGCCGTCTCTTCAGATTCCATATATACTGACACAGTATACGATATTTATATTTCTCTTTCTGACTTATTTCACTGTGTAATGGGCCTCTAGTTTTGTCCACCTCATTAGAACAGATTCAAGTGTATTCCTTTTTATGGCTGAGTAGTATTCCGTTGTGTATATGTACCACAGCTTCTTTATCCATTCATCTGTTGGTGGGCATCTAGGTTGCTTCCATGTTCTAGCTCTTGTAAATAGTGCTGCAGTGAACATTGGGTACATGTATCTTTTTCAGTTTGGGTTTCCTCAGGGTATATGCTTAGGAATGGGATTGCTGGATCATATGGTGGTTTTATTCCTAGCTATTTAAGGGGTCTCCATACCGTCTTCCATAGTGGCTGTATCAGTTTACATTCCCACCAGCAATGCAAGAGTCTCCACATTGTCTCTAGCACTTATTGTTTGTAGACTTTTTGATGATGGCCATTCTGACTGGTGTGAGGTGGTATTGCATTGTAGTTTTGATTTGCATTTCTCTGATAATGAGCGATGTTGAGCATCTTTTCATGTGCCTGTTAGCCATCTGTATGTCTTCTTTGGAGAAATGTCTCTTCAGGTCCTTTTCCCATTTTTTGATTGGGTTGTTTGCTCTTCTGGTATTGAGTTGTACAAGCTGCTTGTATATTTTGGAAATTTATTCTTTATCGGTTGTTTCCTTTGCTATCACTTTCTCCCTTTCTGAGGGTTATCTTTTTACCTTGTTTGTAGTTTCCTTTGCTGTGCAAAAGCTTTTTAAGTTTAATTAGGTCCCATTTGTTTATTTTTGTTTTTATTTTCATTACTCTAGAAGGTGGGTCATAGAGGATCTTGCTTTATGTCATCGAGTGTCCTGCCTAAGTTCTCCTCTAAGAGTTTAATAGTTTCTGGCCTTACATTTAGATCTTTAATCATATTTTATTTTAAACAAGAGATTCATACTGCATGTATGGTGTTCTATACTTTGCTTTTTTTTTTTTTTAAACTTGTTTTTTTTTTTTTCTTGGTGAGCCAGCCAGGATGAATTTTTTTTTTCAACTTTTGATGTATCTCAGAGATATTCCCATATCAGTATATAGGTCTGTGTGTATGTACCAAAATGTGTTTTTTTCAGTACTTTGGATAAAATGAGTTCCAACTTACACTGTAATCAAAGCTGAAGGAAATTTTTGTAGGTATGTATTGGCTATAGTCCATGGGATTGCAGAGTCAGACAGGACTGAGTGGCTGAACTGAACTGATTGTTGTACCTGTGTTGTTCTGGCCATTGGTTACATTCTGAGAAATGAAATTACTAGGTTAGAGGCATGTTCAGGTGGCAATTCCTTTTCTTTTTTTTTTTTTTTTGAGGGTACAATTTCAGTTTGAATTATGAAAGGAATTTTGGATTTTGCTTTCAGTGGCTTCCTGCTTAACTGTATGCTTTGGCATCTCTTCATCTTAAAATTAGAAATTTTGACTAAAAAAATGCATTGGGATAGTTAGGGAGTTTGGGACGGACTAGGTACACACTGCTGTGTTTAAAATGGATAACCATCAGGCAGCTACTGTGTAGCACAGGGGCTCGGGTCAGTGTCACACGGCAGCCTGGATAGGAGGTAAGTTTGAGGGGAGAAATGGTGCCATGTATATGTAGGACTGAATCCCTTTGCTGTCCACCTGAAACTGTCACAGCATTGGCAATCGGCTATACTCCAACATGAAATAAGAAGTGAAAAAAATCCATTGGAATTTTTAGCAAGTTTATGTATCTATTAGCTGGCACTGCAAATCTACTGCTACTACTATAAATGCCTTTACTATTACATTCTCCACAGTTGCTTTTCTGCTTCTAGTCTTTAGATGAAGGCTACTGTCCAGTTTCCTTCTTAAAAGTTCAGGTATGATCGTACCATCTTTTCATTTAAAAATATGTAGGCACATAAAGCAGAGTTAACCCAAACCTACCTTTGCCATTTTGCACTGTTCTCCCATACCCGCTGCATTCGGACCCAAAGAACCGGTACTAGACTTCATTCATTTTTGTGCCCGTTTCCTTTATACATACCTAGTATTTCTTTTCCTCTTTGGTCTCCTGACAAACTTTGTACATTCTTCAAGAGGCTGCTCAAAAGTCTCCTCCTCTATGAAGACTGCCTTGAATAGGAAGAGTGGTGTGGTGAGATTGTCAGGGCTACAGGAACTGTATCGTTCAAGGCCTTGAGGGTTAAAGTGTGTGGTTTGGATTTTACTTTAAGAGTACTAGTTCTGATGCAGTATTGGTTCTTATAATCACCTTAGACACTGCTGTCCTGGAATGCTCCTATACCTAATCTTACTGTACCTGGCATTGCTTGATATCTTAATTATTTGTTCCTGTTCCCTTCCATTCCCACTCAGTTATGAGCACCCTGAAGGCAAGGGCAGAATAACAGAGTCTCAGTAAATTTTTGTTGGTGCCTACCATCTGTTGTTGTGTGTGTATATTAAATGAAATGATACCTGTAATATGGCAGGTATGGTAAATACTCAGTAAGTGTAAGTTGTTGGTGTTGTCATTATCACTCGACAGATACATCCTCACTTGGGAATAAAGAGTCCTTTTTTGAAAGAGATTAGATTTGATGCAGGCCTTAAAAGACTATGTAGGGATTACATTGGTGAGTTTTGCTCAGATAGTTTTCAAAACTTTATGGAAATTCAAGGTGCAAGTTAAAACTTGAAATTTGATAATACAATATCTATAGTTATCTGTCTGTGGCACATGAAAGGGAACTATGTCAATGTTAAGGTTTGTCTCCTTAATAGTAAGTACTATATATAGCATTATTCTTACTGTTTTATTTTTCAAAAAATTCCAAGGTACTTCTGACATGCATCTGGGTTTAAAAAGTGACTACAGGTCTCTTTTTAAAATGGTAGTTTTGGTGATATACATTCTGCTATTTATCTGTTGATTAGTCATGATACGTAATCACAGTAGTAAAAGATGTTTACCAGTTTTCACAGTCAATAGCCAGACAAAAAAATAAAAGATAATCACAATTGTAAGCCATAATGGGAACATGAAATAATTACGTACGATTTGGGGAGTCAAGCAGAGTGATGTGGCAAGTGGAAGTGCATACATGCACAGGTGTCATCTACTTAGCCAGTCTGTGTCTTTTGGTTGGTGCATTTAATCCATTTACATTTAAGGTAATTATCAATATGTATGATCCTATTACCATCTCTTTAATTGTTTTGGGTTTATTTTCTATAGGTCTTTTCCTTCTTTTGTGTTTCCTGCCTAGAGAAGTTCCTTTAGCATTTGTTGTGAAGCTGATTTTTGCTATAAAGCTGAATTCTTTTAACTTTTGCTTGTCTGGAAAGCTTTTGATTTCTCCACCAAATCTGAATGAGACTCTTGCTGGGTAGAGTATTCTTGGTAGGTTCTTTCCTTTCATCACTTTAAATATATCATGGCATTCCCTTCCGGCATGTAGATTTTCTGTTGAGAAACCAGCTGATAGCCTGATGGGAGTTCCCTTGTATGTTATTTGTTGTTTTTCCTATGTTGCTTTTAGTATTTTACCTTTGTTTTTCATATTTGTCAGTTTGATTACTGTGTGTCTCAGTGTGTTCTTCCTTGGGCTTATCCTGCCTGGGACTCTCTGTGTTTCCTGGACTTGGTTGACTATTTCCTTTTGCATATTAGGGAAATTTTCAGAAAATTTTCAGGGAAATTAGGATAATCAGCTCTTCAAATATTTTCTCAGGTTCTTTCTCTGTTCTCCTTCTGGGATCCCTATAATGCAGCTGTTGGTGCGCTTAATGTTGCCCCAGAGGTCTCTTAGGCTGTCTTCATTTCTTTTCATTCTTTTTTCTGTATTCTGTTCTGTGGCAGTGATTTCCACTATTCTGTCCTCCAGGTCATTTGTCTGTTCTTCTGCCTCAGTTATTCTGCTACTGATTCCTTCTGGCGTATTATTCATCTGTTTGTTTGCTCTTTAGTTCTTCTGGGTCTTTGGTAAGCATTTCTTGCATCTTCTCCATTCTGAGACCCTGGATCATCTTCACTATCATTATTCTGAATTCTTTTTCTGGAAGGTTGCTTACCCCCCACTTCATTTAGTTGTTTTTCTGGGGTTTTATCTTGTCCCTTCATCTGGGACATAACTTTCTGCTTTTTCATGCTGATTAACTTTCTGTAATGTGGTTTTGTTTTAGCCGCTGTGGGACTGTGGTTCTTCTTGCTTCTTCTGTCTGCCTTCTGATGGAGGAGGCTAAGCGGCTTGTGTAAGCTTCCTGATGGGAGGGACTGGTGGTGAGAAAAACTGGGAATTGCTTTGGTGGCCAGGGCCTTTGCTCAGTAAAGCTTAAATCGAAATATCTGCTGATGGGTGGGGTTGTGCTCCCTCCCTTGTAGTTGCTTGGCCTGATGGGACCCAGCCCTGGGGTCGCTGGGCTCTATGGTAGAGTTAATGGTGACCTCCAAGAGGTCTTATGCCAAGGGAAACCTTCCTGGACTACTGCTGCCAGTGCCCCTGTCCCTGGGGTGAGCCCCTGCTGACCCACGCCTTCACAGGAGACCCTTCAGCATTAGCAGGTGGTTTTGGTTCAGTGTTCTCTGGGGTCACTGCTCCTTTCTTCTGCATCTTGATGTGCCTAAGAGTTTGTGCCCTCCAAGACTGGAGTCTCTGTTTCCCCCTAGTCCTGTGAAAGTCCTGTAATTAAATCCTGCTGGCCTTCAAGTTCAGATTCTCTGGGGATTCCCAGTCCCTTTGTCGGATCCCCAGGCGGGGAAGCTTGATGTGGGGTTCAGAACCTTCACAATAGTGGGAGAACTTCTTTGGTATTATTGTTCTCCAGTTTGTGGGTCACTCACCTGGCAGGTATGGGATTTGATTTCATTGTGATTGTTCCCCTCCTACTGTCTCACTGGCCTCTTCTTTGTCTTTGGACATGGGGTTTCTTTTCTTGGTGGGTTCCAGTGTCCTCCTGTCGATGGTTGTTCAACAGCTAGTGATGATTTTGATGTTCTTGCCAGAGGAGATGAGCGACCGTCTTTCTACTCTGCCATCTTAAACCAGAAGCCCCAACATATTATTTTATATGCACAGATAATTATATAAGAAAGATAGAATTTAGCTAAGAGTGTCAGTTTCATTTTTAGAAAAATAAAATTCTTAATTTTGTATGAATTTTCAAAACCTCCCTTGAATTGGTTTTTACTAGTGTAAAAACATTAAGGCACTGCGAGTATCTTAAAACAGCTTGTGCATGTGCTCTTGAGACACGTTGGTGGGTGCATTTTTATCAAAACCATATACATGGTGACATATTAAATGTATCATATTATTATACTAATCATATGACTCTAGAAACAAAAGTAACCAGAGGACTTAAAGCCTATCAAAACCATCTTTTTGTTTTTGTACAATGGGATTCTTTTTAAATTTGCCAATGAATTCATACCAGTATTGAAACCAGATGTAGACTTCCGTCTTTTAATGTATTAAGCTCAGCTATAAAGTCTTATTTCCATCTCTGATTACTGAGTGTTTCATTCATGGTTTATTATCTCTTTCCTGCCCTCCTTTTTCTTTTTTTAAACTAGAGTCTAAATATGATTCAAATGATTTTAAGATGACATTGCCCCATTTGTGTAGTGACAGAAATAAAATTAAATCTGTATTGAATTGATGATAACCTAATTAAATCCACAAATGAAGTACTCTCGATAAAATTTTTCACTGGAAAGGATTCTTGACAGATACTACTAAAAGAAGTGTTAGCTGTGGTTTGAGTGTTTTTCATCTTAGAACTTAAATCCTACTTTACTTCTTTCTGTATAAAAGCATATCTTCTCTGTTTCTTTTCTTTCTATATATTTTCAATATAAACATGATTTTGAAATTTATCTGAACTGATGAAAAGTCATATTTATAGAAATAAAAAAGGTATTAGTTAAAATGTTTGGTGTTTCTGTTGCCAAATAGAAACCTAGTCTCCTTTGGTAACTGATTTTGTTTGTTTGTAAGTGAAATTTACATTTAAAGATTGTTTGAAAACAAAACTCTCTTTAGGAAAATGACTGTCAACGAACTCCCTTACCCCTTCCCTCTAAATAGTGAGTGTGTGTCCAAAGGACGTGAAATACACATTTAGATCAAGGCTTTCATCTGGGAAGGCCTACTCTCCTTTCTTTCCTATTCTCCATTAGCGACCCAAAATATATGGAGTGGTTTAAATGTTGAAATAGATATTATTCTTTTCCAAAGTGCATTTGCTACCCTTGATATTTAAAAGAGACCAGATAACATTTATTCTTCTAAATTTGTCAAGATTTACCTGAAATTTTTGCACTTAAGGCTGAAATTTAGCTGCCTTTACTCTTTGTTGAATACATACTTTGAATCTCATCTTTGGAACAAGCCTTGCTACTCTGTGCTTATATTGAGGCTAATTCATGCATTCATGTTTGTGTGAAACTCATAGAAAAGACTCTATAACTGTAAATTAATAAAAAAAGTTTAAGTCAACATTATGTCTCTGTGTTCTAGAAAATGTTTGTTTACTTGTTAATTGTTAAAATGATTTTTTTTGAGGGATAGAAACCTTTCATTTTGTAATTGAAGTTAAAAGTCTTAAAGTGCAGATACCACATTTCAGCCTTAATATTCAAAGGGATTGTTAGAATAATACGGTACACAAATAATTTTAATTTAAGACATATCCATGTACTATTAGAATGATTGGCTATCGCATCTTTTTTTTTTTTTTTTTGATTAGAGGGAAGATATGAAATGAACCCCTAAAGTAGAGGAAGGGATTTATTACTGAAAAGAGAAAAGCATAATGGGAAAGAGACTTCAGAAACCACGTTTGCTTCAGATCTGTCCTCTCCACCTTTATTGATTCAGGGCCAGATCCTGGCTGTGGCCTTAGGTATTCTTGTAAACTTCATAAAAACTAGTCCTGTCAGCTTCTTCACCCCTGTATACTCAGCACCTTTAGCAGGACTTATACAAGAGAGCCAGTGCAGTAGATACTTGTTGAAAGAACAGATGCCCAAATTAGTGAACATAAAAATGGATGCCCAAATTAATCTTTTGTTAAGAAAAGATGGTAAAGACCTTTTGTAATGTTATAGAATCATAGAGTTGGAATGAACGTTGAAAGTCTTTTAGCAAAACCAGACAGTTCATGAATCAGCTTACCACCTCTGGCGAGTCTTCCTTCAGTCTTCCTGTGGATTTGTTCAGTGGCAAATGGTTTACGGTGTTCAGTGCTTCACAGCACTGAAATCAGATTCATCCTGAGCCCTAAGTATAGTAGGCCCGTTTAACTTTGAACTTTCTCTAGTATGGCTCTGAAATACAGGGTGTAGGAGCAGACATGACAAGCCAAGAAGTTAATGAAGGATTAGTTGAATTATTGGTTGGAAATAGTAGAATGCTAGGAGGATAAAAATTAAAGTATAATATAATGAGTATATAAATGTCATTTAACTGTGTAAGCAGTATGTAAGTTATTAATGAGATACCTTACATTTCCTTTTTGGTACTAGGCTTTTAACTCTGGTATATTTTATATTTATAGCATATCTCTGTTGGGTTAGCTATGTTTCAAATGCTGGGGAGCTACTGTGTTGAATAGTGCAGCTTCAGAATATAGTGCTTGCTCTCCGTGGACCATGAAGTCAGTCCATCTGGTCTGAGGTAGAGAATCAGTTCCTAAAAGTATTAGAATTTTCAAATAATCCAGACTCCTTATCCATGGCCTGCAAAGCTTTACATGGTCTGTGCAGTACTTTTATGACAGTATATGTTGGTGTTTTATGCAAATGTAAACCACCTGGCAATTTGCTTAGAAATTTTAACACAATAAAGGTTTTTTTAAATTGAGGAAAATTCATATAACATAAGACTTACCATTTTAAAGGGGAAAATTCCTTGTCATTAGTGCATTTACAGTATTGTATAATTACTACCCCTGTGTAGTTCCAAAATATTTTTATCACCTTGCTATCCTTTAAGCAGTTTCTCTCCATCCCACTTCTCCCTCTTGTCCCTGGCAGTCACCAGTCTGCTTTATTTTCCTGTGGATTTACCTATTCTTAATATTTCATATAAGTGGGATCATACAATATGTGCTTTCTGTTGTGTCTGGATTCTTTCACTTAGCATAATGTTTTTGAGGTCTATCCACATTGCAGCACATGTCTGTACTTTATTCCTTTTCATGACCAAATAATATTCCATTGTTTGTGTATACCATGATTTGTTTATCCGTTTCTCTGTGATAAACATTTGGGTTGTCTTAGCCTTTTGGCCATTGTGAATAGTGCTACTGTGAACACTCGTGTACATGTTTTTTTGAGTACCCGTATTTTACTTTTGTCAAATGGTGATAATCTGCTGTATAGGGTTGTTATAAAGATAAATGGGCTAAGGCACGTGGAAGTGTTAGCACAATGCCTGGTACAGATAGCACTGGCTCTGGTGCTATCAGTACAGAAAGTCTTTACGTTTGTACCTCGCTCCTCCTTTTTCCTTCCCCTGATGGCCTGTTTTGGTGTTTCCGTTCTCCTGGTCTTTCTCTGACATTCTCATTTCTGAGTTCTCATTATTAGAGTTGGAAATCTAGGACCTGGGTGGGTGGAGAATGCCTCACTGGGAGGAGGAGTGGTATTGGTGTCCATGCTTCGCGCAGGAGGCTCTTGGCAGCTCACCCCTCTGCATTTCCTCTGCTTTCTGTGACACTTGGTTTCCACTTTCAGCAGGAAAGTGAGGAGCCACCGCGGGGAAGAGTGTCTCTGGATTTATTTTTCAGGACAGACAGCTGTCATAGTGCCGCCTCAGAGTTAGATGGCGTAGGGAAGAGTGATTTCTTAGGGTCAGGGTGCTTCTCGGGATATGTTACGTGCTTTAGGAATGACATGGATAATTTTAAAGAAAGGAGAAATTGAAAGATGACGTTTTCCTTCATCAGAAGAAGAGGTTCTCAGTACTTTTCCTTTTAGCCTTTCCTAAAAGTTTAGTGATCTTTAGAAAGAAGTGCTTGTTAACAACGCTGTCTTGTAAGAGTTTAGTTGTCTCAGCATTTCAGTTGAGTTTTTAAAATATTTCTTTCCAGTTAACAGAAGATGAAATTGCAACCATTCTCAAATCTACTTTGAAAGGACTAGAATACTTACACTTTATGAGAAAAATACACAGAGATATAAAAGCTGGAAATATTCTTCTCAATACAGAAGGACATGCAAAATTGGCGGATTTTGGAGTTGCTGGTCAGTTAACGGTAAGTGTAATCCTTTTGGAAGCACTGTTGATTTGTATTGTCCAGGTTCGAGTGTGACTAAACTTGATAATATCTTTTGAGGGTTATGAAAAGAAATGCATAGCTTCATTGCTTCAAGGAGAAGAAGCCATTATTTAGGTATTATTTAATTATTTTTTATTTACCATTTAAGAGACATTGGATGAATATGAAAGAATATATATTGCCTTCAAAATGCTTAAATATTTGGAAAGGAAAGCTGCATTTGTTCATTTCTGTAGGTTTTATTGTTATAGTGCTATCTTTAATGAAGGTAGTGGAGTTAAGTTACTTATGGACTCTTGGTTATTTCAGAATTCTAAATTCCTAAATATGTCATGTTACAACTGGTTTTAGGAAATTTTAGGAAAATAGTCAATTTCAGATATAACCTGTAGTATTTGAGGGTTTCAAATATTTAGTTTAAGGAATACGTTGGCAAATACATTTCTTTAGTGTTTTTGTAGTTATATCTATGTAATGTTCTTGCAGGATACAATGGCAAAACGCAATACTGTGATAGGAACTCCATTTTGGATGGCTCCTGAGGTCATTCAAGAAATAGGCTATAACTGTGTGGCTGACATCTGGTCCCTTGGCATTACTTCTATAGAAATGGCTGAAGGAAAACCTCCTTATGCTGATATACATCCGATGAGGGTAAGAAAATGATGGAAAATGTCAATGTTAAAAGTGCTGCAGTTTTGTAGTGTGAGTGTAAATAAACATGGAGTAAAAAGATCATTTGAATTTGGATTCTGTGCAAAAATTAGCAAAATTATCTGTCAGGGATTAGTGACTGTTCACTTCTTTCCACCATCATATCCTTAACTGGGAGAAAAAGAAGTGAAGCCTGTATTTCTCTCTACAGCGGCTGTTTTTCTCCCCCCAAAGTATACCTGCTAAATTTCCCCATGATTTAAATAGAAGAAAGGGCTGGCAAATCCACTACATTATTCAGTTCCTCATATTCTGAATATAACAGTGGAGGCTTGGAAGAAATCCATTCTCTTCTACTTACCCTGCATATTGTACCTTTTTGTGTTTTTGTTTCTCTAGCTGAGCTAATATTAAAAAAGAATCCCGATTTCTAATATTGCTATGTATCTTTAAGTGAAATAAGCTTTTATTTTTAGTGTTCAGTGAGAAAATGGAATTCCTTTTATGGATATTATTTTATGCTTTTATGAACTCCTTTTCCATGATAAATTTTTGAGTCTGAAATGTATAGATTGCATATTCAAGTCTAATTGCCACTGCTTTAGAGGTGATGAACAGTTTTTAAATTTATTAGTATGTGAGTCTCAATTCATTATAGATAAGAACATTTATCTTTGTAAACTTATTGCCCTCTAGTGGCTGTATTCAACTCAAGAAGAAAGGATATAGGAATGAAGGCAGAAAGAAGGTGGAGGAGGGAGAGAGAGAGAGTGTGTGTGTGTGTGTTTGTGTGTGTGTAAAGAAAAGAAGATGATTTCAGGGTAGATGGAGAAATGTGTGAAGTAAACATATGGCAGGAAAAAGAATGCCATATTTTAGAGTATTTGAAAACGAAGAATAAATTAGAATTCTGATACTATAGTGCTATTATGAATTGAACTTCAATAGTGTAGATAATAATGTACTATACTGAAATATTTAAAAATCTGCCTGCCACTTCAAAGAGAACTCTTTGAGGAACGTAATTGTATATGATATGTGTCGTCTTCCTTGTACATATAAACTCCTCTTGCTAAAGCGAAACAGAAAAATAGCTTGAATTCTTTGAAAATATTGACATGAAATATAACTAGGTCAGCGTAAAACGATCAATAAAATTCTCATTTCTTTTCTGATTATTAGATATCTTTGGTACTTTCAGCTAGAAAGTTTTTGGGGTGATCCTCAGCTAGATATATTTGAGTTTAAGTTAGTGAGGTTAACCAAAGTATCCAAGACAGCCTAGCTAACTGCCAGGGCTGGGATTTAACCCAGAACTTAAGAGTATTACTGTTCTTCTTCCTCCAGTATAAATCTTATTTTTTCCAACCAAACAGTTCCACATATTCAGTTTGACCATGAGGTAGTCTCTTTAGCAGATAGCCAAGGATTAAAAAAATAAAGCACAGACTAGCTTCTCTCATTGCAAATTACATGGCACTATGTCACAACCAAGTATACTCCTGATCCAACATGATTTCTTTTTTAAAAATTTCAAAAATGTTCATATCCAGGTCTTAAGAATTGAAAACTGAGTCAGTCATTTTTTAATTAAAAAAACAAAACAGGAATCCATGACCTCCTTCCTTCCTGCCCAATTAATAATAGAACCAAGTTGAGAAATTCTGGACGACTGGGCTTGGTTAGAGGTGCCGGTTAAGTTGTCCCCGCCCCCGGCACACCTGCACATCTTCCCTCCCCCAGCTCCTGCTGTGTGTGCCAGGGTCGGCACCTGGCCCATCTCAGTGTGTGTGCACAGGACTTTGCCCTCTGACATCGTATGGCCAGAAATTACAGCTCAGCGACAAAGCTCAGGATTCCCTTTTCCTCTCGCTTTTCACATAGTTAAATTTTGGCTTGAATGACACAGTCTGTGCTCAACAAATCTGCTTTCTTAGTTTTCATTTTATCTTTTTTACCCCCATGGTAATTTCTTAGGGCCGTCCTAACATATTACCACAAATTTGGTGGCTTAAAACTATAGAACTTTATTCTCTTACAGTTCTGGAGGCCAGCAATTTGAAATGAAGGTGTTGACAGAGCTGTACTCCTCCCAGAAGCTCTGAAGGAGACTCCGTTTACTGCCACTTCCAGCTTTGGGGTGGCGGCTGCCAGCAGTCCTTGGCGTTCCTTGGGTTGTGGCTACATCTCTCCAGTCCCTGCCTGCACCTTTTACATTACCCTCTCCTTTGTGAGTGTCTGCGTTTCCCTCTTCTGTCTGTCTCAAATTTTCCTCTGCCTTTTTCTTTAAAGGACAGATGTCATAGGATTTAGGGCCCACTCCAATAATCCAGAACAATCTCCAACTGCAGGGATATTTTTTTTTTTTCCAAATGAGATCCTGTTTAGAAGTTCTGAATATTAGGATATAGACATATCTTTTGGGGGCTACTCTTCAACCCACTATGTCCTCTATAATCTGTTACCTTTTTTCAAATTATATGTATTTAAGATTAGTAACAATTAATTTCAGGATCTATTTTCCTTGTGTTTTCTCAAATTTTAAAAATTGTGGTAAAGTATTCATAAAAATGGTATCATTTAAACCATTTTTTCAGTACACAGTTCAGTGGCATTAAAGTACATTCACATCACACTGTCTACTACAGAAATTTGTATCATCTCAAACTAAAACTCTATACACATTAAAAAGTAACTCTTTATTTCTCCTCCCCCTAATACCTTATAACCATAATTCTCTCTGTTTCTATGAATTTGACTGTTTTAAGCATCTCATATAAGTGAAGTCATACAATATTTGTCCTTTTGTGTCTGGCTTCTTTCACTTAATGTTTTCAAGGTTCATCCGTTGTTGTAGCATATATCCAAATTCTTTTTTTAAGGCTGGATAATATTCCATTGTATAAATACCACATTTTGTTTAACCATTCATCCATATTGGACACTTGAGTTGCTTCCACCTTTTGATTGTTGTGACTAGTGCCTCTATGAACATGGATGTACATTTATTCTCTGTGAGAGTCTGCTCTCAATTCTTTGGGTATATACGCAGAACTAGATTGCTGGGTCATATGGTAATTTTATGTGTAAATTTTTGAGGAACCTCTCTACTGTTTTTCATAGCATTGTGCTATTTTACGTTCCCACCAGCAATGCACAAAGATTCCAGTTTCTCCACATTCTTGCCAACACTTACTTTCTGTCTTTTGATAATAGCCATCCTAATGAGAGTGAAGTGTTACTTCATGGTTTTGATTTACATTTCCCTAATAACTAATGATGTTCAGTATCTTTTCATGTACTTTTTGTTCATTTGTATATCTTCTTTGGAGAAGTGGCTATTCAGGTTATTTGCCATTTTAAAATCGGGTTGTTTTTTGTGTTGTTGAGTTTCTGGTCTCATTTTAATCAGCTTTTCTCTAGTTTGGTCTGCTGTTTTCTATTTGCTGGCTGAAGTCTCCTAGCCCTTTGGCTTTTTACTGCCTGTTTATTGTTCTTCCAGCTGTCCCCCATCACTTTTTGTATCCAATTCTAATACTCAGTCTAAGTCCCTTGATAATTCCTTTGGGTAGAATCCTCCCAGTCCTTCCCTTGGGAGGTCTTTGAGTCAAAGTGTATCTCAGATTTGCTTCTCTACAAGTAGAGGATTGCTTATTTGTATTTAAGTGTTGTATTACTTTGCTTTGTGCAATAGATGTGTTCTAGGGATTTTGTATAAATATTTAATAGTTGTAAATTGGAGTTTACATTTTGGTGATATTATTTTTAACAATAGTTTTTATTGATTCCTTTAGTGATGAGAATAATGCTGTTGAAACTTATTTGCCATATAATTGTGTTTATTTTTTTATCATGGACATATCCATTCTAGCAGTAATACAAAATTTAATCATAAATATTAACATATTTTTGATTTAGTGTTAATGTTAAAATAGATGCCTGTTCTCATGTGGAGGCAGGAAGTCAACCTTTGGACCAGTTGGAGAATATATCTGGTTACCTACATTGGTTATTTTGTGTCAGAGAAACTAAGTGTCACCTAAGTATGGATGTTTGATTTTTTGAAGACAAGAACCCTGGAATGTTCTTATAATCTTTTACTTCTGTTCCCTTTTCTTTATTTCCTTCTGCATATATTCAGGGCACACTGATCGTGTCCCAGTCAGACTTTGAGGATGCAGTGGGAAGCAGTGCAGGTGTGTTTCCTGTTCTGTTGGAACTTCCACCCCAGTGATATCTTGCATTCTGATGTTAGAACTGTTTTGCTTTCTGTGTGTGTGTGTATGGGGAGGAAGTACATATATATTCAGTTGTTTAGAGTGTAAGACCATACACTGTAACAACTTTTATTCATTTATATGTATATTACGGATCATATGCCTATATGATTTTTATTATTTTGGTGTTACATTGCCTGTTTTCCTCCTTTGAACTTATCCTCATCTTCCTTTTTTTCCATTTCTCCCCAGTGCTACTTTTGCTTCCTTTGACTGTTCCCTATTTCCTAACAGTGTACGTACATGAATGCTCACACAGTCCCTTTTGAACCTTCACTTTTCTTTCTGTTTATATTCCATTTCTTCCCCCATCTGTTCCCTACGTTTTTCTGCCTGATTATTTTAAGCTATACCTTGATTCTCTTAACTGTACTTTCAGATCAGAAATAGCTAAGGATCGGAGGAGGGGGCAGATTGGATCATTGGAGAATTTCAGTACTACTTCCAGGACATGTGGCTTTTCACTCTATTTGAGAGTTAGAGTTGTTCTGCTCTGTGGTCCTAATACATGTGGGAGTACAAGGCGTTCCAGCCCCAAAATCAAGGATTAAAGTTTATTACATTGACAGTTTCAACATATTTCTGTTCAGTTGGAGTTATTATTCTTGAAGAGATGAACAAGCAGGGAAAACAGAATAAACAGACCTCAATTTCTCTTGGTTGAGTCTGCTGAGGTCACCCCTGAGGGTTTCACGGGGAAGACAAATTCCCACTGTTAATTTATATTCAAACCTTGCTGTTGATGTTGCCAAGTCCTCTGTAAATATGATTAATTTGGTAACTACTGAGGAAGCAATCATCACTTTCTCACTGACATACTAATTATGTGAATATGAATAGTAATATTGGAGACATATTTCCATTAAGTTTTCCTTAGATAAAGAATTATACTAGAATCTATCTTTTAAAGATTTTAATGTGGGATACTAACAAAGGCAATATTTCTCTGTATTTGTGTGGGAGCATTTATAGGAGACAATTTAATTTGATTTATTAATGATTAAAAGGGTGATTTATATTTCATACTTTTTTGACTGTGATCCTTAGTAGATATTTTCCACATTGTGGCGTATTATGCACATGTGGGCATGCATGTGTGTGCACACAGTTGAAACAAAATATACATAAATAGTTTCCCAGGTAGCTCAGTGGTAAGGAATTCCACCTGCCAATGCAGGAGCCCCAGGTTTGATCCCTAGGTCTGGAACATGGCAGAGGAAATAGCAACCTACCCAGTATTCTTTCTGAGATAAGCCTGTGGACAGAGAAGCCTGGCAGGTTACAGACCATGGGGTTGCAAAGAGTCAGACACAACTGAAGGGTCTGAGCACATCACATATCCACAACATAAACAGTACTTATCTGTGTATGTCTATAATGGGTCCCATGTGAAATAAATTTTATATTGTGAATTACTATTTGTGATCCACTCTGATTTCTATTCTATCACAGTCTTATCTTCTGTTGTACTTCATCTTTCCATTAAAAAAAAAAATGGTGGTTCAAATCCATTCAGTTGATTTTGTGACCCAGTCTTGGTTTGTAACTTCAATTTTAAGGGCAAGAATCACTGTACCAACCTTTGGAAATCTGATTTCTTCCAGTGCCATAATGCTTTCATTGTTGCCACATGGTAGTGGTAACCTGGTGTATGAGTCCTAAATAAATTCTGTTATCTGTAACTTAGTTATATTGGAGTACATCAAGGCTGTATATTGTCACCCTGCTTATTTAACTTATATGCAGGGTATATCATGTGAAATGCCAGGCTGGATGAAGCACAAGCTGGAATCAAGATTGCTGGGAAAAATTTCAGTACCCTCAGAATCGCAGATAACGCCACCCTTATGGCAGAAAGTGAAGAAGAACTAAAAAGCCTCTTTATGAAAGTGAAAGAGGAGAGTGAAAAAGTTGGCTTAAAGCTCAACATTCAGAAAATGAAGATCATGGCATCCAGTCCCATCACTTCATGGCAGATAGGTGGAGAAACAGTGGAAATAGTGTCAGACTTTATTTTTGTGAGCTCCAGAATCACTGCAGACGATGACTGCAGCCATGAAATTAAAGACCCTTGCTCCTCAAAAGGAATGCTGTGACAAACCTAGACAGCATATTAGAAAGCAGAGACATACTTTGTTGACAAAGGTCTATCTAGTCAAAGCTATGGTTTTCCCAGTGGTCGTGTATGGATGTGAGAGTTGGACTATAAAGAAAGCTGAGTGCTGAAGAATTGATGCTTTTGAACTGTGGTGCTGGAGGAGACTCTTGAAAGTCCCTTGGACTGCAAGGAGATCCAAGCAGTCCATCCTAAAGGAAATCAGTCCTGAATATTCATTTGAAGGACTGATGCTGAAGCTGAAACTCCAATAGTTTGGCCCCTGATGTGGAGGGCTGATTCATTTGAAAAGACCCTGATGCTGGGAAAGATTGATGGCAGGAGAAGAAGGGGACAACAGAGGATTAGATGGTTGGATGGCATCATCAACTTGATGGACATGAGTTTGAGCAAGTTCTGGGAGTTGGTGATGGACAGGGAGGCCTGGCCTGCTGCAGTCCATGGGGTTGCAAAGAGTCAGACATGACAGAGCGACTGAACTGAACTGAGGGTTGGTGTTGGAGAAGACTCTTGAGAGTCCCTTGGACTGCAAAGAGATCAAACCAATCAATCCTAAAGGAAATCAGTCCTGATTATTCATTGGAGGGATTGTGCTGAAGCTGAAGCTCCAGTACTTTGGTCACCTGATGCAAAGAGCTGACTCATTAGAAAAGACCCTGATGCTGGGAAACATTGAAGGCAGGAGGAGAAGGGGACAACAGAGAAGGAGATGGTTGGACGGCATCATTGACTTGATGGATGTGAGTTTAAGCAAGCTCCAGGAGATGGTGGAGAACAGAGAAGCCTGGTATGCTGCAGGTTCGTGGGGTCACAAAGAGTTGGACATGACTGAGCAACTGAATAGCAACAAATGGTCCATTTCACTAAATTGCTATGAAGATCATAGAAGACATTATAAATGAGCAATATATATATATAATATTAAATACTTTAGAAATGTTAGGTGGCTTTATTAAGTTTTCAAGCCTCAAATTGAAATTGTAAATTAATTCAAGTTCTTTCAGAGGGTACCCTATTTGATAATATTTACTGTTGTCTTCTTGGCTTATTGAGTAGAGTTGGAGGTATTGGGAGCTTATATAGTGCCCAGGGGAGTTTATTGCCAGCTGGGGGAGGTGTTGAAAGCTTTTAAGCCCTTGCTTATGGCTGCTGAGATGACTTCTGCAGCCTCTACTGGAAACAATATGGAAATAATGAGCCCACGAGGACAGAGAGACATGTGGACTCTCTTTTCTAACCTCAGGTCATACTGTGGTATACAGATGTTTTCTACTTCATTTTCACCACATACTCAGTAATGGAAACTGTGATTCATAAGAGAGTAGATTGAGTTTTTTCTTGAGCAGAGAATTCAGAGTCAGTGGACCCCCAGAACTGCATTTAAATATTGTTTTTTTGGGCAGATGTCCATTTTTTGGTGAGAGAGTTCACAGTTTTCATCAATGAAAATACAAGTTTCTTGATCCCCAAATATTGAGGACTGTGGCTCTCAATAATAGTATTGGAGACCCTCAAGAGAGTTTCTTATTATATTGTATATTTAGGATATGGTTTTGTTCATTATTTACATTATTACAGCATATCACTGTTCTGTATTTTAATCTGGAACCAGGAACTATATATTCATAGGACGTCTATGATTTCCCCCCAATCCCCCAAACTCTTGAACTTCTGGAAAGTTTAGTTTTATGTATGTCTAATTATTGTCTGAAGTTCCACTAATTTAAAAAAGAAGTCTTTTTTTTTTCCCTCTGAATTCTTGTATCACCTTTTCTCTTGTCTTTCTTATGATTCTTTTAAACTTCCTATGTATCAATAGTGCAGTGTTTGTGCTGTTGTCTTATTTCCAAGTTTTAAATGCAAGTGTATTTTGTCTTCGTGTGTCTAATTGAAAAGCAGAGTAACTTACATAAAAGCATCCAATAAATGTTTTTGGTGAATATGTGCTCAATTTCCTTTCCTATCTCAAAAATACTTCATGGTGTTAATATTGAAATCTAGCAAGCCAAAGTTCTTCTTTCTTATAATAATAATGTTGTACCTGTAGGTTAGAATAAGAGTCAGTGAAGTAAATGAAAAATGAAAGTAAATACTAATTAAGTACAACTTGAAAGCCATTGCCAACATCCGCTGGATCATCGAAAAAGCAAGAGATTTCCAGAAAAAACATCTATTTCTGCTTTATTGACTATGCCAAAGCCTTTGACTGTGTGGATCCCAATAAACTGTGGAAAATTCTGAAAGAGATGGGAATACCAGACCACCTGACCTGCCTCTTGAGAAACCTATATGCAGGTTAAGAAGCAACAGTTAGAACTGGACATGGAACAACAGACTGGTTCCAAATAGGAAAAGGAGTATGTCAAGGCTGTATATTGTCACCCTGCTTATTTAACTTCTATGCAGAGTACATCATGAGACACGCTGGACTGGAAGAAACACAAGCTGGAATCAAGATTGCCGGGAGAAATATCAATAACCTCAGATATGCAGATGACACCACCCTTATGGCAGAAAGTGAAGAGGAGCTAAAAAGCCTCTTGATGAAAGTGAAAGAGGAGAGTGAAAAAGTTGGCTTAAAGCTCAACATTCAGAAAACAAAGATCATGGCGTCTGGTGCCATCACGTCATGGGAAATAGATGGGGAAACAGTAGAAACAGTGTCAGACTTTATTTTTGGGGGCTCCAAAATCACTGCAGATGGTGACTGCAGCCATGAAATTAAAAGACGCTTACTCCTTGGAAGAAAAGTTATGACCAACCTAGATAGCATATTCACAAGTAGAGACATTACTTTGCCGACTAAGGTCTGTCTAGTCAAGGCTATGGTTATTCCTGTGGTCATGTATGGATGTGAGAGTTGGACTGTGAAGAAGGCTGAGTGCTGAAGAATTGATGCGTTTGAACTGTGGTGTTGGAGAAGACTCTTGAAGGTCCCTTGGACTGCAGTGAGATCCAGCCAGTCCATTCTGAAGGAGATCAACCCTGGGATTTCTTTGGAAGGAAGGATGCTAAAGCTGAAACTTCAGTACTTTGGCCACCTCATGAGAAGAGTTGACTCATTGGAAAAGACTCTGATGGTGGGAGGGATTGGGGGCAGGAGGAGAAGGGGACGACCGAGGGTGAGATGGCTGGATGGCATCTTGGACTCGACGGACGTGAGTCTGAGTGAACTCCGGGAGATGGTGATGGACAGGGAGGCCTGGCGTGCTGCGATTCATGGGGTCGCAAAGAGTCGGACATGACTGAGCGACTGAACTGAACTGAACTGAAGATCGTGGCATCTGGTCCCATCGCTTCATGGGAAATAGATGGGGAAACAGGGGAAACAGTGTCAGACTTTATTGTTTGGGGCTCCAAAATCACTGCAGGTGGTGATTGCAGCCATGAAATTAAAAGACACTTACTCCTTGGAAGGAAAGTTATGACTAACCTAGATAGCTATTCAAAACAGAGACATTACTTTGCCGACTAAGGTCCATCTAGTCAAGGCTATGGTTTTTCCTGTGGTCATATATGGATGTGAGAGTTGGACTGTGAAGAAGGCTGAGCGCCGAAGAATTGATGCTTTTGAACTGTGGTGTGGGAGAAGACTCTTGAGAGTCCCTTGGACTGCAAGGAGATCCAACCAGTCCATTTTGAAGGAGATCAGCCCTGGGATTTCTTTGGAAGGAATGATGCTAAAGCTGAAGCTCCAGTACTTTGGCCATCTCATGCGAAGAGTTGACTCATTGGAAAAGACTCTGATGCTAGGAGGGATTGGGGGCAGGAGGAGAAGGGGATGACCAAGGATGAGATGTCAGGATGGCATCACTGACTCGATGGACGTGAGTCTGAGTGAACTCCGGGAGTTGGTGATGGACAGGGAGGCCTGGCATGCTGCGATTCGTGGGTTCGGAAAGAGTTGAGCGACTTAACTGAACTGAACTGAACTGAAAGCCATACCGTTGCTCTTGACTTGATTTTTGAACTTTTACTAAGTGCAGTTAAAGTTTCAATTTTAATTGCTTTAATTCATATATATATTTCTGTGTGTGTGTAAATATACACAAACACATATTTGCTACTTTAGATCCTGTTAATATGTTGAAGGAGATCAGAAAGAGTTAATGTTGGCCTCTGGACAGTAGCTTTGGTTTGCTAATGGTGATTCAGTCATTAACCCTCTTGAAGGTCTTAAAATCAATTGTATAGACTTACTATATTGATCCAACCAGTCCATCCTAAAGGAAATCAGTCCTGGGTGTTCATTGGAAGGACTGATGTTGAAGCTGAAACTCCAATACTTTGGCCACCTGATGCGAAGAGCTGACTCAATTGAAAAGACCCTGCTGCTAGGAAAGATTGAGGGCAGGAGGAGAAGACGACAGGGGATGAGATGGTTGGATGGCATCACCAACTCAATGGACATGAGTTTGGGTGAACTCTGGGAGTTGGTGATGGACAGGGAGCCCTGGCGTGCTGCGGTTCATGGGGTTGCAAAGAGTCGGGCACGACTGAGCGACTGAACTGAACTGAAGTGAACTGTATTGATCATTGTAAGTTTTGTTGTGCTTTGTTTTAAACGAGTCATAGAAACTGTTTAGGTTAACGTTTATTTTAGAAGACATAAATATCTAGGTGTTTTTGTATTAGGATATTGGGAGGTATCTGTGGGCAGGTGTTGACTCTACTTTCATGTCTGTTGCACTTAAAAATTCATAATGTTTTTGGAGGAAATGCTGTCTGCAGCATATTGATGTTTAAAATCATGGCTGAATCAGACGTATTTTAAAAAATGAAGACAGATAGAACATACCTGACTTAAAAACTATGTTAGCTAAATTCTCGCAGAGTAGAATTTTCAGCTTCAGCTGTCCTAGAGGAATATATTAAGTACAGATTATTTGTTTGATTATGTTAACTTAGTTTTCAGTAGAACTTTTACATAAATAGAATCATCTTCATTACATCTGGAATCGTTTAAATAGCATAATTACATGTAGTTGTGCTATGTAATGAAAGGTAAGGGATAAATGATCAGAGGTGACTTTATAAGCATTGCAGTAAGTGACTTATAAACTGAAGGTCACCGTTTTAATTGGAAGGTTTGTGAATCTCTTAAATTCTGTAATCAAATGAGTGATATCAAAGGGAGAAGTAATTTAACATAACAATTGTGGCTTATGCCGAACATATGTTCCTGTTAATAAGTTGCATTATAGTCTTTAAGGACTTGTATGCAGTTAGTACATTTTGGTTCATTTGATACCTGCAGTTTTTCTTAATTTTTATTAGTGAGTTGTTACAGTGGTTAACAAGAAATACACAGATTTAAGTTGCAATAGTTTTCCCAGGGTTATATGATCTAACTTCACAAGCTTCTTGGACATATGTAGATGCTTTTCTATTTTGCTTTAGTTATGACATACAATTGATACAGGCAAGCATGAAAGCTTGGGCAAATTTTCATTGCTTTTTCTGGATCTTGCTCAGGTTCTGTGGTATTTATGTAAAGCCCAATTTTGTTACTTGGGAATGCATGTTGAAATTATCATGCGCACTATTTTGCTGTAGGCCCGTTGGCTCTGCCACAAAGGCAGTACACTGCCAGTAGGCCATTTCCTTGTCGGCTGCATTTACAATTTAATAGAAATATTACATGACTTTTTAAACAAGTGTTTTGGCAGGGAGGAAATGGCAGATTCCTTACAAACAAGCATAGCTTCCTTTCCTTAACCACACTCCAGCTACTCAACAAATGGTACTTGGTTTCAAGTTTGGGGGGTTTGAGAGTAGAATGGGAAGTCAGGTTGAAACAGGAATGACACTGATATTTACTATAAAATAGTTATGTATTTTTAACTGCTGGATCTTATTACTGTATAGTTTCAGTGAGTGACAACCAATGTATTTCTGAATTAGGGCTGAGGTTATTTTTATGCAGTTCACCTGGCTGGGGGTATCTGGTTTTGATTGGTTGAAAAGGTCAGGGCCACCAGATAAGCTCTAAGATGTTAGTTTACTTTTTATAATTTTTTTAAAAAATAGTTTTGGCTTTGCTGTATATATTGGTCTTCATGACATTTGAGTAAGCAGTACTTCTTTGGTATCAACTATAATTTTTATCTTCAAGAATCACTTTGGGGTGTAGAGAATATGGAAAGAAAATTTGGTAGACTTGTTAGCACTGACATACAATAGAATGGATTCCTAGCACATCTTTTGTTCAGTTTGCTTTAGCTCACTATTATGTGTTTTGAATTTGAAAAGTCACATTTGCAGTTTTTTAATTTTTTGTTGAATGTTATTCCATCCTATCCCATTCTTATTTTATTTAGGTCTTTTAATCTTAAATCATTTGTAACTGTGGACAAAATGCTGACCTCTTTAATTCTGCAGTATTTCATACTTTCGGGGACTCTAAAGAAAAGAGAAATTGCACTTTATTTTCAGCCTTGATTGTGGTCACATTTTACTTTCTAGTGTAGATCTGGCTTTTTCTTCTGTATGTGAAGAGAACAGTTTATAGTAGGTCTTTCCCCTTTTCTTTTCTTATTGCTTCTGACTTCTTAGCCAGCTTACCTGGCAGCTATAGTAAGTTCTGTTGCTGTGGTGTGGTAGAGACTGGCATTGGGTGTGTTCTTATAGCCATCACAGCATTGGCTTTTGTTACTTTCCATGTTTCAGTTTGTTGGTAATGGACATATGGACATCATATGTTCCGCAGAGTACTGTACGAAGCCAATTTGAACTGTTTCCATTTGCCTCGAGTCCAATCATGATATTTATTTTTCCATGGCACTTACCCAGATTATCCATACCTCCTGCTTAGCTTGTGTCACTGCCACCATGGGCTGCATTTCTTCTGATTGCCTGCAGTTTTTCACAGTATCTAATTGCCTATTCCGTCTTAGCTTTCTTTGCACAGCATTGATTGATGTTTATAAAATATCTCAAGATCTTTTAGATAACAGATACTCAGGTGCATAGAAGTATGATATTCAGCTTGTTTTTTGTTTATATATAAGGAATGTTTTTATATCCAGCCTCCTAGAGTGGAATTGAATATTCTAGTGGAAAACTTAGAAGAGTGACTGTGTCGTTTTAGCCAATATTGCTTACTTTTTAGTATCAACAATAACAGCAATGTGATCTCCCAGAGAACCCTTGATATAACAGATCACGTCATAATTTTATTGCTGAATTTTGAAGAGAAGATCCTAGAAGTTCTTTTTTAGGTTTAAGAAAATATGACTACATTATTGTTTATTGAAGTTGTTCTTCAGCTCTTAGCCCTCTGTGAAGTCATTTTAGATATTGATTTTCAAAATATGAATAAATGAGTTACAGTCATTTCATGACTTTAGGTGAGTCACCTATTACTGTGACCCAAAAGCTTTGGCTTTACACAGGAATGTATTTATTCGTTCATTCAGCAGTTATTTACTGAATACCTACTATGGCTAGGGACTGTTGTCGTTCTGAGGATGCAACAATAAAAAAAAAGTTGAAAATTTCTCTTTATTGAGCTTATATTTGAATGAGGGGGGAGAGATAATGAAGAAGAGAAGTAAATACAACACCTTAGGATTTCTCTGGTGGCTCAGTGGTGAAGAATATGCCTGGCATTACAAGAGATGTAGGAGACATGGGTTCAATCCCTGGATTGGGAAGATCCTCTGGAGAAGGAAATGGCAACCCACTCCAGTATCCTTGCCAGGGAAATCCCATGGACAGAGAAGCCTGACAGGCAACAGTCCAAGGGGTCACAAAAGAGTCGGACACAACTGAGCTACTAAACAACAACAAAAGTTTGTTAGTAATAAGTCCTACAGTAGAAAAAATAAAACAGGTAGGTGAGAAAGGAAATTTCAGTGATGGGGTAGAGTGGTTGATGTACAGTATTGGATTGCTAGTGAAGGCCTTACTGAAGAGATGACTCTTGAATGAAAACTTATAAGAAAATGGGTATCTGTGTACAAAGTATACCACATAGAGGCAGCCACCTGCAGGTTCATCAGTCTTGAAGTGGGAGTGTGCCTGGTAACTCCAGGTCCAGATCATAGAGACTTGAATGCTACAGTAAATACTTAGACTCTTATTCTGAATGAGATGAGAAGTCAGGATTTCTGAGAAGGGGAGTGGCATGAGAATAGCCTGAGGAGTTACAAGGGTAGAATCACAGAAACTAGGAGACTTGAATGACCCACACAGAGATGATTGGATTCAGTTCAGTTCAGTTCAGTTCAGTTCAGTTGCTCAGTCGTGTCCAACTCTTTGCGACCCCATGAATCGCAGCACGCCAGGCCTTCCTGTCCATCACAAATTCCACTCAGAGTCATGTCCACCGAGTCAGTGATGCCATCCAGCCATCTCATCCTCGGTCGTCCCCTTCTCCTCCTGCCCCCAATCCCTCCCAGCATCAGAGTCTTTTCCAATGAGTCAACTCTTTGCATGAGGTGGCCAAAGTACTGAAGTTTCAGCTTTAGCACCATTCCTTCCGAAGAAACCCCAGGGCTGATCTCCTTCAGAATGGACTGGTTGGATCTCCTTGCAGTCCAAGGGACTCTCAAGAGTCTTCTCCAACACCACAGTTCAAACGCATCAATTCTTCAGCACTCAGCCTTCTTCACAGTCCAACTCTCACATCCATACATGACCACAGGAAAAACCATAGCCTTGACTAGACAGACCTTAGTCGGCAAAGTAATGTCTCTGCTTTTGAATATGCTATCTAGGTTGGTCATAACTTTTCTTCCAAGGAGTAAGCGTCTTTTAATTTCATGGCTGCAGTCACCATCTGCAGTGATTTTGGAGCCCCCCCCCAAAAAAAAAGTCTGACACTGTTTGCACTGTTTCCCCATCTATTTCCCATGGAGTGGTGAGACCAGACGCCATGATCTTTGTTTTCTGAATGTTGAGCTTTAAGCCAACTTTTTCACTCTCCTCTTTCACTTTCATCAAGAGGCTTTTTGGTTCCTCTTCACTTTCTGCCATAAGGGTGGTGTCATCTGCATATCTGAGGTTATTGATATTTCTCCTGGCAATCTTGATTCCAGCTTGTGTTTCTTCCAGTCCAGCGTTTCTCATGATGTACTCTGCATAGAAGTTAAATAAGCAGGGTGACAATATACAGCCTTGACGTACTCCTTTTCCTATTTGGAACCAGTCTGTTGTTCCATGTCCAGTTCTAACTGTTGCTTCCTGATCTGCATACAGATTTCTCAAGAGGCAGGTCAGGTGGTCTGGTATAGTTGGTTTTGGGGGGTATGTTTTTAAAAGTGGATTAACAGAATCTGTTGATAGATTAGGTTCATGAGAACACTGAGAGTGCTTTAAAGCCATTTGGTACAACTTTGGCAGATGGTCTTGTTTTTCTGCTCTGCCAAAGTGTAAGGCACAAGATTGAATAGAGTGTAGAGTTTATTCTTCCAGGAAGCCCAGCTATAAATGTAATGCATGTTTACTGTAGAAAGGAAGGAAGAAGTAAAGAAAGAAAGCAAAATATAAAGAAGAAAAGAAAAATCACTTATACTTGTTCTGCCTAGAGATTCACAGTTAACATTTTGATGTATGGTATTCTTGTTTGAGAAACATACTGTTTTTTAACCAAAATTAGAATCATGAGATTGTGTTGTTTTGTAATTTTTGTTTTTCGTTTAGCGCTATATCTTGGGAGTGTCCCCATATTCTTAAGTGTTTTGAGCTTTAAAATGTTTAGAAAATAGCTTACATGAAATAATCTTAGATATTTTACTTTTATGATAAAAAGCTTTAAAATGAGTCATTTTCCTTTTTTATGAAACTTGTGAAAATTATAAAGCACTATAGAATTCAAAAAATCTTTCATTCAGTAAAAATAAATAAATTTAAAAAAGATTCATTGCTAGTCAACAGTCCTAAAGTATGCAAAAATGTCTTGGTTTTAATATTTCCTACTAATAAATTATTATCCATTAATTATCATAGATTATACTTTTAAAGGACTTCCCAGGTGGTACTAGTGGTAATGAACCCACCTGCCAGTGTGGGAGATGTAAGATACATGGGTTTGACCCCTGGGTTGGGAAGATTCCCTGGAGAAGGTCATGACAGCCCACTCCAGTATTCATGCTATGGGCATAACTGAATCACTTAACCATACATCTGTAACTGAGAAATCATTGTTAATCAACTAACTATAATGAAAAAAGGATTCATTGCTAGTCAGCAGTCCCAAAGTATGCAAAAATGTCTTGGCTTTAATATTTAATACCAATAAATTATTTAATATTATTAATTGATATTAATAAATTATCTGTTATCATAAATTATACTTTTAAAGACTATAAATATTCGACAACTTTTAAAGTAAGGTATAACATTGGTTCTCTATGGATTTCATTTTTTATTTCTATATGAAAGTTTTAAACTCTCTTCTAGAGGAAATTATTATTTTTGAGCTTTAAGAAACTGATATTTATATTACACTGCCATTTATACATCCTATCCTTAACTCTGTATCAAGTAAGCAGGCTTAACCAGCTGAATGATTGCATCAAGCCTAAATAATTAACCATATCAGAAAACAGGCAATTAATAATGACCAGATTGTTAGATACTTCCTTCTAGCGGTACAGTCATTTAAAAAAGAAAACATTCCAAATGTTTTTTTCATTTAAAATGTATTTTACCTGCCAAAAAATACAAATGTGGTTTTCTTAACCTTGAACACTGAGATATGCATGTGCAATAGAGAAGCATTCCTCTTTTGCCAGCTAATTAGCTTTTGGCATAAGTATAATTGTTCTTCAACTACCTGACTCCTCCTAGTATCCTTTGTGCTGATGGTATTCTGCATTTATAAAATAACTGCAAAATTTCAAAAAGAAAGCTTCTGAAAAGTTCTTAGGAGAGAAGGAAAAGATGATGAAGGACAGAATAACAATACTCCTGTTTGGGGGTTGGGAGGAGGGAGGTGAAAGGGAAGCCAGAGAGTCAGAGAAGAATTTGGAGAATATGGTGTTTCAGGCAAGGGAGAGAAGAGTTTTAAGAAGAAAGTGATTGCTGACTTTTTATCAGTGTTTGTCTTTTGTTTCCTTTAGATTGGGTAGTATGAAGAGATTATCAGATTGGAAGTCATGGTTAACTTTCAGGAGTGTAATTTAACTGAGTGGCAGGGGAGAAGCCAGTTCCTGAGGGATCAAGGAATGAAGAGGGATGGAGGACTAGGAACAGTACCAGTCAAGTCTGGTTCAGGTTGTTTGGCAGCCAAGGGGGGAAGTTGGGAAAGTAGTGTAGAGGCATCAGAGTTGAGGAAAGACTTAGGATGAGAGGACTTAATCTGATTTTAGAATGAGATGAAGGATGCAGGGAGAGGCTTAAAGATGTAGGGAGTAGGGCCGGAGGTGACAATCAGGGAAACAAGGCCCTAGTCAAAGAAAGAGGGGATGTGGTTGGAGGTGAAAGTGCAGTCCTTAGCTTTGGGGAAAATGAATCTAAAGTATGTTCTGTTTATAACACGCTCATACTTGCATGTAACAAAATGCAAGTGCTGCATTTTAAGAACCCATCCCTGACTGCTGCAGTAGCAATATACAGCATTCTGCAGGGGACACTTTATGTGGCTCAGCTGGTAAAGAATCTCCCTGCAACACAGGAGACCTGGGTTCGATCCCTGGGTTGGGAAGATCCCCTGGAGAAGGAAAAGGCTACCCACTCCAGTGTTCTGGCCTGGAGAATTCCATGGACTGTATGGTCCATGGGGTTGCAAAGAGTCGGACACGACTGAGCGACTTTCACTCACTCACTCACTCACTGATATGGTCACCCGGCTTAGTCAGGGCCACTAGGTTGAAGGGCAACAATTCTTTTGGTAGGCAGTGCTTCACTTACGAGGCTGGTTAGCTGTAGTTGCTTACAAAGTATTCAGAAACTTCTCAGTAACTGTATTCTGACCTGCTCTAAAAATGATTAATTAAGACTGAAACTAATTACTCAAAGATTTCACCAAACTTTTAAAAACAGTTGTTGGAAAACACACATAACATAAAATTTGCCATTTTAACTGTTTTTAAGTGTATAGTTCAATGATGTACATAGTATTTATTGAAAAATCTGCATATACATGGACCTGTGCCATTGAGCTCATGTTTAAATGTCAGCTGTACCTTTACATTGTTGTACAGCCTTCACCACCACCTGTTTCCAGAACTGTAAAGTTTTTTTCATTTTTTAAATTATGATAAAATATGTACCACATAAATTCTACCATTTAACCATTTTAAAGTGGCAGTGAATACATTCACATTGTTCTGCAGCATCACTGCTATTCATCCTAGCTGTTTTTCAATATCTCACATTGAAACTCTGTACTTATTAAGCAATAATAATTCTTTACTAATCCCTCATCCCATCTCTAATCACCATTCTTCCTGTTTCTATAAATTTGACTATTCTAAGCACCTCAAAAATCACTGCAGATGGTGACTACAGCCATGAAATTAAAAGATGCTTGCTCCTTGGAAGAAAAGCAATGACCAACCTAGACAGCGTATTAAAAAGCAGAGACATTACTTTGCCAACAAAGGCCCGTCTAGTCAAAGCTATGGTTTTTCCAGCAGTCATGTATGGATGGGAGAGTTGGACTTTAAGAAAGCTGAGTGCTGAAGAATTGATGCTTTTGAACTGTGGTGTTGGAGAAGACTCTTGAGAGTCCCTTGGACTGCAAGGGGATCCAACCAGTCCATCCTGAAGGAGATCAGCCCTGGGTGTTCATTGGAAGGACTGATGCCAAAGCTGAAACTCCGACAGTTTGGACACCTGATGTGGAGGGCTGACTCATTTGAAAAGACCCTGATTCTGGGAAAGATTGAAGGCGGGAGGAGAAGGGGACGACAGAGGATGAGATGGTTGGTTTGCATCACCGACTCAATGGGTATGGGTTTGAGTGGACTCCAGGAGTTGGTGATGGACAGGGAGGCCTGGCATGCTGCAGTCCATGGGGCCGCAAAGAGTTGGGACACGACTGAGTGACTGAACTGAACTAACTAAACTGAAGCACCTCATAGTAAGTGGAATCATGTAATAGTGTCCTTTTTAGTCTAACTTCTTTACTTAGCATGTCTTAAAGCTTCATCCATGTTGTTGTTGTTCAGTTGCTAAGTCATGTTCGAGTCTTTGTGACCTCATGAACTGTAGCACGTCAGGCTTCCCTGTCCCTCACTATCCCCGGGGAGTTTGTCCAAACTCATGTCCATTGAGTTGGTGATGCCATCCAACCATCTCATCCTCTGTCACCTCTTCTCCTCTTGCCGTCAATCTTTCCCAGCACCAGGGTCTTTTCCAGTGAGTCAGTTCTTCGCATCATGTGGCCAGACTATTGGAGCTTCAGCTTCAGCTTCAGTCCTTCCAATGAATATTCAGGATTGATTTCCTTTAGGACTGACTGGCTTGATCTTGTTGTCCACGGGACTCTCAGGAGTCTTTACCAGAACCACAATTCAAAAGCATCAATTCTTCGGTGCTCAACCTTCTTTATGGTCCAACTCTCTGATGTGTACATGACTACTGGAAAAACTACAGCTATATGTCTTCCCTGTAGCTCAAACGGTAAAGAATCTTCCTGCAACGCAGAAGACCTGGATTCAATCTCTGGATCTGGAAGATACTCTGGAGAAGGAAATGGCAATCCACTCCAGTATTCTTGCCTGGAGAATCCCCTGGACAGAGGAGCCTGGCGGGCTACAATCCGTGGGATTGCAAAGAGTCAGACATGACTGAGTGAATTAACACTACACTACACTATTAGAAAAACCAAAGCTTTGACTATATGGACCGTTTTTGCCAAAGTGATGTCTCTGCTTTTTAATACGCTGTCTAGGTTTGTCATAGCTTTCCTTCTGAGGAGCAAGTATCTTTTAATTTCATGGCTGCAGGAACTGTCCACCATGATTTTTGAGCCCAAGAAAATAAAATCTGTCACTGTTTCCACTTTCCCCCTTCTATTTGCCATGAAGTGATGGGACCAGATACCATGATCTTAGTTTAGTTTTGTTTTTTAATATATATATTTTATCAAAGTATAGTTGACTTAGAATGTTTCAGGTACACAGCAAGGTGATTCAGTTATACATGTACACATAAATATTATTTTTCAGATTATTTTCCATTGTAACTTATTACAAGATATTGACTGTGATCTTAGTTCTTTGAATGTTGAGTTTTAGGCTAGCTTTTTCACTCTCCTCTTTCTCCCTGATCAAGCGAGAGGCTCTATGCTTTCTGCCATAAGGGTGGTGTCATCTGCATATCTGAGGTTGTTGATATTGCTCTCGGCAATCTTGATTCCAGCTTGTGATTCATCCAGTCCAGGATTCTGGATGATGTACTCTGCATATGTGTCAAGAACTCCTTCTTTATTAAGCCTGACTAATATCCCATTGCGTGTATATACAAGATTCTCTTTATCTATTCATCCATTGACACTTGAGTTTGTTTTTACCTTTTGGTTATTATAAATAATGCTACCATGAACCTTGAACAGGGGTGTACAAATATCTGAGTTCTTGCTTTTAACTGCTAGATCATATGGTAATTAGTTCAGTGTTTTAATTCTTTGAGGAACAACTATACTGTTTTGCACAACTCACTCAGCTCTTGATATTAGACACAAATCAGAGGGCATACAGAATGCATAATATTTTTATTCAAATGTTTATGGAACTGAGATGTGGGAAAAATACATCTCTGTTTAGTGTGAAACACATTTAAATAATTTCAGGAAATTAATAAAGATCTTCAGAAGAAAAGATAATGTTTAAAAATACTTTATAGTTGTGAAGTTTTTTCTCATATCACATGTAGTGTAACACTACTGACGATGCTGATGTGTGATATAGAAAGCAAAATGCTTTATTTCCCACTGACCTTGTATTTTTATCCATAAAGCACTTAATGTGTATTTTTTCTTCAATTGTTAAACATTTGGCTGTTTTAAAAAGCTTGACCTACACTCTGCTTTTGATCCAATAAAGCTTACATGCTTCATGTCCCAATTCTTTGACTGATGTCAACATATAATATTTGAAAGTTTATTTTAATAATTTAATTTCATATTAAAATTATCAATGACAGTTTTCTTTTTTGTTGTTAAATGTGTATTTGAATATAGTTATCATTGCCAAAAGAAACCTTTTGTAACACATTTAATGGAAACTTATTAGACAAACATTAGGCATGACAAAACAAAAAGACAGTCTTCTAATAGTAAAACAAATATGTGAAGCATAGAAATGAAAAATATGGAATATTCTCTTGCTTTTGGAGCTTTTCTTGGTCCTTCTTTTGAGATATTAGAAAGTGCCTCATAGTTTCTTCTAGTAGCTTTTTTATTTGAGGTGAAATGTTTTCAGACTTGATCTCTTGGCTGTTATAATTGATAGTTTGAGAGCTGACTGTGATCTCTTCATTTATTGACATATAGTTTAAAGGCTTCAAGTTTGGATTATGAAATACATTTTTCTTCTTCCTTAAAACAGGAATATGAATTAGTGATCTCTGATAGCTGTAAATATGGCCTTATGGTTTTATGTTCTTTGTTATTTGCTTTCCCTGGGCTGAATCAGTTCTTGATTCCCATTTTATTTTCCCATTGTAAGGAGTTTTTTAGATTCATCACAAATTGAACCTCCTACTGAGTTTGTAAATATGTGTGTAAAGATGTTAAAATAATATAGTATGCAAAATATCACTAAAAATTGTATAATTTGTGGGCTTCCCTGGTGGCTCAGACGATAAGGAATCTGCCTGCAATGAGGGATTCAATCCTTGGGTCAGGAAGATACGCTGGAGGAGGCATGGCAACCCACTCCAGTATTCTTGCCTGGAGAATCGCATGGATAGGGTAGCCTGGCTGACTACAGTCCATGAGGTTGCAAAGAGTTGGACATGACCAAGCACAGCACAGCACAGCAATTATGATCTGAAGGGTTAAACTTACAAAATAATTCTTTGGTTGCCATATTGTTTGTATTTAAAAAAAAAAAATTAGCTCCTTTTTTCCTCTAGATAGTTAATGTCAAAATTAGTTATGACTTGGATAACATGGAACAGTAAATATAGAAAGTAATTTTTTAGTTGAATACCTTTTTTTGGAGGAAATGAGTTCCTAATAGGTGAATTACATAATCTCATTCTGAATTTAAAAGAAATAATTTATACAATGAAAGCTTAAAAGTAAGCATAAAACTCTAAGCTTTTGTGTGTTATTTAAAATTTTGGACTACAACATGCTACGTAGTTCCTAGTTTTTGTGGCATGGGTAATAATTTGTATGTGTGTAAGTACGCAGTTGAGACTAATTCTTTGCAACCCTGTGGACTGTAGCTTGTTAAGCACCTCTGTCCTTGGAATTTTCCAGGCAAGAATGCTGGAGTGGGTTGTTGCCATTTGTTGACTACTGGAAAAACTGTAGCTTGACTAGACAGACCTTTGTTGGCAAAGTAATATCTCTGCTTTTTAATATGCTGTCTAGGTTGGTCATAACTTTTCTTCCAAGGAGCAAGCGTCTTTTAATTTCATGGCTACAGTCACCATCTGCAGTGATTTTGGAGCCCCCCAAAATAAATTCTCTCACTGTTTGCATTGTTTCCCCATCTATCTGCCATGAAGTGATGGGACCAGATGGCATGATGTGCGTTTTCTGAACTTGTTGAGTTTTAAGCCAACTTTTTCACTCACCTCTTTCACTTTTATCAAGAGGCTCTTTAGTCCTCCTTCCCTTTCTGCCATAAGGGTGGTGTCATCTGCATATCTGAGGTTATTGATATTTCTCCCAGCAATCTTGATTCCAGCTTGTGCTTTATCTAGCCTGGCATTTCGCATGGTGTATCTGCATATAAGTTAAATAAGCAGGGTGACATTATACAGCCTTGATGTACTCCTTTCTCGATTTGAAACCAGTCTGTTGTTACATGTCCAGTTCTAACTGTTGCTTCTTGACCTGTGATTGGAGTGAATGAAAGTCACTCAGTTGTGTCCGACTCTTTGTGACTCCATGAACTGTGGCCCGCCAGGCTCCTCTGTCCATGGAATTCTCCAGGCAAGAATACTGGAGTGGGTTCCCGTTTCCTCTCCAAGTGATTGGAAAGTGTTGGATTAGAACCTAGGCAGTGGACTCCAGATTCTGGCCTCTTAATCCCGATGTAATATAGTGTTATATTCATCCTTGTATGAAGTGGATTGTAAGTATACATTGGACAAAATTGAAAAGGGCGTCCCATGACAACTGGAAAGATTTAAGTGGTATAGCTAAATGTTTGGGCAATGTGAAAGTTTCAGTTGAGGGTGAAAGTTTAGAGGCCACACATATAATATGTAGACCAAACATTAATTATAGACATCATCTCTTTGATACTTGGTGTTTTGGGAGCTAAATACCACTCAAAGTCAATAGCGTATGTAGATACATTTTTGAAGAAACATAGCAAAGTGTGGTAGCTGCTTCCTAGAGCTCTGAAGCATGTTACAGCAATTAAATGGCTTCTCTTTATGTAAAATTTAAGCCTGCATCCACAGTTCTTCCAGACTGTCCCCATTCCTTGCAGTAGTAATAATAGCTTGATAATCATAATGTGCCAGAATTTGGCATTTCCCCAGAATTCTGATCACTAACCCTATTAGCACTTAACTTTCTACTTCTTTGAGAAAAGCCGAGTCATCCTAAATAACTCTTTACTCTTAAATTATGTGGTTTGGCCAGTAGAGAAAGTATCCTTCTGATTTACTGAAGCAATTGCCTTGAAACCTTTGGGGGATTAAGGATTTCTTTTTCGCCTTTACTCTTAGCTGAACTGTGAGGACATCAAAATAAAACACAAAACATCTTATTTTTTCTATCTGCTGGAGCCAGTGGAAGAGATGGTGGTGATGTCCTAGTGATTAGCTTGATGACAGGTAGATGAGAGAGTTTATGTAAAACAAATTTTTGAACCATAGTTTCATTATAATGTCAGGTATTTAATACTACAGAAGCTGTCTCCTCCAAGGCAGTAAAACATTTATATCCATATGTCACAATACTTAGAGAAGTTTATCACTGAGTCCTTAAGCATTTTGTTTTACATAATGTAAAAGAAAATTTTATTTGCTGCTATCTTTGTATCTGTACAGATAACCGCATTGCTCATTTCTTTTTCATATAGATGGTTTGTTGAATTTATGGCATTTTCAGTTGCATGTAGTTATAATTAACTCTGTCTTTATTTGTTCCTAGTGGAAAGTGTTTTTTTTTTTTCCCCTCAAATGGATTTAGACAATATTTCTAGATGCAAAGTCTCCATGTCAGGAATTAGCCCTTCTATTCATACAGGCTATCTTCTAATTTCTTAGGTAATAAATGTTTCTGAAAGCCAGTTGACAGAGTCTCATCCCAGAGAACTTTTTTCCCCCCAGAGAACTTTATTATATATTCTCTAATTTCATTTGGCTTGTCAATAATATATTTCTAACATTCTGTTCATATTCTTTAATATTGGCTGTTTTTTTCATATTAAACATGTTTTGACCAGCTTAGATTGAGTGAGCTTCTAATTGAGGCTAAGGATTTCACATTAAATCTAATGATTTCTGTTCTCTTTGCCTGTTGATGATTACTTTTTATCTTGAGTCAGTAGCTTCTTTTTCCCCTTTTCTATTTATTTTTTATCCAGTACAGTTAAGTGGTAATTTTCATGTATTTGTCAACAGGAAACCCTTGGAAAGGGTTGAAAAACTATTTATAAGTACAGTTATTGTCTAAAGATATAGATGGAAGAGCTTATGGTTGAAGGATGCTCAGAGCTTGAGCCTTCTCTGAACATCATCAGTGAGTTATTTCTTCTTTCATGCGAAAGGCATATAGATCTTTCCTGCCTTCAGATGCCTTTGAAGAGCGAGGCCATAAGTCGAGCAGTGTAGGAGAAAGGAGTTAAGTGAAGGGAAAAGAGGAGCAGATTTGCTTGACTCATGTTATGAGGAGTTGGTACTGGGTTACTTTCAGTTATGCAGCATGTTGCTTGATTCCATTATAGGCTCTGTATTCCCTTACTTATTCATTGATTCCCTGACCATCTATGTAAACCCATGCCAGAAAGTGTCTTTTGTTCTAAAATTTCTACTTTCAGTTTTTGGAAGATTGCCGCTTATTAATAAAACAGAAGTATTTTAGATGAATCTGTTTCCCCTACCTTCTTATTCTTTGAAAAGATGTAACAACGGATGTTGGGATATACAGAGGACAAGTCTTCCTGTATTTGAACCAACCAAATAACACATATCTTAAACTTCACTAAGGGTATTTGGGGAGTTTGACATTTGGTGTGTTACAGGAGTCTTTCCTGGGTCACAGAGCTTTCAGATATTTTATGATTGGATTGCTGTAACACATGTATCCTGGTTCTAGCAGGAAGACTTACTTCCAACTCTTCTGGGAAAACAAATCAGAATTAGAAAGTTGGGCCAATACATTTGTTATGCTTTTATGAGATATTAGAGAATGTAAGAAAAAATTAAAAGTTCTTAAATGCAAAGAATAGAATTTAAGCATTCTTAGGTAAATGCATTGCTTAAGAGATAAATAGCCATTAATGAACTGAGACTAAAATGTTTATAGTTAATTTTTTGTTACTCAGCTCTTTGATTTAGAATAAGATGTAAAATACTGTATACCGACAAGATAATCAAATATCCAAGCCTTTTGATTTTGTCTGTTTATATGAATCATAAGAAAAGATTAATTTGGCACGTGTAATCAAGTAGCAGAAGCAGTTTGAAAGCTGGATACAATTGAAATATAATTGGAATTACATAGAAAACATTTATTTCATATTTCTAAAGGAGGTTTTAATTAAAGTAAAATTGATTCATCTTTTTTTTTGACATTTCTCTGAGAAGGAAATTTGAAACATACTTCAGTTGATGGTTGGCTTTCTCTGACTTTGATTAATCACTTTCAAAGTAAGCACTAGACCAGTACAGCAATTTTATAATTATACACAAGTGAGATTATTTGAAACTTTAACGTAACTGTAAAGGAAGTTTTACATTGATCAACTTCATAAATACTGTGTATTTTTCTTTTATGATTCAAATACTTACAGGTGCTAATCTGAAAAAAAAAAGGATTCTGTTATTTTTGCAAATGTAATTTAATGGGGGAAATTTTAAAACAAGAAAATTTCAGAGACATTTATCTATTAATACTGGAAACTGTAAGTTTTTCAGAAAACTGGCTGATGAAACTTTCAGTGTGGTTAAATATTGGAAAGAATCCAATGATTGGAGCTGATTGTAAGTTATGATTCCACACTAATGAACCAACTTGTGTTTCCCCAGAGCACTGCTAAAAATAAAACTTTGAGCTGTCTGAAAGATTTGAAATGACAACATAATTTGATTATTTATGATCAGAATAAAAGAACTCTCATTTGTGCATCGATTTAAAATTTTTTGAAGTGTCAAAACTGATACAAAGAGAAATTATTATCTTATAATACTGTAAAATGTGCATCTCATCCTACATATGTGTCTAGAATCATCCTTGGAAGCAAAATACTTAACTCTTGCTGAGAAACTCTTATAGAGCCTTATTGAAACCATCTTCTAAATGCAATATCACTTTTTAAAAGTTTCTTATAAGCTTATTTCTTAGAAGAAAATTTTTTCATCACTCATACCATATGAAATAAGTAAGAAAATGTTTAATACCATAGTAAATTTTTTAAAACATCAATTAACTTTTCTACTGAGGTACTTGCTTCATCTCTTTTAAGAGTAAAGAAAAAAGGAAAGTGCTATTTAATGGTAGAATAAGGATATTGTTTTCAGTACTAAAATAAAACAAAGGTTATCAGAATTTTTGTAAAGAAAATGCATTTGATTTTTAATAGTTAAGTATATACCACAATTAAATTTAAGAGGAAAAGTTAAGCTTTTCATAATGTTAATAATTACATAATACTTCCCTTATATGTTACGAATTTAAACTTCTTTGTGTTTCATTTTTAATTTTTAAAACTGTAGATTCAAGTCAAGGTAAAGTCTTTCATAAAAGATTATCAAACTTTATACTTGCTCTGTTTCCTTATTTTTACTTGCCTTTTATTATATATTCATTCCATTTTTTAAATGATGCTGCATATTTAATGAAAGAAAGTTTTTTAAAAGGAAGTGTTGCCAATCAGTCTAAATTTGTTACAGTTAAAATTTGATGGTCTACAGACAATTTATAATCCTTTTCTTGTTATAAAATATTGTCAAATTTATAGTAGTATCAGTTAGAAAGTTTATGGAAACATTGTTTAAGGTGGTTTAAAATAGAACTAAATCTTTAATTTGAATTTGATGGCACCTGTTTTCATTTTGTTCCCCCGGCAACACCACTGGTACCAAAATTGCCCATAGACCACCCTGGTTTTTGAGAAGAATGAAATCATTCTGAGTTTTTTTTTTTTATTTCATCCTTTTACTGACTAAATATTTAAACAGAGTTATAAAACATCTGTCAGAGTTTGTGAACTCACTTTGGAGTAAGAGAGTTTAGGACACAAAATTGGAAGTTTTGCATTAAAAAAATCTCTGGGTAATTTTAGTTTGTCTTTCTTAGTTATGAAAATTTTTATTAGAATTAGAAATTAGAAAAGTAGTTGACAGCAATAATTAAAAAAAGGACTTAGAATGTCATCTTGGAAAGCTATGCTTCCTTTCATTTGTTTGCTAACAGTTGAGATTTTTTTTAAAAAGCAGCATGATCTATTTTCTTGAACATTCTGAGGAGTCAAGGTATGTGAACTAAGGCTTATAGTATTGAGGCTCCTGTGGGAAAGAGGTGAAGCCAGCAAAAATGTTACCTTGTCTATTAGGATCTGTATTGTATTTTTCTGCTGTATTATTACTATTATTTTTTTATTGAAGGATAATTGCCTTACAGAATTTTGTTGTTTTCTGTCAAACCTCAGCCTGAATCAGCCATAGGTATACATATGTCCCCTCCCTTTTGAACCTCCCTCCCACCTCCCGCCCCATCCCACCCCTTTAGATTGATACAGAGCCCCTGGTTGAGTTTCCTGAGCCATACATCTGCTGTATTGTTGATTCATTTGTTTGGGACATCATGAAATGTCATTATTCTTTTGTAGTTGTGGGTAATTGAGACTTACATGCAGTAAAACATGTGGCTGAAAATAATTAATTTTGCATGTCTGGAGAATTGAGTGTCTTATAATATGCAAGGTAAGTCAGCCATGTTAGATTAACATGTATGTTTCTGGCAGTTTCCTTGATCAAGTGGGATTTATTCCTGTGTTTCCAAAGAAAAATTCATGGTAAAGTATTGGTTTACTTTGAAAAGAACTTGGTATATAGACTAGAGAATCTTTGATTTATTTGAATTTGGCTTTTTAATTTTTTTTGGCATAGGTTCTGTCTTGCCATGAAAGTATTTGTAGGAGTCTGGGTTCCTAAACCTGACTTGATTGGGTAGAGCTTTACAGAGAACCAGTAAAGACCCTAAATATTTGACATCTCTTAAAAGTGTTATTATGCTGCTCTTTTTTTATTATAAGACTACTTTTTCTTATGGTATATAAATAATTTAAAATTTTTTCTTAATAAGAAGCATGTGGCTGAATAAACACCCCTCTTCCCCAAGTTTTCTATTATACTACTTTTTGTATATATTACTAGGTTAATATAGGAAATGTTCTTGGATGAATCAGAATTTCTTGGTATTATTTTTTGACAATTGCCAAAACCATTGTGTCAGGGTAAGAAGATCATTCTGGTTTAAATAGAATGTTATTTGAGTGAAGGATAAATTTTCTTCAATTTTAAACTAGTTATTAGAATATATTTACTTTACATTGTTCATTCATTTAGAAGAGACTGGAAGAATGTGTGTTCATTTTCCCTGTAAATCTTGATGGCTTATTTAACCAACTACTTCAGTGAAATATAAGTCCCTGGTGGCGTTTAAACAGTTCAGCGGCTCCATTGAGTAATAACGTGGTGGAATGGAAAGAAATGACTTTGAAGTCAGATCTTTAGGTTTAGGTTTCCAGTCTCTCTAAACCATGGACCATCTCTGTGACATAAAAATCTTTAACCTCAGTTTTATCTGTTGAAAAGCAGATGTAATCCTGCTTAAAGTTGTTGTGTGAGTTAAATGAGAAACTAGAAAAAGTCACCTTGCATAGTGTCTGACTCAATAGCAGAAAGTTAGTGTTAGTGCACACTCATCCCTGCAACTCTTCATTCTTTCCATGAATTTGCTTTTCTGTGCTGAGTGCCCCAGCAAGAAAGTAAGAGTCCAAGTAATTACAAGACTGTTGTGTCCCAGAGGGATTTAAGGTAGGGACGAGGATTCTTGTGTCTGGGATTATTTTTAATTATTTACTTCAGCAAACACTTCTGAGGGAAATCCCCAAAGCCAGAGATTATTTTCTCTCACCTCTTAATCATTTATGCTTTCATTGAATTTGTTACTCCTTTTCATCTCTTTTCAACCAGTATGGAAAGCATCCCTATGCATAGTAATACAAGATATCCTTGAAGGGAGCACTTTCTGAGGTGTCCATGTATGCACCCAAACCAAATAAAGTTGGGCTAAAAGAAGCCCCCAGTGGCTCAGATGGTAAACAGTCTTCCTGCAACACGGGAGACCTGGGTTTGATCCCTAGGTCGGGAAGGTCCCCTGGAGGAGGGCATGGCGCCCCACTCCAGTACCCTTGCCTGGAAAATCCCATGGATGGAGGAGCCTGGTAGGCTACAGTCCATGGGGTCGCAGAGTTGGACACGACTGAGCGACTTCACTTTCACTTTTCCCTTACTGCTGTTCCTGCTACTAATACCACCACTGCCACCACCAGCACTGAGACATTTACTGAGTTTTTACTAGGTACTCGGGACTGTTCCGTGTGGAGTATATGAATTTTGGTTCTTTCAATAGTCTTATGAGAGGGAGATACAGTCGTCAACTCTGTTTTACACATCGGGAAAAACTGAATCTAGAGAAGCTGGTACTACAGATGGTGGAGCCTTTCTCTTACCCTAGACAGTTGAGTGTCACTAAGCTTTACTTTTCCAATTAAAGAAATTTAGATTTTCACTTTTTAATTAATAACATCAAAATGTCCCTCTAATATTGGTAATTATAACCATAAGATTAAGCAAGTTTAATATATCTCTGTTTTCTGTTTACGAAGTAAAGGTCTGTATATAAATCATAGCTCATGTTGTTTAATTTACTGCGACATTACTTGGGGATTTGGGATCACTGAAACAAACTTATTTTTTGATTGTGAAACCTTTGAGGAGAGCCTTCATATTTTCACTGGGTTCCCTTTTCTTATAAGGGAAGAAGATGTTTTGAAAGAATGAGCTACGAAAATTAAGAACCACATTATATTGTTTATTTGCTTATTTTTACTGACTACAGAATTATCAAAAATTAATGTTGGTATTTCCATTTTTTTGCTTTATTATTAGTGTAGATACTAAGTTTGGTTATAGAAAGCAAAAATTGAGTAGCTTGTCTCTTAATGTATACTTTCATTCTTTGCTTCATTCAACCTTCATTCATGATTCATTCTTTCATGCATTTTCCCCCAAACATTTATTTACCCCCTACTCCATGCTAGCACAATATGTAGATATGGAGGGATTAAAAAAATAGGAATAAAAGAACAATCCTTTTACTTAAATAGCTCACAGTCTAAGATAAATACATTGGGAAGCAAGTGTTTATAGCACATTTTGATAAATACTATGGTAATTTATGTCTCAGTTCAGTTCAGTCTCTCAGTCATGTCTGACTCTTTGCGACCCCATGGACTGCAGCACGCCAGGCTTCCCTGTCCATCACCAACTCCCGGAGTTTACTCAAACTCATGTCCATCGAGTCGGTGATGCCATCCAACCATCTCATCCTCTGTTGTCCTCTCTGCTCCTGCCCTCAGTCTTTCCCAGCATCAGGGTCTTTTCAAATGAGTCAGCTCTTTGCATCAGGTGGCCAAAGTATAGGAGTTACAGCTTCAGCATCAGTCCTTCAAATGAATATTCAGGACTGATCTCCTTTAGGATGGACTGGTTGGATCTCCTGGCAGTCCAAGGGACTCTCAAGAGTCTTCTCCAACACCACAGTTCAAAAGCATCAATTCTTCTGTGCTCAGCTTCCAACTCTCACATCCATACATGACCACTGGAAAAACCATAGCCTTGACTAGACGGACTTTTGTTGGCAAAGAAATGTCTCTGTTTTTTAATATGCTGTCTAGGTTGGTCATAACTTTTCTTCCAAGGAGCAAGCGTCTTTTAATTAAATGGCTTAAGTCACCATCTGCAGTGATTTTGGAGCCCCCAAAAATAAAGTCTGCCACTGTTTCCACTGTTTCTCCATCTCTTTGCCATGAAGTGATGGGACTGGATGCCATGATCTTTGTTTTCTGAATGTTGAGCTTTAAGTCACCTTTTTCACTCTCCTCTTTCACTTTCATCAAGAGGCTCTTTAGTCCTCCTTCCCTTTCTGCCATAAGGGTGGTGTCATCTGCATATCTGAGGGTATTGATATTTCTCCCAGCAATCTTGATTCCAGCTTGTGCTTCCTCCAGCCCAGTGTTTCTCATGATGTACTCTGCATAAAAGTTAAATAAGCAGGGTGACAATATACAGCCTTGACGTACTCCTTTTCCTATTTGGAACCAAGAAAAGGAAGTTTATGTCTGCTGCTGCTACTGCTGCTAAGTCGCTTCAGTCGTGTCCAACTCTGCGCGACCTCATAGACGGCAGCCCACCAGGCTCCCCTGTCCCTGGGATTCTCCAGGCAAGAACACTGGAGTGGGTTGCCATTTCCTTCTCCAATGCATGAAAGTGAAAAGTGAAAGTGAAGTCGCTCAGTCTAGGTAATGATAAAACTCAGCCTTTTTGGTAGTTAGGGTAACTGTAGGTATAGTGTGTTGAGTCCTCAAGAAACTTAAATCCTTTGCAGGAGTACAGATGAGGTTGTAGTACAAGGTAAGATTTTTCCAATCAGAAAAAGTGGCCTGTGTAAAGAGAGACACAGAACTATGTTCTCTAGGATCCTAAACCATTTTCAAGAGCTGTAGAATGGGCAGTGTGGTTATAGATCATTTATGTATGTGGTGATGGTGATGTAGGAGAGAAAAGTAGTTGTTATGGCATGAAGTCTTGAATTGTGTCCTGGGAGTTTTCATTTCTTTCCTCTGAAGATTAGGGAGTGCTGTAGGAAAAATTAAAGCACAGTGATAAAATCTCATTCTTCTTTTGGTTACGTTACTAATGGCATCAGTGTAGGAAATGGATTAGGATGGAGCAGGACTAAAATTAGGAAGACCCTTCAGGAAACTTCCAGTAATCTAAGTGAGAAATGGTGAAATTGTGGGTTAAGCTCTGGTGATAGGGACAGAATTAAGAGATACAAAGGAGGTAAAGTGAACAGGGTAAGGTCAGTGTTTTAGAACCACACTGAACCAAACTGTCACGCTGCAAATTTAAATATATGTCTATGACATGTATGTAATTCATCCACACAGGTTTGTTTTGAAGCATTTTCCTCTTTTCAAAGATACCTCTATTCTGTTTTCTATATTTCTTCACTGCCTCTATTCCAGAAATAGAAAACACAATTTTGGAAATAGGCCCACTGTTTTTTTTCTTTCCTTTGGTCATTAGTTAATGGTAGCAGTGCCAAATAGAGCTGCAAACAAAAATTAAATTTATACTTGCTTAGATTTACCTGTGTCATTGAGATGGTTAGATAGCATCGCCAATTCAATGGATGCATTTGAGCAAACTCCAGGAGACGGTGGGAGGACGGAGGAGCCTGGTGTCCTGCAGGCCGCGGGGTCACAGAGTCGGACACAACTTTGCGACTGATCAACAGGAGTGCAGTTCTGTCTCTACTGGTGCTCTTTATTTCCTTGTGTGATTTCAGGTTACTGTCCAGTGTTCTTTGTTTCAGCCTGGAGTTCTCCCTTAAACATTTCTTATAGGTCTGCTGACATTGAGTTTTCTCCGTTTTCATCCATCTGAGAATGTCATCATTTCTTCTTCATTTTTGAGAAGGGAGGGATTTTCCACTGGTAATGAGGAAGAGAAGAGAGGAGGGAAGGAGAAACCTAGTGTGGTGTGTTGGCCTACTGTTCCTGGACGACTGGTTGTATGTTGGGGACCTATTACATTGGTCAAGGACTTCAAGGCAAAAGATCTTCCCTTGGAAGCTTAGAATTCTGGCAGGAGGAGGGGTGGATGAGCATGGCTAAGGGACTAGTCCTAAGAAATCAGTTTGGGGCTACTTGTCAGAACTGATATGGAGAGAGCTATTATATCACATGCTTTGGACATCAGATATCAAAACCTATGGCTTTTTTAAAAGTCGTAACATACAACAAATGTGTTTTACCTGTAAGATTTTTTTGTCTGTGAGAAAAAATAACTGTGCAAATCTTTAGTTCTTCACTCTTCATTGGTAACAAACACATAAAGTAAAATTTACCATCTTAAACAGTTCAGTAGTGTTAAATGTATTCATTTGGTTGTGCAGCGGCTCTCCAGAGCTTTTATCTTACAAACTGGAAACTCTGTACCTGTTTAAACAGCTCTCATATCCCTTCAACCCCAGTGACTAGTAACACATATTCGCTTTCTGTTACTGTGATTTCGACTACTTTGGGGATACCTGATACAAGGAACCATCAAGTATTTGTCTTTTTGTAACTGGCTTATTTTGCTTAGCATGCTTTCTCAAGATTCATGTATATTGTAGCATATACCAACATTTCCTTTCTTTTTATGGCTGAGTAATATTCCATTATAAAATATATCACATTATATTTATCCATCTATCCTCTTCACTTATTTTTTTCTATTTTTGTTTTTTTCATCAATTTAAAAATTTAAGTATGGATTATCTTTCTTGTTCACTTATTGAGTTTCTTTATCTCAAGATTTTAACTTACTAAAGGATATTAACCACTTGTCTGACATATTATTTGCAAGTCAAGTTAATGGTTATTTTTCCCACCTCTTTTTCTTCTAAATTGCTACTTTATGTATTGCCATATCATTTATACAGAAACCTTTGAATTTATTGCTTTCCTTAGATATTTAATTGATTGAAAGTTTTAAAAACCTGTTAAAGGAGTTAAATAATTACCAGTAATGAGACCAACAATTCTTTTCCAATGGCACAGAAACTCTGCACTGCACAGGTTTAAATTATAGCACCTACCACTGCCTCTAGGCTTGTGACATTATAACTTTTCAACTGAGCAATGCTTAATTTGTTATGAAAGTGAAAGAAAAGTTAACTAATTCCATCAAAATTGTACTGCTGACATCTGTTCCTGATAAAATTTTAGTAATATGATAAGAATTAAAAGCATTGTGTTTCTGATTCCCACAATAGTAAACTGTCAATGATTTGTCTTTCCTTTGTGAATCATGTATATATGTGAGGTGTTATTAAGTCCAAATGGGAAAAAAATGCCATGCTGAGGGGCACTGAATCAATTGAGTTTCTTTCTGAAACTAATTTTCTTAGAGTACCAGTTCTACTTGTTAAATAGGTTATATTTTGCTCATTGAATTTTGCAGAGTAATTAAAAATTATATGAAAGAAAAAATATTTTGAGGATAATTTTTTCTAAAGCCATGTAATATTTTCATGTACACAAGTCATTGTTTTAAATCTGTTTTTCACTCTGTAGCATATGATGAATTGTTTAGATTTTCCTTAGATTACTAGTAGTCAAAGAAGAGATAAAGCCTTTGATGTCAAAATTTGTTTGGAGTTAATGAAGGTATATATGAGTGCTCTTGAAACCAAACTCTGGTGGTAGGAAAGAAGAAAGCAGTTCTTCAAAAGAAGATGCCTAATTAAGGTAATGGAAAAAAAAGGGAAGAATCATAAAGAGAGAGTCAAATAGAGAGGGAGGAAAAGAGAGTGAGCAGTTAACAGAGGGTGTAGTTGGTGTTGGGGCCTTCTGGGGACTTAGGGTTTTTCACTTCATGCATAGGTGAGGTGGTTGCCTTTGATCTCCCAGAACCAGGAATGGAGTTGTTTGATCAGGTATTTTAGTGTTGCTTTAAACTGCTGTTGTTGCTGAGCAACTCTGTCACTGGTGCATCCACTAGGGTTATCACCAAAAAAAAAAAAAAAAAACCCTGCAGATGCTAATCTCAGGAACACATGCTTTTCACATAACTCTCCAGGCTAGTCTCCGTGACTTGTATCAAGCATATTTGGTTCAGTAGCCCATTTTCTTTCCATTGTATAATCCACCCTTGGTAGGCAAGTACTGTACTTGAGTTACTGTGTCTCCTACAACTTGGCTAAACCCATTTATTACCTGTAGTAAATTGATGTTCTGGGATATGTAATAGTCTGTGGTCATGCCTTCTGTTCAAATTCATATTTATATTTCTTCCCCTGTTTTCCTATTGTGACATTAGGTAAGATACCACCAGTTCTCTTAAACTTCACCTTCCTTGAGTACAAAATGCTCATGATAGACTATTTGAGTCACAGGCTTGGAAGGATTATATGGGGAGTTCTGTGGGAGGGATCCAGTAAGATGTTGTAACATAGGCATCCTAGTCTCATTTCCATCTTTATTGTGATTGCTTGTTTCTCCTTTATTTATCATTCTAGCCTTTAGTTTCATAAAGAAGTCTTTTAAAATCACATACACATACTTTCAGATGCCTGTGTTTTCAGCATTTTAATTCTGAGTACTTTATCTGATTGAGTTTTGAATAATGGGATGATATAACATTTTAATTAAAACATTTTTCTATAGGAATAAAGAATTTCAGTAACATATTCTGAGTATCGCTTTGGGATCATGTTCTGTGGTTGAAGCTAAAGATTTTATATAGCATTTATTTTAATACTAGCTTACTCCTAGAGCTGTTTGGTAACATAGGAGTTAATGTATGTTCAGTACTCAGCACAGTACCTGGCCCTTAGGAAGCACTGAGCGCAGGCTTCCAACTGTCATTGTCTTCATTGTTGCCGTCGGGAGCGGTCCTTCCTGACTGATGTGTATATGTATGTATAAAAGCGCTTATGCTCCAGCATCATTCTCCTTTCCCTGCCTTACCTTTTTTCCTTAGCTCTTGATAACTACCTTATGTTTTGTTCATTTATTCATTTATGTGCTTATTATCTCCCCCCGTTTCAGTATACACTCTTTAAAGGCAAAGATTATTTTCTTCATGATTTATCTCTAGTACCTAGAAGAGAGTATATTGCATAGTGTAAATTTTTGATAAATGGATGAATGAGTATATGACTCAGTACTAAAAGGAAGGACGGGCTTTGTTGTTTTCTCAACTAGTACTGTCTCCCAAAATTAAATGCAGCATATGACATTTCATTGACAAAAAATTCAGAGAATTAACCCTTGGGGTTTTCCCAGAAGGTAAACTGGACAATTTTCTTCTTTTTCTTAAATTCCAATACACTTGCCAGAAGCACCTGGAATATATTATGAATTCCATATAATTTCAGCAATATTTTAACCTCCATCAGCAACAGCATCCGCCCCCCTTACCTTTATCATTGTCCAACTGTTATCATTTAGTATTGAGTTTTTTTTTTAATTCCAGTTTTTTTGTTGAAGAAATTTATGACATTCTTGTGTCCTAAAGTTCAGATTCCTATTTCAAGGTTCTTTACTCCAGGTGAAGAAGAAAGACTCTTCTCTTTTCATTCTTGGTGTTAACTCCTTCCCTTCATCTTACCCTTTCAAGATAAGAATTCCTGTTTCCGCATTCTCTTTCTTCTCCGCATTCACTTAATATGCAGGTTTCAATTTGTACTTGACCTAATTCCCACAAAACTCACTTTTCTTTTTCTATTATATTAATATTTGCTGTATCAACTGAATACAATTATGTGTCCATTCAGGGCTAGTCTTACACCAAAAACAGAACAACAGGCTGTTATGTGATTTAATTGACACAGAAGATCCCAGCCCTCGCATACACAAACACACACACTTGGTTAGAGACTGAAAGCAAAATAATATTTGTGTTAAGTTCCTGCTGCTTCCTAAGATTCTTATCGCCCTCTCTGCCTTCGTCCTTCCCTCTCTTTTTTCTGTTTTATGAGAATTCCCACCAGCTAACTTAATTCCTCTTTTACACCCCACATCCAATCTGTCAGGAAATTCCTTTGGGTCTGTTTTCAAAATGCAGCCAAAATCTGACCAGGCCTCATCACCTGTAGTGCTACCAGCCTGTGGAGACTGTCGTCACCTTTCACCTGGATTATTATAGTAGCCTCCAAACTGGTCTCTTTGCCTCTACCTGTGATTTTATAGCTTTCTTAATATTAAATTGTACCCCTCTTATGAAATTCATTCCTCAGTTACTTTCTGGTTTTTAAAAGTATTTGAATTATTTTTTCAATTTTTCTTTAATAAATAATCAGCATCAAGAAAGGCTACTGACTCCTACGTATTTTATCCTATGTATATTCATTTATTAATTTCATTTATTAATCCTAGTAATCTTTTACTGGTATGTTTCACGTTTTCCAGGCATACAGTCAGTCATAACCAATAAAATAAAACATACTTTTCCTCTTATTTTCTAATGTTATACTGATTATTCCATCATTTTATCTTGTAGAACATGCTAGACCATATAAAAATGATGAATGATAATGATAATAGAGGCACACCTGTTATTAGAAATAGATTCAGCATTTCACTGAGTTTAAAATAATGATTGCATTTTTGTTTTTTTGTATATTTTGCTACATTTATGTATTTAAATGGAAAAGGAAAAGCTGTTGAGTTTTGGCAAATATTTTTTCAGCATCTGAGTTTCTTCCTTTAGTTTCATGAGTTCTATATACATTGTTCTTTTTTTTTTGTTCAAGGTTAATTATTTTTGGTTAAAGGTTGTTAGAATGTCCTTTGCATTTCAAGAATTCGTGTTTAGCATGCTTTCATTCATTCTGAGTCATTTGGATTTGGTCATATATATTGAAAGATTGCATTGCTTTTAAATGTTTCCTCTTCTCTTCATAGTCTTCTTTTGAGGTCTCCATTCTGATTAACTTGCTGTTTGATAGAATCTGTTCAAATATTTTCCTCAAATGGGGTAAATTAGAGATATGCTCTGACCAAGAGAGAATAAACAAAATTAACTCTGTGTAACTTTTCAGATTGACCTGTACCTCCTTCCCTCTCTCTGTTTGCCACTAGGAAGGGGTTGATGTTGTAGAATTGAGATTTTAAAAATATGTGGGGGAAAGGAGATGGGGCTAGTGGCATGGTTAGATTTTACACAGTGTGGTGGAATGTTGTTCTCTCATGCAACAGTTGAGGCTTTTCCGAGTTGAGACCAGGGAAAGGCAGAATCAAGTGGAGGCAGGGACTGCTGCCTTCAATGCCGTCGTCCTGACGTGGGACGTGTCGTTACTCAGAAGGGACTGCAGTTCACACTGGGGAAGATTTGAAGCCCTTTAGGAACTAGGGATTGATAGACAAGTCACTGGGAGCCAGGCTGGTGAGGAGATGCAGAAAGAAATCACTCTGAGGAAAAAACTTACTGTGGTCTCTGCAAGAAAAACACAACTGCAATCACAAGTGCCTGTTGGGTTGTAAAGGGACCCTGCCTCTGAAGTGGAACAGAGTCCTGTAGCCACACTTCTTACCAAAAATTGTTTTTTCTTCAACAGTTGTTGCTAGAAGAAGTAAGGAAAGGCAGATATCCTAGAGGTAGTTCATCATGGGGATAGCATTTGGAGAGCAACAACACTGAAGAGTGTTTAGTAATAACACTCTAAGTTTAGACTTCTGTCCAGCTGACAGATGTCTTACTTTCATCTGTTGTGCTGTCTGCCTTCATTCTTACATTGATTCTTCCGAGTTTAGGGGAGATTTAAACTTTATTGGGGAAGTACAATTTTCTTTTTCTTAAAGTTGACGTTGACAAATATTGTTACATAACTATGTTATGTTCATTGATGCATTCAGTCAGTATTTACTAAATATAAACCCTTTATTTAAGCACTGGTAATTCAGAGATGAATGAATCAGACACATTCTCTGTCTTGAAGTAGCTCACAGTTTATGAGCATGACATTATGTGGGTACTTGCAAACATTCATTTGAATTTTTCTGATAGGTTCATTTACATTTGTTTAATATATAATTTAGTGTTTAGCAGGAAAGTGCTTCTAACGTACTATGTATGTGTCATTTAGCCGTATAGCAGCTTTACGAATGCACTGATTTAATTATTTCTTGGACCTTACATGTTTCTTTAAGCTGAAAGTCTAGGCCTGACATGTTTTTGTTTATTCTAAAAATGTTTGGAACCGAATACCGTCATCTTATTTCCAGAGTCCCTGCACCTCTGAAGGACTTTTTAATGAGCTAGAGAATGGCCACCCTGCTAAGACATCAGTGGTGATTTTTGATTAGAAGTTGATACTTAAACTTCAGCATCTGGTTCTTTTGTTTAAATGAGACTGTTTGGTGCAGCAGAGCAAAACAAAAATTGAAATGTTTTATATAATCTCAGTACCTGTAATTGTCTATAAACAATCAATTCCAGTTTTACCAACTCCCAAATCTTTGGTCACCAAAGATTGTGCTAGTAACTGTTGTAATTGGTCTTTGTGGCTGTGTGTTTAAATATTGGAAATGGGACTTTAATATGAACATGAAGCAAATCTTAACCACAGAGGCACACACAGCTTCCAGTATAATATAGAGCAGGAAAGAGACACATGTAAACAGACATATTCCTCATCTTAATATGTGGAGCCGTGCTTCCATAGAATTGCATTCAGTGTTTATACAGAGAGGGCTGACAATGAAAAACTGCTGTTCCCATGGTTTTACTGTGTATTTTGATCTCTAGGTTATTTACTTTTTCTAAATGTGTAGGAATGGTATTAAAGGGTGCTGTTATCAGTTAAATATTTAATTGAATAATAAAAAGTTGTTTAATGTGGTAGATGTCACACACCTTCATTTACCTTAGGAGAGAAAGGTTTTTGTTGAGAAAAAATGATTTAAAAATAATAAGTAGTTTGGGATAAGAGATTCTTTGTTAAACATAGCTGCCGTGGATAGTTTAAAGCTTAAGTATGTATGATGTGGCATTGTAATTCCTGTTGCATTGGGACACTTATTATTCATAGAAATGTCTTCAATAAAAGACTTCACTGAATGGCTCTGTACAACACAAGGAGTACAATTTTCTTAGAAGCCTTTCTAATGGAAACTTATAATTTAGAAATATTAAAGCCATTCAATATAAATATAATGAATGATGATACCCACTTAACATAAAGAATGTAATAAAGAATCAGTAAATTATTAATTTTTGTTAATTTTCTTTTTCAAAATGTGTTTATTAATAACTTTATAGAAATGAGAACTAATAGATGGATCTGTCCAAGTTTAGTTTCATTCAAACTTTGATTTTTAAAATCAAAATTGTTGATTTTATGGTAAACTTCTGAAAAGCAGTGAAAAGATTGTTGACCAGAGAAAGGAGGTAAATATGTTATAAGATGGTATATATTGTCAATATACCAAATAACATAAACTATACTTTTGAAGAAGCCTTAATTGAATTCTTTGGCAATGATAAAGTCTCAGTTCCTCTTTGGGTTCTAAGTAATGAAGTTCATTTATTCAGTCAGTAGATATTTATTGAGTTCCAGACACTGTTCTCTGGGCAGGAGTTATAGCACTGAATAAAACAAAACTTCCTGTCTTAATGGTATTTACATTCCAGTTGGATTAGACAAATAAGAAATGAAACAAGTACAACATATAGTATTAGACTTGGAAATTGCTAGTGGGGAATATAAAGGTCTGGTTGTACTTTTATATACCATAAATAAGTGTTAGTCGATCAGTCTTGTCCAACTTTTTGCCACCCCACGAACTGTATGTAGCCCACCAGGCTCCTCTGTCCATGGGATTCTCCAGGCAAGAATACTGGAGTAGGTTGCTGTGTCCGCCTCCAGGATATCTTCCCAACCCAGGGATCGAACCTAGGTCTCCTGCATTGCAGGCATATATTTTACTGTCTGAGCCATCTGTATATGGGATGATTAAAAATAACTATGGAAGAGGAATTAATATCCCCAATATTATATTCTCTGTGAGAGTGAGAGGCTGTGAAATATAGAGCAAAGGTCCCTAGTTCCCTGTTCAGACACTGATTTTGTATTCAGATAAATTTGATTTATATTCCAGCCCAACTCTGGACCAGCTTGGGAAAATTATAAAATCTCTCTGACCCTCAGTTTTTTTAATCTTCAAAAAGGGTGAATAAAAATATCTCCTTTCCTGCTGTAAGCCTTAGAAATAATGTATGTAAAGGGTCTAACAGTACCTTTCCTCTTGGAGGCACTTAATCAATAGTAGGCAGTGTCTTCTTATGAATAAGAGATAAGGATGGTAGGAATTATTGAGGCCTTCAGTTAATCTAGAAATTTTATGAAAGTTAATTGTTTCATTGTCATCCTGAGAGAACCTTTTCCTTAGCTACTAGCAATTGGCAGATGGAGATAATTGAGTTTTCCCATGTTCTGTATTTACTATTGAAGATGCTAATGGGGCATAGATTAACCTCTGAAAGAAGATGATGCGGAATTAGGTATAAAACTTTGTTGTTGCCCTGGGGATTCCTGGGCTTCCCTTGTGGCTCAGCTGGTAAAGAATGCGGGAGACCTGGGTTCAATCCGTGTGCTGGGAAGCTCCCCTCGAGAAGGGAAAGGCTTCCCACTCCAGTATTCTGGCCTGGAGAATTCATTCCATGGACTGTATAGTCCATGGAATTGCAAAGAGTTGGACACGACTAAGCAATTTCCAGTCACTCACTCACTGGGGATTCCTATTCTCAGTATCTGATTGATATAAGCAGAAAGATTTGTAGTCTCTGTGGTTGTGTACTCAGTAACATCTGCACAGAGATATCGTCCTCTCTACTCCCAGAGTTCTTGGTATATGCGTTCACTACCATTTCCATGTGTTTATTTTGCCCTTGTATTATAAATTGGGAATTTTTGTGTCTGCCATAATTGGATTAAATATTCTTTAAGGCAGGGACAGTGTTTTCACCTCTGTAGTCTTGGTGTGAAGTCAAGGCATGGTAAATTGGTACCACTGGTGTTAGCTCCAGGAGGGCTCGAATCTTAAATTTCTTTCATTCACTAATGTATGTTAAGCATTAGGACAGTACTTCACACATAGGAAGTACACAGCAAGTATTTGTTGACTGAATGAGTCTTGTCTACCAAAGATGAGCCTTTTAACATTTAAGGATATTAAATCTTCTGGTATTAGATTGGGTCAGGTTTGAAAAAGTCTAGAACTGGTGCTTAAATGAGTAGATAAGCTCTACAGAACTCACACTTTGCTGACACCGTTGCTTTAGAGTACTTCCTGGTTTGGAGAACAGGAACTTAGCCAGTTTGGATCTTCAGCTGAATAAACAGTGAAATGGTCAAAAATGAGTTAGCAGTAAATAAAAGTAGAAATAAAAGATCTAATATATTACAAATTCAACAGCCAGTCTGTGATGGAGTCGTACTTGAGCGTTTTGGGTTAGCAGCCACTAGTAAGGCAGATCCTCCTGCAGGAAAACAGAGTACTGGGAAATTTTGTGGATTGTAAGCTATTGAGTTAAAGCAGTGAGTGAAAGAGATCAGGGGATGTATTTGGAATGCCATGTAGTATTACCTCTTCAATATTTTAGGATTAATACTTTAATCATACTTCCTGTTTTATGTTTTTTCAGTTAGAAAATAGATTTTATAGTTGAAAACTTTTTTGAGCACATATGTTTTCCTGCTGTGAATAAAACAATTTAAAAGCTTGATAATATTTAATGCTGTGTTTATGTAGGAATTTGTGAGGTATGGTGTATTTATAGAGGGAAACATGAGCAATTGACCAAGAGTAAGTAACTGAAATGTTATATTAAAATATTCCTTTCAAGGAAATACTTAATTTGAAACTTTATAATAAATGCAGGCTGTTATTTATTTTAATGTTATTTATTGACAACAATGAAAATGTTGAGAAATACTTTCATAAGAAAAATGGTATTATAAAATAGGTTGAGAATGAATCAGTATTTATAGAAATGAATACTAGAAACCCTTCACTAGGGTTTCTAAATATTACTTTTTTTACATCACATATTTTCCTCTTAGATTATAGAATTATAAAGAAATATCTTCCCTGAAACCTTGCCACAGTTTTTGTTTTGTTTTGTTTTGGTTTTGATTTTTTTTGGCTGCCGTTTTGAATAAAAGGAATATGAAACTACATAGGGAAACTTAAAAGCGGAAAGATTGTCAAGAAGTTTTGAAGTTTTGAAAGCCTGTAGCTGGGAGCATCTTTTCTCCTCTAAATGAGAAAACAGTTTGGAAATGGGAAGAAAGATATATTTTACTTTATTCTTTGCTATATAAAGTTAATAAATCTCTATTTAATATTGAAAAACATTTAAAAAGATGTCAAAAATATTAATGATCTCAGATCAAAGTTAGTCAGAGGAACATAAAGAAGCATTATTGTCTATGGTTCTGAAAAGCAAATGAAGAAACCGAAAAAGAGGTTTCCTCCAAAATATTAGTGGTCACGCAGCTAATTTAGAGTAGTAAACAGCATGAAAATTTATTATGTGAAAGTGTAAAAATTCTGTTAAAACATTCACAATGTAATGTCATTTTTAAAAAAGGAAGCACAGGACTTCCCTGGTGGTCCAGTGCCAACGCAGGGGACGTGGGTTCGATCCCTGGTCTGGGAAGATTGCATATCAATGGAATGAACTAGTGCAGCCCATGAGCCCCCAGCCTGTGCTCCACAGTAAGAGACGCCACTGCACTGAGAAGCCTGTGCACCACAGCTAAAGAGTAACTTCCCGCAACCAGAGAAAACCTGAGCACAGCAGTGAAGACCCAGCACAGCCGTAAATAAATAAATAATCAAATTTTTTAAAAAAGAAAGGAAGAGCAAATTTTAATTTTGAACTGAAATAGTTATATTTATATTGTGTTTAAAAGCCCCATCTATTTTAGGAGAATTAATATTTGTATTGTGATTTTTAGAATATTATTTCTGCAGACTTCTTTGTTGCATTTTTATAGCTATATGAACAGATGTTATGTCAATAATCCTTTCCCATAATGTATAGTATTATAGTTTGGACCATAGGCCCATTTTACCTATTGTTAATTTTTAATTTAATGTTAAAGACATTTATTCTTTTCTAAAAGTATAATTACTACTTTAAGATTTTAGGTAACATTTCATTGTGCATTATTTCCAAGTTTTTAGTGATAGTGCTTATTGATTTAATGAAGATTAAGGATTCTTTTCCTGTAAATATATAAGTGAAATACACTTAAAAAAATCCTCTGTACTTCATGTACAACTCTTGGCTATCTGACGAAGCTTAAAGTATTTAGTTTGATAATGTGTCTTGCCTAATTTACCTTTCTGGTTTTCTAATCAAAAGTACTTAATCAGGCTGTTCTCACACTCTGAGTTCACTGCTGCCTCTCTGTCTTTGCTGGTGTATTCTCCACCACCCCATTGCCTCTTGATTATCTTCCTTCTTTCTTCTTTTGAATAGTCGTCATAGAGGCCTGCTGCTACTGTGTCATTCCAGCCACTACTCTCTTGCCCAGTGCCGGTAGATAATCAGTTTCCCCAGTTTATTGCATAATCTGCTTCTTTATGAAATCTTTCTCTCAGCTGTTGTAAGTAGATCCTTAAAGCAATCTGTTGAGTTTCTGGCCGTTTCTCTCAAAGGTTGAGCATCTTTTATAAATGACTTCCGTTAAGATAAAAAAAAAAAAAGCAACAACCATGTTTTGCTAATTTGTGGATGCAAAGAAAAAAGGAGGGTTGATAAGTATTCTTAAATGGCAGAATTAGGATATAGAAATATCTTGCAGAATGAAGCAGTAGATTAAATCCAAGAAGGTAAAATTAAACCTATATTAGGTTTGAATATTTCCCCACACTCACTTCCAGTAGATAGGAAGATTGGATCTTGGCAGAGACTTGGATTAAGAGTAGCAGATATAAAAAAGCAGTTAGTTTTGGTTGACAGTGAATTCTATATGCATAAAAAGTTATATCATGTAGGGTTGCTCATAGATATATTGTTTGTGTGTGCATATAATACACAGAGTTGACTTAAACATCATAGACCTATTTGGTTAAAGTTTATGTTTCAAGGCACTTAAAACTGCATTTTTTTTTTTTTTTTAGAATAGGAAGTGCTTATGTTGAGGAAATTTCTGATAGCATGCATACTCTATTGCAGTGTGGGAGACCTGGGTTCGAACCTTGGGATGGGAAGATGCCCTGGAGAAGGGAAAGGCTAACCAGTCCAGTATTCTGACCTGGAGAATTCCATGGGATCTCAAAGAGTCATACACGACTAAGCGGTTTTTACTTTTACTCTATTAGAGTAGAAAAGAGATGGCAGCTATAGAGATGTGGTCCAGGTTGTAAATTCCTCGTCACTGTAGTTCAGCTCGGATACTTCCTTCCTTATGTTTTCCTAGGTGGGAGAGGATGGGCTTCCTGCTCCTCATCAGATGTGCTGTGCATCCACCACTCCACTCACCCAGACAGAGGGCTGCACCTGTCTCCCCCACCACCCGGGCGCCAGTCACTGACTGAGCGCTTCCCTTGGTGATGGGCTTGCTCCCTTGCCTGCTTTTCATAGTTTGGTGAGAGGGACGCTGCTGCTGTTTCTTCATCCTTAATCACTAGCTAACTTCTGTCGAGGAGCTCAAGGAAACTTGATTATCGGAGGATTTGTTATTAGTGAACTATTTTATATATTGGCTTTTTTTCTGTATTATTCTCTACATTGATTACAATGTAGATAGGGCCTAAAGTTAGACCTGCCTTACTGAATACCAGAGAGAGTAGAAAATATTCTTTAATCTACAGATATCGAGTCCTTTTTGATATGAGACAGTGATAGTCTGTTTTTCCATTTTATTTTAAAACGTCACCGTTATTCACCAGTGCCTTCTACCTCCATTCTCTCTGAGTAAGGATGTGATTGAGTGTGTCACCTGTGCAGTAGTTGAAAATGGATACAGTACACAGTCTCAGGACCTCCCTGCTTCCTTGTAGATCATTTAGCCGTATGTAAGTGATTTAACAGTCATGCAGTCAGGGTTTTCAGAGTAAATAATTTCCATTCCCATTACTGTATCTTTGTATTCATGAACACTTGCAGGAACATAATATTCTTCAGTTGAATATATACAAGTTTGAAAAAAAAATCAGGCTAAAAATTAAAAAAATTTAAATCAGGCTAATTTAAATACTTGGAAACTTGTATTTTTGTAATAATAGTCATTGAAAAGCTTTTAATTTCAAATGCCAGCAATTGATTAAGTATAATTGTAGTGAGGAATTAATTAATGTAGTTTTGTTGTAGGAGCACAATCCTGTATATATTTTAGCTTAAAATTACGGCTTTTAAGAGCTTTTTAACCTTTTAATCAAAAATATATATTAGTGAGCAGAGTTTAAAAGAAATAGTAAAACAAATTTCTTTCCATGATAGACTGTAAGAAACTGTGGCGTGCCAACTCCTGATAAGGTACTTAAAAAATTATTTCTTCTTTAGTTCCGAATATTTCTTCCTGTTACCCTGTCTGTCATGTGCCTGTGGACGTGGTGGTTTAGGTTGATCCTTGGTGGCTCAGACAGTAAGGTGGGAGACCCAGGTTCATCCCCTGGAGAAGGGAATGGCCACCCATTCCAGTATTCTTCGGTTCAGTTCAGTTCAGTCGCTCAGTCATGTCCGACTCTTTGCGACCCCATGAATCGCAGCACGCCAGGCCTCCCTGTCCATCACCAACTCCCGGAGTTCACTCAGACTCACATCCATTGAGACAGTGATGCCATCCAGCCATCTCATCCTTGGTCGTCCCCTTCTCCTCCTGCCCGCAGTCCCTCCCAGCATCAGAGTCTTTTCCAGTGAGTCAACTCTTCTCATGAGGTGGCCAAAGTACTGGAGTTTCAGCTTTAGCATCAGTCCTTCCAGTGAACACCCAGGACTGATCTCCTTTAGGATGGACTGGTTGAATCTCCTTGCAGTCCAAGGGACTCTCAAGAGTCTTCTCCCACACCACAGTTCAAAAGCATCAATTCTTTGGCGCTCAGCTTTCTTCACAGTCCTACTCTCACATCCATACATGACCACTGGAAAAACCATAGCCTTGACTAGATGGACCTTTGTTGGCAAAGTAATGTCTCTGCTTTTGAATATGCTATCTAGGTTGGTCATAACTTTCTGCATTCACCACCTGCAGTGATTTTGGAGCCCCCCAAAATAAAGTCAGCCACTGTTTCCACTGTTTCCCCATCTATTTCCTGTGAAGTGATGGGACCAGATGCCATGATCTTTGTTTTCTGAATGCTGAGCTTTAAGCCAACTTTTTCACTCTCCTCTTTCACTTTCATCAAGAGGCTTTTTAGTTCCTCTTCACTTTCTGCCGTAAGGGTGGTGTCATCTGCATATCTGAGGTTATTGATATTTCTCCCGGCAATATCGATCCCAGCTTGTGCTTCTTCCAGCCCAGCGTTTCTCATGATGTACTCTGTATATAAGTTAAATAAGTAGACTGAATTCCAAAGGAACCTGGTAGGCTGCAGTCCATGGGGTGGCAGAGTCGGACATGACTGAGCGACTAACACTTTCACTTCAGTTCACAAGATGACAGTTATCAATGTTGGAAGTTCACAGTCTCAGAACATCCTTTTGTGTGTATACGTGTGTGTATCAGCTAAATGAACAATTTTATTTACTCATTTATAACTGTGATAAGTAAAAAACAATTTTAAATGAATCATAAATTTTAAGGTATATGCAAATGTCATCCTAGTAGCACCAAAATAATACACATTTGAGCTGAAGGAAGAGAAAAGCAGTGTTGTGCAGGAGTCCTGCCCTCACTTTCACCAGAAAATGTATTTAAATTAGAATTTCCAAATGTGAGAAATCTGAAAGGAATGAAAACTGCTAGTCCTTAATGGTAGCGTATGGTTGGTGTTAGCCAAAATGAAGTTCAGGCCGTGATGCTCTGTAGCCACCGTATGACCTACCCAAAGGCAATCAGAACACACTTCTTTCTTTTTCCTTTTCTTTTTTCTTTCTTTCTTTTTTTTTTTTTAACTAATTGGCCCGTGTTTAGTTTACTGAATGTCATCTGGACTCAGTAAAAATCAAGTGACCTGCATTGAATTAGTGTAATTGTAATACAAACAGAATATCGCATAGTTTTGGTCTTATACAGGAAAGGAGAACGTTGGAAAGATTTTTCTGTTTGATAAATAGAAACTGAAGATATGGGGATCCAGACCTGGTTCATACTTGATTTTTACCTTTCATGTCTTTCTGTAAGATCAGTATTTGGACTTTTAGGCTTTTCCTCTATATTAAAAAAAAAAATGTTGGTTTTCCCTCTGAAACTTACTACAAAGGGAATTTTTAAAAAAATCTTACAAATTAAAAAAAAAAAACCTTACATATTGTATAAAGGTCGTAGATCTGATTTTTCCTTAAGCTTAAGCAAGTTAGCATTGTTCAAAATGGAAGTACTTTTCCGCTCTACTAGGATTGTCAGGAATTTGACATATATTTTTACCTTTATCGTGACTAATATTGCAGCCTCTTCAAATATAATTTTTATTAGTTTATTATAGTTTATATTCTGTTTCAGAGAGGCAGTAGCTACATTTGCCAAGGGAACAAAGAGCTGAAGAATTGAAATGTCATTTTTAATAATTTGTTTAAATTTTTAACTGTGTGACTTGGATCTTATAATTAAATCACTTAATTTGACTTTGAGAGTATCATTTTAGAATGAAGTTATTTGGCATTCTGAAAGCCTCATTTATTCTGCATAACTTATACCCTTATATTAGGATGCTGAAGGTAAAGGACAATAGCTATAGACAGGTTAGATTTTCCTATTGTAATTTCAGAGAACTTGTACTTTTTGTCTTTATTTATTGAAATTTTTATGGCATTTTTATTTGTTTATTTAATGTTTATCTTCCCCACCAGCGGTGGCTCAGAGTCTCCCTGCAGTGTGGGAGACCTGAGTTTGATCCCTGGGTCAGGAAGATCCCCTGGAGAAGAAAATGGCAACCCACTCCAGTATTCTTGCATCAAAAATACCATGGACAGGGGACCCTGGCGGGCTACAGTCCATGGGGTTGCAAAGAGTTGCACACGGCTGAGTGACTTCACTTTCACTTTCGCCACCAGATGCATGTCCCAGGGGAGCAGGCCCTGGCTCTTCCCTTTTTTAAAAATCTGATATTCTTTCATCTCAAACACAGAGCCTGGCATATTAGGCAGTAAAATTACTTAAATGTAAAATGAATAAAGACTTTATTTAGATTAGTATATACAAAAATCTATTATCAAAACAGGACTTCCCAGGTGGTGCAGTGATAAAGAATCTGCCTGTCAGTGCAGGAGATGCAAGAGATGCAGGTTTGATCCCTGGCTTGGGAAGATCCCCTAAAGGAAAAGCCACCCCACTCCAGCATGGTTGCCTGGAGAACACTACAGACAGAGGAGCCTAGCAGGCTACAGTCCATGGGATCGCAGGCACACACATACATTATCTAAATAGTACTCAAGTACTCAACAGTCTAGTATTGATAATATTTATAACAGTGTAATTGCAGTGGTAGCATCCTGGCTATTCTACTTTCTGGTTTTATTGCCTAGGACAAATGTAACTTTTTCATATCTCATTTTTTTCCATATGTAAAATGAGAATATTTATAGTCTTTATTCTGAGCTGTTATGAGGATTTAAAGAATTCACATAAAATCCTTGGGAAGTGCCGCACAAATGTGGATTGATTTTATTGTTCTCTTTCTTATTATTTTTGAAGTACTTCAAAGTTATGAGAGGAATGTATGACTTTATTAGAGTTATATTAGGAAACTTTCAAAGAATAGGTAATGTTCTAATAGGGTATTAAAAGATGAGTGTTAGGCAGTGGTTCATGGCAAAGCCATGCCAAGAAGTTTGCACTTTATTTTGTAAGTGATGGGGAAAGACTGATTTGAAGTAGGGATTGATATGCAGGCTTACCTTTCAGAAAGGCTATTTTGCAAGCAGTATAGAGAGAGGAAAGATACCAGAGGCAGACAGAGCTGGCAGGCAAGATTGTTGTGATCTTAAAATGTCAGTTTGGTGTGGTCTCTGAGTAAAACTGATATAAAAATATAAGAAATTATGCTGCTGCTGCTAAGTCGCTTCAGCCGTGTCCGACTCTGTGTGATCCCATAGACGGCAGCCCATCAGGCTCCCCCGTCCCTGGGATTCTCCAGGCAAGAACACTGGAGTGGGTTGCCATTTCCTTCTCCAATGCAGGAAAGTGAAAAGTAAAAGTGAAGTCGCTCAGTCGTGTCCGACTCTTAGCGACCCCATGGACTGCAGCCCACCAGGCTCCTCTGTCCATGGATTCTCCAGGCAAGAGTACTGGAGTGGGGTGCCATTGCCTTCTCCGAAGAAATTATGCAGATAATGGTAATGATCATCCTCATCATATTTGTTATTATTAATAATTGCAGATGCCATTTACTGGCTGCTTGCATACACAGTATTTTAACATTCATCTCACCTAATTCTTACAGGGTTACTAGGAAATGGCAACCCACTCCAGTATTCTTGCCTGGAGAATCCCAGGGACAGAGGAGCCTAGTGGGCTGCCGTCTATGGGGTCGCACAGAGTCGGACACGACTGAGGCGACTTAGCGGCGGCAGCAGCAGCAGCAGGAGGCAGTAATTCTTCAGGTGTGATTCCTAGACTAGCAGCATCAGCATCTTCTGAGCGCTTGTTGGAAGTGCAGATTCTTGAGCCTAACCCCAGGCCTTTGGAATCTGAATCTCTCTGGGTGGGGGTCAGCAATCTGCATTTCAGACTGATCTCCAGGGAATTCTGATCCTTGGTAAAATTTAAAAGAACCGTTGTTGTATGTGTGTATTTATACAGATGAAAAATAAAAGGTGAGGTGTTTCTAATAATACTCTGTTAATTCTTTAGTTTTTCTTATATAATATATTAAATGTAGTTTAGCAAGTTTCTGATCAGTAAACTAGTTTTTCTCTTGCTTTTATTCTGAGATTAGAAATATTTTCTAATAAGAAACATGACTTCAGGTTAATCTAGTGAACCAAAATATTCTGTATTATCTCTGTGTAGAGAGGCGAGATAGCTTGATGGTTTAGAACATCAGCTTTGAAGCTACACCATCAAGGTTTAATTTCTAACTCTGTCCTTTAATTGCTCAGTATTACAGGGCAAGTTATTTAACTTCTCCATGCCTTAGTCTTCTATTATATAAAATGGAGTAACAGTCCCTCATTGGATTTTTGTGAAGATTAAAACAAATAATTTTTGTAAAACTGCTTACCATGAACATTGTCTGTATACAGTAGATATAATACTAACAGTTACTATTATTACAAATAACAAATAAATTTGTCAAAAGTTACATAAATTTTTTTTTAAATAGTGCTAAGGGAAGGCTGCAGTCCATGGGGTCACTAAGAGTCAGACACGACTGAGTGACTTCACTTTCACTTTTCACTTTCCTGCATTGGAGAAGGAAATGGCAACCCACTCCAGTGTTCTTGCCTGGAGAATCCCAGGGACAGGGAAGCCTGGTGGGCTGCTGTCTATGGGGTCGCACATAGTCAGACACGACTGAAGCGACTTAGCAGCAGCAGCAAGATACCCTAAGCACAGGATGTTTGTCATTGAAACAATATATTGGGTTAAATGGCTGTTATGTGCCTTAGGTGTAAGGACTCATTCTCTTTTTCTGGCTTTAGTAGAGGGCTTGCTCCTTTCTTTCTTGTCTTCCACCTTGTACCCATCACTTATCTTCTCTTTGTTATGGAGCTTTACAGAATCAGGTTCTCGTTTTAAGAAACAAACAAGTTTCCTCCTACTATTCTCCACTTGCTTACTCCTTCCTCTCAGAGCCACGTGTAAAAGGACTGATAGATACTTGCCGCCTTAATTTCCTCGCTTCCCTCCTGCCCACTGCTGGACAGACTCTGGCTGTTTCTTCTCCGCCTTTCTACTGAAGTTGTTCAGTTTTACATCTGTTTGAACTTAGTAACCATTTTCTTCTTAAATTTCCTTTTTCTTTAGACCCATTCTTAATTATCTAGTTAATTATCTTTTCTGTACTGTCGTGAGACACTTCAAATCCAAATCTGTTTTTTCATCAGACTTTGTTTTACCTTTGTATTTTCTGTCTTGGTTAATGACACTACCATCCAAGTTAGTTGTCAAATTGAAAATCTATTCTCTCTCTTTCCAGTCTTCCCTAGTAATCAATTACCACGTCTTATTGATGCCACCTCTTAAATTTCATGAAATTTCTTTCCTTCCTTTCCAGCTTCTCTACCATTGAGCTAATAATTCAAGTTCTCATTATTCACTATTATTCGTTCACGTTACTTTCACTCTTAACATCTCTTAAGTACATCTCCTTTCCATCTACATCTTTATTTCCTCATTTCAGGCCTCATAATTTTTCTTCTGGATTTCTACAACAGTCTCCTAACTGTTCTGATGGTGTTCGATTTCACCCTACTTTCCAAAGTATCCTTCATGATACTGCGAGATTGATTATTCTGAAGTGAAACACAGATCATATTACTTCTTTATTTATGATCCTCCCATTAAAAAGCAATTTCTTTCATTTGTCTCTAGATTAAGAGCTAAACTCTTAAGGGTATTATACAAAGTCTTGGGCTCTGCCTACTTTTTTATTCATGTGATCGCCCCTTTCCTTTAGCCATACTATCGTTTGTAGGTATTTTAGGTTTTACTGCTGTTTGCTGTTCAGTGTTACTTCTCTGTGCCTGCATTTTCTCCCATCTGTCTTCTCCACTGTCTAAGCTGGGAACCTTTCCTCTGGGCTTTCTTAGTACCCTGTATAGCTGAAGATCATAGCATTTATTACACTCTATTATAATTTGACTTTTTCACCAGATTTTACATTTATTGAGAGCAGCATATGTGACTTCTATCTTAGGTCTTCAGTGTCTAATGTAATGCTTTGTGACATAGTAGGTGTAAAATAAATGGTTAATGCATATATATATATATTTGAAATATGTAATTTTTATGTGTATCTTTTGATAAACTAGGAAGATTGAGGTGGACATGTCTATATGTTGTGTCACTAAATCTGAATAAACTTTGAAAGAAGAGCATTATTTCTTTCTTATCAGTTAGCAGCTTGAGTGCTACCATGTGTTAAGCCCTGGGTGAGATACTGCTTGAATGAAATCAAAAGAAATAAGAGAGAAGGACTGCTGTTACGAGTTGCTTTTTCTTTGACAAAATGTTTCTTTAAACAATCCATTATATATTCGTAATTCGTCACATTTTATTTTTAGTTCACTTCAGTTTTGGGGAAACAACATAGGACTTCTTTAGGTTAGCATCTAAAATGCTAATTTTGAACTTCACTGAGTATAGTATGGCACTAGTCCAACACAATCTGTTAAAAATTTTCCTCTGGGTCAGATCTAAGTTGAGAAGAATGAGGTAACTTTAATGTGAACCCAGATTGTACTTCAGTCCTTTTCTCCAGTGAGTTGCCAAATTCACAATTCCATTTGTATCTGGAATTGAGGAAGCTGAGTTTAATGTGGATTTCTGCCAATGATAGCAAATCTTGGCAAGATCGTCTTGTTCTCTGTGCTTAATTATATAGTTTTATTATAAAATTTTTCACATGTTTATTTGGAAGTACCTCTCATATACTTTATTCTTTTGGTGGTTAATCATTTACTGTCAAATCGTCCTTCTTTTCTGAGAAGGCCAGCTTACATTTTTATACATTGCTATTAGTTATCCTGTTCTGCCTCTTCACTAGATTTATAGATTTTAAAGCTGTCCAGGTGTCTTAAGGATCATTACATCGGAATCCCTCTCTTTTGGGAATTAAAAATCTTAGTGAAACTGAAAGAGACTGTTATATATTAATTCATCCAGTATTTATTGAGTGTCTGCTGTGACACTGTTTTAGGCCCTGGGAAATAGCAGTGAATGAAACAAACTTCCAGGCTTTTAGGTGTTGGCATTATAGTGGGGAGAGACAATAAATTACACGCAAAAAAATATTTAATAACTACATCAGGTGCTGAAAACTGCTACACCAGGAAAATAAGCAGGATAAGAGGGAGTACAGAATGACAGAGGGTGCTTGTGATAATGTCTATAGGACGGTCAGGAAAGGCCGGTCTGATAACTTGACTTTTGGTAGAGATCTAAAGGAGATAAGAAAATGAGCCAGGTGGATTTCTGGTGAAAGAGTATTCTAGTTAGAGGAAACTGATGTGGCAATGTGTTTGGTGTTTAAGGAGCCGTGTGGCGATCTGTATGGCTGAAGCTGGATGAGAAGAGGGGAGAAGCAGGAGATGAAGTCAGAGAGGGAGCAGAGGACCAGATCACTTGGAACCTTAATAAACCATGATGAGCTCTTTAGCTTTTCCTGGGAGTGAGGCAGGTCACCATTGGAAGGTTTTGAGCAGAGGACTGATACGGTCTTACATACGGTTTAAAAGGTGTTTTGTTCTTCCTTTAAATTGGAGCAGGGCAAGGTTGGAAGCTGAGTGAACAGGAGGGAGGTTACTTCTTTTAATCCAGGTTTGAGATGATGGTGGCTTAGGTCAGAGTGGTACAGGTAGCGGTATTGAGAAGTGGTCCGATTCTGGAGAGATGCCATATTTAGTATGGTATGTGAATTATGTCTCCATTTATCTGCAGAGACTGGTCATATAGAATGACTAGTGAATGAAATTGAATGGGTTAAAAATAATAGAATGATACTACTATCATCTCTGAGATGAAGACTCTTAAGACCTGAGTAGAAGCCACATAGCTATTTTTATGGGTAGAGCTGAGACAGAACCTTCTTCTGTTTTCTTCTCAATCTTTTCTCTCTATATTTTGTGCTGTTACTTCCTTTGTTCAACAGACGTGTGTGGAGCACCCACTATATACTAAGCATTGTGCCTAAAACTGAGGATACATAAGACATTTGGAATTGGAATCACCTGAATTTGGTGGCCAAAATGACTGAGGTGTCCAGTTCAGGAGGCAGTTCGAATAGTGATGAAAGAGACCGGGACTCCTGGAGGAGCAGGATTGCTAAGAGAAAGAAAATCTCTTTTTCCTGATAGCCTTCCATGTGGTCTTTTCCTAGTAGCCAAACTGCTTGAAATAATAGCTTATGCTCACTGTCTCTATTAACATGCGTACATTTTCTTTTAAATGTCTTTTAGTTTGTTTCATCATATTTACCCAGGATCACTAATGGCCAGATCCTGTGTCCGTATCTTAGTCCTCACTGTATTCCTTGGCGCCCCCAAGAAAGGGCTTCCCTCGTAGCTCAGTGTTAAAGAATTCGCCTGCAGTGTTGGAGCTGCAGGTGACATGGGTTCCATCCCTGGGTTGGGAAGAGCCTCTGGATGAGGGCGTGGCAACCCATTCCAGTATTCTTGCCTGGAGAAACCCTTGGACAGAGGAGCCTGGCGGGCTCCAGTCCATAGGGTTGCAAAGAGTCAGACACAACTGAAGCAACTTAGCATGACTTAGCGACTTAGTCCCAAGAAAGAACAGTTTTCCTGTAAAGGGCCAAGTAGTAAATATTTTAGTCTTTGCAGGTCATATGCAACCACTCAACTCTGCCATTGTAATTAAAACATTCAATTCTGCAGCCATAGACAGCAAGTGAAAGAGTGAGCGTGGCTGTGTTCCAGTAATCAGAATAGGTAACTGGCCAGATTTGGCATGAGAGCCAGAGGCTTGCTGATCCCTGTTCTGAGCTGCTGTGTAACTGTAATCCTGCCTGCTTCTCTGGTAAGGAAGGTTTCTCTCCTTTAGTGATAGGTTTCCCCTTTTTCATCTAATTAATGGCATCTCTTTGTGTAGTTCCTTCTTCATGTAGTTCTGTCCATAGTATTTTCTTACTTTTTGTTAAAGATTCTTGTAAGGCTTGTCAGTTGTGGGCACACTTCCTCTGTGTCTCATAGGAAATAAGTAAGGCTGAAGGGTCCGTTAATCAAATGCCCCTGTCCCAGGAGCCGGGCCTGAGCCAGGGCTCTCAGGGAGGACAGTTTTCTGCCATCATCCTCTCGGTGTCCTAAGTCTGCCACTGTCGCATCCCCTGCAGGCCTGGAAAGAGACCTCCAGTCAGTGAAGGGTCTCTTCTGTGGCCTCTTATCTTCTGGAGGGAAGTTAGCAGAATGATGGGCTCTTTAAAGGGGAGCTGCTTAAAGTCTCTTGAGGGTCTTGATCTGTATCTCTTGTTATCTTACGGGTCCTAGATCCGGTCCTCCTTAGATACCAAGGGATGGCTGTGACTGTGAAGCCTGGTGCCAGCAGAACTCTGCTGTCTGGTCTGAACTTGGCTGTTGGCCGTCTTTTCTTGTGTCTCCCCTGCCCTGTCCCACCAAGCCCCAACCCGGCTCCGTGTCGAATCCTTTTGTCTCAACACAGCTTTCCTGGCTTTGGGCTGATCTTTGCCAACTGTGTGGATCACAATAAACTGTGGAAAATTCTGAAAGAGATGGGAATACCAGACCACCTAACCTGCCTCTTGAGAAATCTGTATGCAGGTCAGGAAGCAACAGTTAGAACTGGACATGGAGCAACAGACTGGTTCCAAATAGGAAAAGGAGTACGTCAAGGCTGTATATTGTCACCCTGCTTATTTAACTTCTCTGCAGAGTACATCATGAGAAGCGCTGGACTGGAAGAAACACAAGCTGGAATCAAGATTGCCAGGAGAACTATCAATAACCTCAGACATGCAGATGACACCACCCTTATGGCAGAAAGTGAAGAGGAGCTAAAAAGCCTCTTGATGAAAGTGAAAGAGGTTAGTGAATAAGTTAGCTTAAAGCTCAACATTCAGAAAACGAAGATCATGGCATCTGGTCCCATCACGTCATGGGGGATAGATGGGGAAACAGTAGAAACAGTGTCAGACTTTACTTTTTTGGGCTCCAAAATCACTGCAGATGGTGACTGCAGCCATGAAATTAAAAGACGCTTACTCCTTGGAAGAAAAGTTATGACCCACCTAGATAGTATATTCAAAAGCAGAGACATTACTTTGCCTACTAAGGTCCGTCTAGTCAAGGCTATGGTTTTTCCAGTAGTCATGTATGGATGTGAGAGTTGGACTGTGAAGAAGGCTGAGCACCGAAGAATTGATGCTTTTGAACTGTGGTGTTGGAGAAGAGTCTTGAGAGTCCCTTGGACTGCAAGGATATCCAACCAGTCCATTCTGAAGGAGATCAGCCCTGGGATTTCTTTGGAAGGAATGATGCTAAAGTTGAAGCTCCAGTACTTTCGCCACCTCATGCGAAGAGCTGACTCATTGGAAAAGACTCTGATGCTGGGAGGGATTGGGGGCAGGAGGAGAAGGGGACGACAGAGGTGAGATGTCAGGATGGCATCACGGACTCAATGGACGTGAGTCTGAGTGAACTCCAGGAGATGGTGATGGACAGGGAGGCCTGGCGTGCTGCGATTCATGGGGTCACAAAGAGTCGGACACAACTGAGCGACTGAACTGAACTGAATTGTCTTCTAGCGACTGAACTGAACTGAATTGTCTTCTAGCTCGGAGAAAACGATACTGTATTGAATGTTTCTGCCCCTCACTGAGATTGATGGATTAGTCTGGTCTGGCTACTGTAACAAAATACTGCAGAGTGGGTGGCTTACACAGCAGAAATTTCTCACAGTTCTAGAAGTTGGAAGTCCCAGATGAAGGGCAGGTTTGGTTTCTCCTGAGGGTTCTCCTCTTGGTTTGTCTTTTCACTTGAGTCATGACATGCTTTTTTTTATCTGTGTATGCACATCCCTAGTGTCTGTTCCTCTCCTTAGATGGTACCCGTCACGTTGGATTAAGACCTTATGCTTATGACCTCTTTTAACTTAATTCCTGGTGGCTCAGACAGTAAAGAAGCTGCCTACAATGTGAGAGACCTGGGCTCGATCCCTGGGTCAGGAATATCCCCTAGAGAATACTGAATGGCAGTCCACTCCAGTATTCTTGTCTGGGAAATCCCATGTACAGAGGCACCTGGCGGGCTACCGTCCATGAAGTCACAAGTCAGACGCAACTTAGCGACTAAAAACAACAGCAAACAGCAACAACAACAGCTTCTGTAAAGGTCCTGTCTCCAAATACAGTCACATCCTGAGGTACTGGGGGTTAGGGCTTCAATATGAATTCTGGAGGGACACAGTTTGGTCCATAACAGTAAATATCTGTAATTGTCTTTCCCCTCTTCCTTCCTTTTACGTTGTTCCCTTCTCTTCTCCACCTTCTCGCTTTAATTTCTTCTCCACGGGTTCATTTTTACCAAGAGTAAACATACTACTGCTCACCACCACCACCACTGTGTACTACTACTGTGTTAGATTGTGTCAGATTGTTACTATTATTATAAAAGAGATACAATCTAAATGCTCTAGAAGTGATACTTTTGACTTTCAAATGGGGAACAGAACAGTTTTGAAATTTTGGAGGAGATTAATACCGACTTTTTTCCTATTTCATGGTTTGATGAACTATTCCCACCTTAATGTTAAGAGTAAAAGTGTATTAAAACTACTAAAATACCAAATTAATAAAAGTATCAAAATATGTAGAACAGTTAAAACACCACTGAAAGGGAAGTCAATAGTACCCATTAATTTTTTTCTCTTCTGTCTGTTTTTCATCAGCTGAGCCTTTTTTTATACTTTCACTTTTATAATTTCCATTTGGAAGTACCTTCTTCATGTCTTGTGTTTCTTTGCTGAGGCATTCTATTTTTACACTTTTTTTAATATTATCTTTATTAGTTTTAAAAATGTAAATGGCAAGATTTATATTTACATTTGTTTCAACCAGTTGCAGGGTCATCACTGCTTTAAAGTATTTGTCAAGTAATTTTGACATCTGTGTTCTTTAAACTGTTGACATCTATCAGTTATCTGTCAGCAATTAAAGACAATCAATTATCTGTTTTCAAAAATAAACTTTATTTTTGGCTGGACTGGGTCTTTGTTGTTGCACACAGGCTTTCTCCAGTTGTGGCGAGCGAGCGCTGCTCTTCCTTGCCCAGTGCGGACTTCTCATTGCGGTGGCTTCTGTTGTTGCAGAGCACAGGCTCTAGGGCTCGGGCTGCAGGAGTTGCAGCTTCCAGGCTCTAGAGTAAGAAGGGCTCGGCAGTTGTGACGCCTGGGCTTAGTTGCTCTGGGGCATGTGGAATCTTCCCAGACCAGGCATCGAACCCAGATTCTTATCCACTGTACCACCAGTGCAGTCCTGAAGTCTTTTTCTGTTTGTTTTATATGTATTGTCCATCATTTTTAGTTGTACTTAATGGATAGAATGGAGGAAGTATACCTACTCCATCCTCGTGGAAGCAGAAGAGTGACACATAATTTTTAAATGGTAGTGCCTCTCTAGTTGATGGAATTTTAGGCATTTATAAAAAATACAGTGTATAAAATACAAGTGTATATCTGCCTATTTCTCTCTATATATGTAAGAAAGTAAATAGTTTGCTTCTTGTTGCCTAGTTCTGGCCCTTGAATTATTGAGTTTTCATAGTTTCTTTCCTTCCTTTTATTTATGAATTCTCGGTCTTTAAAAATGGTATGATTTTCATGCTAACCCCCAAATATGCTGAGAATGGTAGGGGTTTAGAAGTAGATACTGTGTCCATAACTGCTTGCTCCATGCAGTGATTTTTGACCCTGGCTATTCTTAGGCTTATCTTGGGAATTTACAAAATATTCATAGGCCCCCACCAGATCAGATTCTTTGGGCTGGGTCCAGGGTATCAGGAATTTTTAAAAGCCCTAATATGTAGCCAGTGTTGAGACCCTCTGGCCAAGGTTTCTTTAAAGAATGTGGAACCAGAAATGAATACATGAATATATATATATTTTTTTCAATTTCACTAAGTTTTGGTTGAATCTGATGATTCAGATTTAATTTGACTTTTGTATTTGACCAAGGCAGCAGATTAAATCATTCTCTTCTCTAGACAAGGTTGAAGGACCATGTTGACAGATTTTTCTTTTCTGTAAAATTTACCATTAATTTCTAAGTGTCAAATTCCTGAGGTCTGTCATTTCTGACTGATTATAGACTTTCCACATTTTCAATTGCGTTTCTTTTTATTTTCTTAATATACCTTCTATTGTTATTTAATTTTAGTTTTTCTTATTTCAAATTACATTGATTTCATGCTATGATACTTTTTTGTTAAACTGGTTTGTACTGGGCATTATACTGTTCTTGGGCCAGAACCTCCTTTATGGCATAACACCCTTGTTACCTCTTGCACGCTTAGTTGTGTCTGACTCTCTGCGACCCCTCAGTGTCCTCTGGGGCTCCTCTGTCCATGGGATTCTCCAGGCAAGAGTACCGAGCGGGTTGCCATGCCCTCCTCCAGGGATTCTTCCTGACCCAGGGATTGAACCCAGGTCTCTTTGAGTCTTCTGCATGGCAAGTGGGTTCTTTACCACTGTGCCATGGTTGGCTTACAGGAAGTAGTGTTTCACGAATCTTTTGTACAGGGTTTTCTTTTTTCTTCCCATTTTGTAATCATGCTGTTTGTTCCATATTGAAATATTTTAGTACATCCTATACTCATTCTTTTGCAATACATTGATTGAAGTATATGAAAAGAATCTTGGCCTCACATATATAGCTGGGTAAGAGAGAGGAGCGTTTTAATCATTTTTTTTTCCTTGAAATTTGTAGATACTATTCTTTGGTACTACACTAAAACTCAACAGCAGTAGTTTCATAAACATTAGTTTCAGTATTAGAAACCGTAGTAGTGACTTTTCGCAATGATTATGTTAAAGCCCATTGTTCTGTTTCGGCTTGAATCTGTCTTTTCCCCCATCAGTGGTTAGCATCTTAATTCACTGAGCAGTGGCAGAGCTTCCGCACCTTGATGCACAGCACCACAAAATTCCATTTGTCAGTACCACTGCTAGTCTCATCAGAACAGTTTTTAGTTTTAAGTATTGGAGAGTTATTAAGTTCATAGTAACAGAGATTTTTGAAAATTTGAATTGTTACTTGAAAGCTTGAATTTTATCATGGGTACCAGAAAGTATCTGTATTTTCCTTAAAGTGATAGGCTCACTGGGCTTATTCTTGAGGAAATATTTGCCACGTACCCAAATCTGAATTATCAGAGTTTGCCTATCAAGTCTTTTTTTTCTTCTTCAAATAAGAACGATGTTCCCCCCAAAAGTGATGGTTTGCCTTGCTCTGTAATCACAGGTGCACTTTTTCATTGAGACAACCATTGTACTTTGATAGCAGCATAAGTAGTATATGCTTCCTTCTCATTTAATCATAAGAATAGTAAAAAGATGTGTGTTCAGATATCAAGATTCTTAAAAATGAATTTTTTTTCTTTTTCATCAAGGACATTCTTAAATGAAAGTGACTTTTTTTTTTTTTTTCCAAAGAAAACTGTGACTGCATAGTGAAGAGTACAGGGATTACTAGGATAGTCTGGTTCCACTGTCTTGACTGGTGCTAGGGGTTCAGCAGTTTTACCCATTGTTATTTTTTTACCTTATGTGTAAATGTCAATAGAGGAAAAAAAGGAAAATAATGTCTTAGTATTTTTATGAAGATAGGTTTGACCTGATGGGCCCTAGGACTTCATGAAGGGGGGACCACACTTTGAGAACCACAACTGTAGGAAAAAAAAAATTAGAGAAACATTATTCCTCATCTTTGCTTAAGAGGTACTTCTCGTATAAACTTATGTATCAGTTTCAAGATACTTTGCCATGTTTGAGTACCACCTGTAACTTGGTATTCTGTTTGAACCCTGGTAGGGTGGAGTGCAGTTCAGATCTGGCGCTAACCACCCGGAGTTGGCGTAGACCCCACAAGTTAAAGGTCACAGTTTCCAACAAAACTGCTGGTTCTTCAGAGACCAGCTATGCTTCCGGGGTCTTCTGGTCACTGGTACTGACTGGCTATAAATTTGTCAGCTCCTTTCACTTTCACAGGTTCAATATTTTATTAGAATGACTCACAGAACTGAAGAAAGCACTATAGTTATGATTACAGTGTTAATACAAAAGATAGAAACCAAGAAAACCAGCTTGATGGTTCACATGGATTAGGCTGGTGCAAATGTAACTGCAGTTTCAGTCCATGAATTTTAAATCGTGATAACTAGGCTCAAACTCAACTTTATAATCAAAATAGGAAGGATTACAGTCAACACATTTTTGTCAACAAGAAATAAGTTTGTTTGTTCCTGTAGCATAAAAATCCATGCCTCGGAATTTAATGAACTCTTGAAAAGCTTTTTCTGCCTCCTACTGTTGTGGATGCATTTTCCCTGCAAAAAGTGTCAGAGATGCTTGAAGAAGGGGTAGTTCTGTTGGCCAGAGGTCAGGTGAGGCAGATGAGGCAAAACTTTGTAGCCTGATTCATTCAACTTTTGAAGCATTGGTTGTGTGATGTGCAGACTGGCATTGTGGAGAAGAATTGGGCCCTTTCTGTTGACCAATTCCAGTTGCATAGGTTGTCGTTTACAGTGCATCTTATCAATTTGCTGAGCATACTTTTCAGATGGAATGGTTTCTCTTGGATTCAGAAAACTGTAGTGGATCACGCCAGGAGCAGACCACCAGACAGTGACCACGACCTTTTTTGGGTCCAGATTTGGCTTTGGGAAGTGCTTTGGCGCTTCTTCTTGGTCCAGACGCTAGAGCTGGTTGTCGCCGGTTGTCGTATAAAATCCACTTTTTGTCACACAGCACGATCTACTCAAGAAATTGTTCATTGAAGATGACACTTCAGAATGATGATTTTTTTGATTTGCTGTCAGCTTGTGGGGCACCCACTTATCGAGCTTTTTCACCTTTCCAATTTGCTTCAAATACCAACGACAGTAGAATGGTCAACGTTGAGTTCTTTGGCGACTTCTCCTGTAGTTGTGAGAGGATCAGCTTAGATACTTGCTCTCAGTTGGTCGTTGTCCATTTCCGATGGCTGGCCACTAACCTCTTCATCTTCAAGGCTCCCATCTCCTTTGCAAAACTTCTTAAACCACCACTGCACTGTATGTTAGTTAGAAGTTCCTGGGCCAAATGCATTGTTGATGTTGCGAATTGTCCCTGCTGCTTAATGACCCATATTGAACTCGAATAAGAAAATCTCTCGAATTTGCTTTTTGTCGAACATCATTTTCCATAGTCTAAAATAAATATAAAATAAACAGCAAGTAATATGTCACTAGTGAAAAAATATAAAGCGAGAAATATGGGTTAAAATGATATATAACATAACTCCATTTATTCAGAATGTATTCCAATAGCAAATGGCAAATTTTAGCAATGCAAAACTGCAATTACTTTTGCACCAACCTAGTAGTAATTTAAATTAAATTAAAAATTCAGTTACACTAGCTGAAATTTTTAAAATTTTAATTTTTAAAATTAAAAATTTGTTACACTAGCTTCATTTCCAGTACAAGTATGCCTTGGAGATATTGCAGTTGCAGTTCCAGACCACCCCAGTGAAGCAAATATTGCAGTAAAGTGAGTCATATGAATTTCTTTGGTTCTCCAATGCATAGAAAAGTTATGTTTACACTATCCTGTATTCCGTTAAGTGTGCAATACCATTATGTTTAAAAACGAAAAACCAATATATGTACCTTAATTTTAAAATATTGCTTTGAAAAATGCTCATTTTCTTGTACATCTCCAGCAAGTCCTAGTATAAAATCAGAGATCATTGGTCAGAGAGCACCATGACAAATATAATAACACAGCGAAAAAATAGGAAGCATTGTAAGAATTACCAGGCTGTGACACAGAGACGTGAAGTGAGAAGACGCTGTTGGACACAGATGCCGACAGACTTGCCTGACGCAGGGCTGCCATGGACCTTCAGGTTGTAGAACGCGCAGCGCATGCATAGCGCAGTAAGGCAGAACACAACAGAACAGGCGTGCAGTCCTCGAGACAGTAGACTCAGGTTATATATTTTGGGGAAGGATTTCGTGGGTGGTGGTGTGTTTCTCATGTTGTGTCATATCAGAAATCACATACTGTGAGTTTGTCTCTTAGTAAAGTCTGATCACTTAGGGTAACAATGAACAGATCTCTCTGTTGTAAGGTATGTCTTCTCCTTTGTAATTATTGAGTGGTCTGGAAGGGTCCTTTTGTAATTGGCAAGCATCCTTTCTCCAGTAATCGTTCCCTGGCAGTAGTATCCTCTGAGGTCCTTGCCCGAATTGATCATTGCAGTACGTTGAGGGCGACAGATGTTGATCTTCTGAGTCATTCAGTCATTGTGTGTTTATTAGCTGGTATTTTTCTATAAAGAACAGCTTTTCTTAAACTCTTTTTAAAAAATACCACTTTATATCATCTCCAGAGACAAAAAAATTATGCAGGATAGGAAAAGAAATCATCATTTTCTACCTGGCTCAGCTACTATATATGGTATTTACATAGTTACACTTTTGTAGACACTGAGTATCAATTTAAAAAACTAATAACTAGTTTGGAAGAGGAAAGGTACTTGTGGAATGGGCAGGAAGAAGAAAGCTACATGTTCATCTTCTGTAGTTGAGGGTCAGAAGATTATGCCTCAAACTGAAAAATCAAGAAGTACCATTGTAAGCATGTTATTTATATAACTGAGGTAAATACCTAAAGAATCAGGTAAAACAGAGAGGTGTTTACCCTGGAGAAGAAAGGATTAGTGTGGAACTGCTGTTTTCCATAACAAACTTCGACAAATTCTTGAAAACTGTGTGCCTTCTAACTTCAAATAAAATTTTTTAATGTAAAAATGAAATTAAAAAAATATTGCTATAGGCTAATTGATTTTCATCTTATTCAGTATGTTAGCTCAGTCAGTAAAGAATCTCCCTGCAATGCAGGAGACCGGGGTTCCATTCCTGGGTCAGGAAGATCCCCTAGAGAAGGAATTGGCAACCCACTCCAGGATTCTTGCCTGGAGAATCCCATGGACAGAGGAGCCTGGCAGGCTGCAGTCCATGGGGTCACAAAGAGTCAGACACGACTGAGTGACTAAACCACCACCATAATTACAGCCACTGCTATTACTATTTGGATGCTCAGTTTTTTTAAGTTCAGCTAGTCCTGCACTTTGGGGCATGATTTCATTAATCTTTGAGTGCTTCCTTACTGAAATAAGGCCCCAACAATGTTTCTTCAAGGAGCACTGATTCTCTCAGTGAGAATGGTATTTTTGAAACTAAAATTTGGATGCCAGGTGTGCTCCTTGCTACAGATGTCCCCTATCTTTAAATGTATTCCTTCTAGTTTCTTAGCCTTCCCCCGCCCCACCCTCCTCCATGGTGGGAGTTGATTGCTTCTCATTGATTTCTCAGATCTTCTGAGTTAAGACTCGTCCATTTACTTTGTAGTTTTTGGAATTTTATTGCTATCCCATGTTTACTGTTGTCCTTCTCTCTGGAGTTGAAGCATTAAAAACAATTCCTCCTGTCCTTTAGTAGCATTTTTGGAATGGCGTTGAGTGAGTCAGTATATTTAAGTCACCATATTTAACTGGAGTCTTTTACATCAACATTCTTAGTATAGATTTGGATTTTACTCTGCATAAATAACTAGGTCTGACGCTGCTGGAGCACTGAAGAATTGATGCTTTTGAACTGTGATGTTGGAGAAGACTCTTGAGAGTCCCTTGGACTGCAAGGAGATCCAACCAGTCCATTCTGAAGGAGATCAGCCCTGGGTGTCCTTTGGAAGGACTGATGCTAAAGCTGAAACTCCAGTACTTTGGCCACCTCATGCGAAGAGTTGACTCATTGGAAAAGACTCTGATGCTGGGAGGGATTGGGGGCAGGAGAAGAAGGGGACGACCGAGGATGAGATGGCTGGATGGCATCACGGACTCGATGGACGTGAATCTGAGTGAACTCCGGGAGTTGGTGATGGACAGGGAGGCCTGGCGTGCTGCGATTCATGGGGTCGCAAAGAGTCGGACACGACTGAGCGACTGAACTGAACTGGACTGAGTGCTGCTGGGGATACAAAACGCGGTAGGCCTGTTTATGCCTTCAGGTAGTTTCTGTGTTCCTCCGAGCATTTAGAATGAATGTAAAACTAACTGGAGTCCACGTTAAAATACGCAGAGTGCCGGTGCTGAGGTGTATGGTGTCGTGGTGCGTTGCCTTCTGTTCTGTGTTCTAGCACAGTGGTTCTCGGCGTTGGCTGTATGTTAGGATTACTGTGCCTGGTTCTCAGATCAGATTTAGATTAACTCTGAATCTACTGTGAGCGAAGCTAAGTTCTACAAGTTCTGAACTTCTTTTGGTAGACTTGATTAGTTTGTGTTTTTTATTTTTGTTTTTTGTTCTTTTTCCTTTAAGGGCCAAGAAGATACTTCAGGTTCATCTTATAATTTTTCCTGCCCCACACCAGGGATAAGTTGCTTTCCTTCCTCGACCCCTTGGTATTTCAGACCTCACACCTTTGAACAAACATGCAGCTCTCCTCTCTGTGCCTCATTAACTCGCTCATTCATTCTTTAGGACCCAGCCTCTCATTTTTCCTTTAAATGTCTATTTGAGCTAACTATTTTGTAATGCCCATTGTTCCCATCTATTTTAGCACTTACACTGTTTTGTTGAAATGATCTGGTATGCATTTTCCTACCCAATTAGAGTCTAAGCTTCTTGAATAAATTCTAATATTATAGGTTTGGATACATTTTATGTGCTTAAAAAAGTTAACTGAGCTGATCACACATAGGAATTCCAATTCTGGAGACTGAGAGAGAGTAGAATTATAAAGCTCCTTAAGTTTTGGGTCTTAGTCACTTTTGGTTTCTTCTGTAGCCATATTTTATGGATATTTTTGAATTATATTAAAGGAATATTATATTTCAACCTTGAAAGATGATTAAGACTTAACTGGAAGCATTCAAAGGTATTGGAATTTAAATTGTGCATCTGTGAGAGGTGCTTGTAGAAGCAGACTGAAATGAGTGGTAACTTAAGCAGTGTTTTTAAATGGTGCCTTTGTTCAATTATAAATATATACTGGCCTTTATAATAAAAATTTTTTAAGGAATCTTATACAGTCTCGTACAATGCAGGACTTCCCAGGTGGTGCAGTGATAAAGAATCCGCCTGCCAATGCAGGAGACACAAGAGATACAGGTTCAATCCCTGAGTCAGGAAGATCCCCTGGAGTAGAAAATGGCAACCCACTCTCGTATTCTTCCCTGGAAAATTCCGTGGACAGAGGAGCCTCTCAGGCCCCAGTCCTTGGGGTCCCAAGTAGTCAGACACAACTGAATGAGCTCTCATAGCACATGCAGTCTTGTAGACAGTGAATTGATCTTTTGAATTTTTGAGATTTTGTACCAAATCATTCTGATTATTGTTTGTTTTCTCATTTTTGCCTTTCTTTTTTATTATATCTTTCCATTTTCTTTTTTCTTTATCATCATGATTTATTACAGGATATTGAATATATTCTCTGTGATATACAGGAAGACCTTGTTGTTTATCTAGTCAATATATGCTCGCTTGCATCTGCTAACACCAGACTTCCAGTCCATCCCTCTCCCCTACCCCCGGTAACCACAGTTCTGTTCTCTGTGTCTGTGAGTCTCTTTCTGTTTCATAGATAAGTTCATTTGTATCATATTTTAGATTCCACATATTAGTGAGATCCTCTGTATTTGCCTTTCTCTTTCTGACTTACTCCACTTAGTGTAATAGTCTCTAGGTCCATCCATGTGCTGCAAATGGCATTATTTCATTTTTTATGGTTGCTTAGTGTTCCATTGTGTGTGTGTGTGCGTGCATGTATACACACATGATATATATATCACATCTTGTTTATCCATTCACCTATCAATGTACATTTTGGTTGTGTCCATGTCTTGGTTATTATAAATTCACTTTTCTTTCAATAGAACATTTCTTTGTTGTTTTGTAATTTATATACTTGTCATTTTTATGGCAATATGTTGCTCCATTTTGTTGATATATGGTATTTTACTTGGCCATGTCTTGCTTGGTATTTTATATTTACATTTTATCACAATTACAGAAAGTGAGCTATAATTATTTTTATACAGATAGCTTTGCATTTTCTTTTTGGGAGACCAAATATGTATTACAGAGCCTTTACCTTGTAATAGAATTATCTGTAGCAGAAATTTAATAGAAACATGGAAATAGTGTGAAGGAGATAAGGAGCCAGATAGATCTGATTTCTAGTTTTGACAGCCACTTTACTAGCTGTGTGATATTGAATAAGCTAATTAACTGAGCCTCAGCAGTAAAATTGGATTAATAGGAGCTAACATTATTGTGCATTATTAATGTGGCAGGTGCTATTCTAAGTATTTTATATATATTAACCCATTTAAACTTTAGAACAGCCACATGAGGTAGCTCTATTATTGTTCTGTCATTATTACTATTGTTCCCAATTTTAAAGTATGGAAACAGGCTTAGAGAAGTAGAAGAGGTCAGTCAGATGGCTGCTTATGACGAAGGTGTGATGGTAACCGAGTGCCATCTAGAGCTGGCTCAGACCTCTAGAGCTGGTTCTCTTATTCACCCTGGACTGCCAGGGCATCAGTTACATCCCTCCGCTGGATCTGAGTTCTAGGCAGACAGATTGGCCTTCATGAGCCAGATTAATGATTACTGAAATTCCTGCAACTGGAGTTGATTATGAGGTCATGCTTGCAATACTGTAACCTTGGGCTTACTGTAGAAACTGCACCCTAAGAGCAAGGATCACTCTAGATCTTCATATTCTCTTCAAGCCTCTGTCTGTTTAAAGTTGCTTTTAAGGGAGTGGTGAGAAAAACTTTGAGTTGTATTTTTATATTAATATCTGGCAGGCCTTTTGTTATCTTTCACTCTCTTCTTCCACCTGAGTGTTCTTTTTAACCAACAATTGAGTTGGTTAAAACTCAGTTGAGTATTTGCCTAGTAGGATTTAACTCTTAACCTAGATTGCTAGGTAGAGTGCCAGAGTCTTTCAGACCCAAAAAGGAATCTGAAAACTATCCAGCCACCTCACTTATATGAAAATACTGAGGCCACACAGCCAGAGGGTGATTTAGGACTCAAGCCTATGTTTCTGACTTAAGTCCAGCACTGGCTTCATTCCATTGTACTGTTTACTACCTTATATGTAATAATCTTTTAAAAGTATTATTACTATGTATTCTTTTTAGGAATTATATACTTTAACTTAGCTTGTTCCCTCCGTGTTATGTTCATTCTCAGAAGACAGCTATATGTGTTTTAATTCTTCACAGTTTAATGAAGTGCTTTCTCATCCTTTATCTCATTTGCTTGTTTTGAAGATAACCTTTGGCTCATGTGCCTGAGGTTCTTGAATAGTGGCACAGGTTCCTTTGTGATTCCAGCATGTCCATGGCTTGTATCCATTCACAAGTCCTAGCTACCTTAGCTTCAGACACGTGTGTTGACTCACTCTACTGAGATTACAGTTCAGACATTGGAGCTTCTCAGCTCCAGCTTTTTTCACATCCTCTGGATGCTCCTGGAGTCTAAGGTGTGAAATTCCAGGCATGAAGATAATTTGTTGTTTTGAGGCGCTAATGTTTCTTGGCTTCTTAGACTGCTTGTGATCAGGGAAGTTCTTTAAAAAACTCAATCAGAGGTTCACTGTGTAGTTAAGCAACATGTTGTATAGAAACAAACACAAAGATAATCATATCGTTTATTGTACTAACATTCTTCAATCAAAATGGTGTTAGAGATAAGATAAATTTTATAGCTGTAATGTGTGTCCATGTGATTTGGTTGGTGTCAAGGAAGGGAGTGAATTGTTAGGATAAGGCTAGCCACTGAATGCCAAAACTTTCTACAGCAGAGGCCTATTACCTAATCAACTCATACAAAACCTGGCAATTCTTAAGAGGATCCTTTCTGATTCGTGATTAGGTTAAATTAGCTGAACAAAGTCAAGTCTGTGAGAAAAATCTGTCAGATTATTATTATCAAACTTTAAAAAGAAAAGGAAATAAAACGTATAGTGTTTTCCCTGCAGACTTTTAGAGCCTCTCCATTTTGGTAGATCATATATTAAGACTTATTTGTTTGAACTGTATGCAGTTCAGTGCTTGTTTGAGAATAGAATGTGAACATTTTAGGATCACTTTATGATAGTACTGGGTAAATAAGCTTTAGAGTTAAGCTTTTTATCCTTGGATTTCTAATAGCTACTGCTAAGGTGAGCCTTATATGTTAAGATTATCTGAAGATAAGACTGCAGCTCACTCACTGGCTCAAAGTTCAAAGGAGAGCATTAGCTCAAGGACATAAATCGCTGAGTTGTTATCCATCAATTTGTAACAGAAGGGCAGATGAACAGCATTTATCTGGACAATCTAGTATCATATACCTGCAGTTTGAGGTCAGTCTCTATAGAGGGGTTTATGTACATACGTGCTTTGAACTGTTTCGCGGAGATGAGAGTTCAAATTTATTTTTATTCTCTAATTTGAAGTAGCAGGTGTATTTGTGTGCCTTTTGCTGCAGCTGATATTAACCCCATTTTGCCCCTCTTTAAAGCTGAAATGTGTGCATGCATGCCTGCTAAGTCGCTTCAGTTGTGTCCAACTCTTTGCAACTGTATGAACTGTAGCCTGCCAGGCTCCTCTGTCCATGGGATTCTTCAGGCAAGAATACGGGGGTGCCCTCTTTCAGGGGATCTTCCAGGGATTGAACTGCATCTTGTACGGTTCCTGCATTGCCAGGTGAATTCTTTTTTGTTGTTTCAACTGTGGAGCTGAGGTTAATTAGGTTATTTACAGAAGAATTTTATTTTCTAGCCCTCCGTTGTTTGCTGTTTTTTTTCACATGTGTGCCCCCCGCCCCTGCAATTTGATTGCAAGCTCCGTGGGTTCAAGATATGTGTCTTATTATAAAATCTGTAATATCAGGGCTTACAAAGGTAGATACATAATGGGGGCCATCTGATAAAATATAAAACTGAGCCAGGCTAGATGGGGTCCATGTGAAAGGGAAAACATACATCTCATGTAGAAGCAGTCTAATCCAGCACATTTTTACCTTATGGGACTGTGAACTCAGTGTTGCCCGAACAAAATGTATCCGCTGCTGCTCTCTGGCCTGTGGCTTATCAGTCTGCTATTTCTCCTAATAAAACAGAGGAACGCACAGAAAGTACTTGTTGCGTAGTTGTCACTTGGTAGATGCTCATTGTGTCATAAAACTGGCTACACTGCTTTTGAAGGACTGTGTTAGATGTCATATGGGTAATGTGATGTGAGATGAATAAGAATGTTCTCTTCTATTAAAGGATTTTCTCTTTTTCAAAGAAGATGAGTATAGTAATAAAGAGATTAACTCTTACCCTAGAATAAACAGACTGGGGTATTGAGGCTTCATTGCCTTGTCCACAGAAAGTCTTTAGACTAACTTTCCAAGTTAGGAACCAGTGATGATCAGTAATAACACATTTTAGTAAACCGCCACATATTCCGAGGGCTCTCAGAAGAATGATATAGGAAATTGTTAGAACACCTGAATGCCCTGTAATTAAGGTGTCTTTTTTATTGCTTGAATTCTGGAGTAATGTTTTGTTTTTCCTTTTCTCTGCCCCCCAAACAACGTTGTTAGGAGGTCCTCTTGCTTCTTCTGTAGTGTGTGTGTTAGTCGCTCAGTCGTGTCCAGCTCTTTGCGACCCCATGGATTGTAGCCCACCAGGCTCTTCTGTGCATCGGATTCTCCAGGCAAGAATACTGGAGTGGGTTGCCTTTTCCTTCTCCAGGGGATCTTCCTGACCCAGGGATTGAACCCGGGTCTCCTGCACTGCAGGCGGACACTTTGCTGTCTGAGCTACTAGTGGAGTCAAATGAAGTGGAAGTTGCTCAGTCGTGTCTGAGTCTTTGCGACCCCATGGACTATACAGTCCATGGAGTTCTCCAGGCCAGAACACTGGAGTGGGGAGCCTTTCCCTTCTCCAGAGGATCTTCCCAGCCCAGGGATCGAACCCAGGTCTCCCACATTGCAGGCGGATTCTTTACCAGCTGAGCCACAAGGGAAGCCTGAGCTACTAGAGAAGCCCCAAAATACAAAGCATAATTTGCGCCACCCAGGAATCGACCCTGGGTCACAAGAATGGGACTCTTGCATGATACCACTCTACCAGTGGTGTGGCTAAAACTTTTTATTTTATATTGGCATATAGTTGATTACTAATGTTGTGTTAGTTTCAGCTGTATAACATAGTGATTCAGTTATTCTTGTGTGTGCGCACGTGCCTAGTCATGTCTGACTCTTTACGACCCCATGGAATGTATCCACTGTCTATGGGATTTTCCAGGCAAGAATATGGCAATGGGTTGCTGTATTACTCCAGGGATCTTCCTGACCCAGGGATCAAACCTGCATCTCCTACACTGCAGGAGGATTCTTTATTGCTGAGCCACTGGGGATTCCCATGTGCTATACAGTAGGTCCTTGTAAAACCACACTTTTTTTTTCCTCAGAATTTCTCCATGTTGCTTTCCCCATTATCCTAGATAAACATCAACAAATGTTCAGAATCAAAGTGAAGTGAAAGTGAAGTTGCTTTGCGACCCGATGGGCTGTAGCCTATGAGGCTCCTCCGTCCATGGGATTTTCCAGGCAAGAGTGCTGGAGTGGATTGCCATTTCCTTCTCCAGGGCATCTTCCCGACCCAGGAATCGAACGCGGGTCTCCCGCATTGCAGGCAGATGCTTTACTGTCCGAGCTACCAGGTCACTCCTAAAACTTAAACTGAGGAAAAGTGCAGGGTGAGGCACTATTTTTACTCCTAGAGTCTGTAAGCTATTTTTGCCTGAGCTTTTGATGTCATATTCAAGATATTATTGCCAAGAGTAATGTCATGAAGCTTTTCCTTCTAGAGATTTCATAGTTTCAGGCATTAAATTTAAGCCTTATACTGGAGTGGGTAGCCTTTCCCTTTAGGCATTGTACTGGAGTGGGTAGCCTTTCCCTTCACTAGGGGATCCTACCAACCCAGAAGTTGAACCCAGGCCTCACGCATTGCGGGTAGAGTCTTTACCAGCTGAGCCACAAGGGAAGCCCTTGTAGTGTGTATACTTTATTTCTTCCGTTTTGTTCCTATAGATACCATCCCAGTTTAAAACTGTTGATGACTCATCCTGAGACCTCTGTGCTAGCCACATTTAGAATATCTACAGGTTTGTTTTTTCTTAATCCTTTTCTTAGGTCACACATAAACCTTGATTAAAAGCAAAAATATAAAGACACACACTGGAGGGGGGAGGAACCAGCTTCTTTCAGTTGTGCACTTTCTTGCTGACCAAACTCCATATCCTTCATTCCTCTTCTAATCTTATCATTTCTTAGTCCCTTATAGGATAATCAGCTTGTTCTCTGCTCCTCCCAATAGCGTTATTTTACTTTTCCTTATCCTATTTCTTCTAAAGAGAATGACCTCTCTCCTTAACGCTTTATATGATTTTCTTTATCACTGTATAGTTCTTTAAATCTTTTACTGTTCTTTGATTGCTGGACTGGGTTAGAAGTTTCTTAAGGACAGTGACTGTATTTCCTGCTGCATCTTTTAATTCCATATGAAGTCTAATGCCATGCTTTTTTGTGTTTGGTTCAGTTCAGTCGCTCAGTTGTGTCTGACTCTGCAACCCCATGGACTGCGGCACGCCAGGCCTCTGTGTTCATCACTGACTCCCAGACCTCGCTCACACTCATGTCCATCAAGTTGGTGATGCCATCCAACCATCTCATCCTCTGTCATCCCCTTGTCCTCCTGCTTTCGGTCTTCCCAGTATCAGGATCTTTTCCAACGAGTCTTCACATCAGGTGGTCAAAGTATCGGAACTGCAGCTTCAGCATCGGTCCTTCCAGTGAATATTCAGGACTGTTTTCCTTTAGGATTGACTGGTTTGATCTCCTTGCTGTCCAAGGGACTTTCAAGAGTCTTCTCCAGCACCACAATTTGAAAGCATCAATTCTTTGGCTCTGAACCTTCTTTATGGTCCAGCTCTCACATCTATACGTGACTACTGGAAAGATCATAGGTTTAGCTATGTGGACCTTTGTTGGCAAAGTGATGTCTCTGCTTTTTAATAGGCTGTCTGGGTTTGTCATAGCTTTCCTTCCAAGGAGCAAGTGTCTTTTAATTTCATGGCTGCATTCACCATATGCTGTGATTTTGGAGCCCAAGAAAATAAAGTCTGTCACTGTTTCCACTTTTACCCCTTCTGTTTGCCTTGAACTGATGGAACTGGATATACCACAGTCTTAGTTTATGTTGAGTTTTTAAGCCAGCTTGTTCGCTCTCCTCTTTCACCCTTATCAAGAGGTTCTTTAATTCCTCTTCACTTTTCTGCCATTATAGTGGTAATGTGTGTATCTGAGGTCGCTGATACTTCTCCTGGCAGTCTTGAATCCAGCTTGTGAGTCATCCAGCCCGGCATTTCACATGATGTACTCTGCATATAGGTTAAATAAGCAGGGTGACAATACACAGCCTTGTTTTACTCTTTTTTTCCAATTTTGAACCAGTCCATTGTTCCATGTCTGATTCTAACTGTTGCTTCTTGACCTATGTACAGGTTTCTCAGCAGACAGGGAAGGTGGTCTGGTATTCTCATCTCTTTAAGAATTTTCCATAGTTTGTTGTGATCCACACACTCAAAAGCTTTTGCTTTTGCATAGTCAGTGATGCCCAAGTAGATGTTTTTCTGTAATTCCCTTGATTTCCCTCTGATCTAGTGGATGTTGCAATTTGATCTCTAGTTCCTCTGCATTTTCTAAACCCAGCTTGTATGTCTGAAAATTCTTCAGTCACTACTGAAGCCAAGCTTGAAGAATTTTGAGCATTACCTTAAAGTGTGTGAAATGAGTACAACTGTACAGCAGTTTGAACGTCCTTTGACATTGCCCTTCTTTGAAATTGGAATGAAAACTGGCCTTTTCAGTCCTGTGGCCATTGCTGAGTTTTCCAAATTTGCCAACATACTGAGTGCAGCACTTTAACAGTATCATCTTTTAGGATTTGATTTAGGTCATACCTGAATGACCTAGTGGTGTTCCCTACTTTCTTTAAATTAAGCATGAATTTTGCAGTAAGGAGTTCATGATCTGAGCCACAATCACCTCCTGGTCTTGTTTTTGCTGACTTTATAGAGCTTCTCCATCTTCGGCTGCAAAAAATACAGTTAGTCTGACTTTGGTATTGACAGTCTGCTGATGTCCATGTGTAGATTCGTCTCTTGTGTTGTTGGAAGATGGTGTTTGCTATGACCAGTGTGTTCTCTTGGCAAAATTGTGTTAGCCTTTGCCCTGCTGCATTTTGTACTTCAAGGCCAAACTTGCCTGTTACTCTAGGTATCTCTTTGCTTCCTACATTTGTATTACCATCCCCTAGGATGAAAAGGACATCTTTTTTTGGTGAAGGTTCTAGAAAGTCTTATAGTTCTTTATAGAGTCGTTCAAGTTCAACTTCTTCAGCATTAGTGGTTGGGGCATAGACTTGGATTACTGTGATGTTGAGTGGTTTGCCTTAGAGACGAACAGAGATCATTCTGTCGTTTTTGAGGTTGCATCCAGGTACTGTATTTCGGACTCTTTTGTAGCCCTCATAAGGGCTACTTCATGTCTTGTAAGGGACTCTTGCCCACAGTAGTAGGTATAATGGTCATTGGAATTAAATTCGCCCGTTCTGGTCCATTTTGATTCACTGATTCCTCAGCTGTTGATGTTTACTCTTGTTATCTTCTGTTTGGCATAGCCAATTTACCGTGGTTCAGTGACCTAACATTCCAGGTTCCTATGCGGTATTGTTCTACAACATCAGACTTTGTTTTCACCACCAGACACATCCACAGCTGAGCATCATTTCTGCTTTGGCCCAACCTCTTCGTTCTTTCTGGATCAACCTCTTCATTCTTTCTGGATCTGTTTCTCTGCTCTTCCCCAGGAACATATTGGACATCTTCTGACCTGAGGGGCTTTTCTTCCAGTGTCATATCTTTTTGCCTTTTCATACTGTTCGTGGGATTCTCGAGGCAAGAATACTGGAGTGGCTTACCATTCCCTCCGCCAGTGGACCACGTTTTGTCAGAACTCTCCACAATGACTCATCCATCTTGGGTGTCCCTGCACCGCATGGCCCATAGCTTCATTGAGTTACGCAAGCCTCTTCTTCACAAGACTGTGATCTGTGAATGAAGACAGAGGACCAGCCAAAACCAGGGAAGAAATGAGCTAGGGCAGAGATGGACACCTCTCTTCTGGATAGTCAGAGAATACCGAAGTCTAGAAAGGAGGTACTGTGGATGCTTCACCCCTGAATACTGTGAATGTCTACATTGATTGCCAAAAAGCCATTTTTTCCTCATGTCACCTGTTGTGTCATTATATATGAACTTGCCTCGTAAACTACAGGTGGTTATGATACGGCTGAGTTCATTTTACTCTGTGAAATTCTTGTCATTGCATGTTTGTCTCTTGTCTTTTTTAAATAACATCATGTGGAGATGAAAGTGATGATATCCAACATTTGTTGTGTGCAGGATACATTTTTTTACCTTTATTATGGTTTTCATATCCTGTCAAAGAAAATGTTGTTTTAGGGATGGTATTTTATCAGGAACTATTCTACAGCCCAGGAGAGAAGTTAATTCATTGCATACAGTGATTTTCTGAGAACTTTAGGGATTAATTCTCTTGGTCAAAAAAAGGATGACTTAGGAGCTATGAAGACAAGATCACAGGGAGACTTTTTTTTTAAGTTTTCGAATTTTTGAGCTCTCTGAATGTATTATCATGAGTGAAAGTGAAGAAATGAAAGTATTAGTAGCTTACATGTTCGGCTCTTTGCAGCTCCACGGACTGTAACTCACCAGGCTCCTCTGTCCATGGACTTCTCCAGGCAAGAATGCTGGAGTGGGTAGTCATTCCCCTTCTCCAGCGGATTATCCCAACTCAGGGATTGAGCCCGGGTCTCCTACTTCACAGGGAGATTCTTTATAGTCTGAGCTACCATAAGTTATTAATATTAAATTAAATCATTAGTGATAAAGTGATATATTACTTTTAAAACTTTTAATTTGGATTCTTGACTCAAATATTTAGAAAGAGAAATTAAAGACTTGCTTCCATCAAGTATTATTTCAAACCACAGCAGTAATTATATTTGTACTTAAATATTCTGAATTGCAGAAGCGAATTAAGCTGCTGCTAGCCATTCTAAATAGCAGTGCTGAAAAAAAATACTGAAATGGGAAACAAGTCTGGCATGCAATAGCAAAATTGAAGTATATATCTGTTTAACCAGAGAATATCCTCAGTTTGGTAAAAGGGTTAGAAATACAGTCTTCTTTGGAGACTGATTAAAAATAATAGATAAAATAAAGAATGATGTGCTCAATGAGCTACAATTCAAATAGAGGAAATTTAATGGGAAATGATTACATTAGTAGCAGATGGCTTTGCTTCCTGAATTGCAATTTGACTGGAAATCCTAGAAGAGCTTAAATTTGTTTTTCAGATTTTTGAGTCTGATTAAAGATAGATAGAGATTTGTTTATTTGCTGTGTTATTGTGATTCTTACTGTGTGTTTTGGATTTTTCGTTTGTATCAGGCTATATTTATGATTCCCACAAACCCACCACCAACATTCAGGAAGCCAGAACTTTGGTCTGATGATTTCACCGATTTTGTTAAAAAGTGCCTAGTGAAGAGTCCTGAGCAGAGAGCTACTGCAACACAACTTTTACAGGTCAGTACTTGTGTCTCAAACAGGAGGATATTTTCTCTATATGCCTTTTAGCTTTTTCTAACATTGACCAAGATCATTATGCGTTTCATTAACTGATTTATTTATTCATTAACTGATTTGTAAAGATGTAAACTTCCCAGGAACTATGGATTGATGTACAGACAGACAGACAGACAGACAGACAGACAGACCTTTCTTCTCCTGTATATTCTGTTTCTTTCATTTAAAAATTTTGTTTTCCAAGTTCAATTTTGTGCCCTCCCCCCTCCCACACTAATTTTTTTTGCAAATTTTTTCCTCTTAAAATTTTTTTAAAAATAAAAACTTCAGAAAAAAAAAAAAAAAAAACTAAACTTCTGTAGGGTTCTCATTTCAGAAATGAGTTTCTTTTCCATTGTTATTGTTTCTTATGTTTTAACTTCCAGATGTATTATTCCTTGACCCAGCATTTCTTCTTTGACTTTTTGCCCTGTGAGATATGTGAATACGAAATCCCTGAACTCCTTGAGAAGATCGCATGTTGTAAATACTGGTTACAGATGACCTAAAGGAAGAGTTTCAGTGTCCCTGTACAAGTAGACTTTGTATCCAGAATGTCAGGAGGCTTTTTTTTTTTTTTCCCCAAATGTTTTGACATTAAATGCAAGTAGAAATAATTTAATACCTTTAGTAATTATTCATGAGTCTTTACTTTCCCAGCAGAATTGACTTAGACCTGTGTGCTATGATAAGTGTGCATGTTAACAAAACTTGGTATTTGGAGAATAGTTCTTTTTCAGTGACAAAAGGATTAAGAACATAGTTATAAAAGGTGATTTTTCCAAGGTAATGTTTTTTAACAAAGGAATTATTGAGAATGTTAGAAACTGGCTCTTTAATATAAGGTTTATTATTACAAAAATTTAGCTTAGTACTCAGTTTCCATGGAAAGGCAGTTTAGCAAAATCTGTCTAGAATAAAACACCATATATTCTTTGACCCAGTAGTTACTCTTCTAGCAATTTACAGAGAAATTTAACCACGTGTGAAATAACATAGGTGTAAAAAATCTTGATAAACCATTATAATGGCAAAAGATTGGAAACAACATAAATATCTGTCAACAAATTGGAAACAATTTGAGGTCTGCTGAGGGGAGTTACTGGCAAAATACACACAGCCACATACACATATATGTCTGTATACATATGTCAAGGCTTATGGTGGAGTAGCTCTAGAAAAATAAGCAAGAAAATGGCCTCCAGAGAAGGTAACTACATAGCTGAGAAGCAATAGCGGGCTGGAAACTTTCTTTGTGCCGAAGACTCTTTTGAGTTTGGTTTTATGTGCCTATATTACCTTTCAAAAGTTAATTAATTGAAACATTATTTTTGAAATATTGTCAGCGCTTCAAAGGAATTTTAAGCGCATAAATCAAGGATCTATTGTTAGTGTTATTGTGTTGAATGTCTAAATTATTTAACCATAAAGAAGACATAAAGAAAGAAGGGGGGAGGGGAAATAACCAAAAAAATGGGACAAATAGTATAAAATCTGATGATGAAAGTAAATCCAAACACACCCGATGACTGGTTTTTGGGTAATTTAACTAATACTTCTTTCTGGTCTTTCTTCCATAATCTTTTCTAATCTCTTTAAGGAAATTCTGTTTTTAACCTAGAATTCTTAGGGTGGAAAAGCATTTAAGAAATATTCCACTAAAATTCCCTAATTTTGTATACAAGAGTACTGAAGCCCAGAAAAGTTCAATGGCTCACGAAAGATCACACAGTGATCAAGGGATTCTTCTAGGTTTATTCCACTTGTCCCCTAGCCTCACTTGTCACCCTTTCTCCATTCTGCTTTCTGCCCAGAAAGTTGATGTGCAAGTTGCTCAGTTGTGTCTGACTCTTTGCAACCCCATGGACTGTACAGTCCATGGAATTCTCCAGGCCAGAATACTAGAATGAGTAGCCTTTCCCTTCTCCAGGGGATATTCCCAACCCAGGGATCAAACCCAGGTCTCTCGCATTGCAGGCAGATTCTTTACCAGCTGAGCCACATGGGAAGCCCAGTTGACCTGTATGGATTATATAAATAAGCTCGTTACTCTTTGGCTTCTAGCTGGGTTTGGCTGCAGCTGGTTTTGTAAAGTGCTTATGAGCCAGTATTTGTTTTCTTGATTTTTAAAAAACTTTTCCTGTTGTGTTGTTGTTGGGCATGGAGGCCCTCTGTTATAATGTTGGTGTGTCCTCTTCTGGCCTCTTAATTGACCCCTTGCTTGACTTCCTTTTTTTTCCCTTTATAAATGCTGAGATAGTCGACTTACAGTTTCATGTTTCATACAGATCATGTTTTTTCAATCCTCTGTACCTTTTCTCACTCCTCACTTGCTAGTTTAAAGACCGCCTTTACCAGCAGGCTCCTTTTTACTCATTGTCTCATTGTTTCTAAATTCAAATTAGGTACTCCTCTAGAAAGTCTTCCCTTCATCTTTGTTCAGGCTAATTGTTTCTCTGGGTTTCCATAAGCAGCCTGGGCATGTCATTTGCCATATTAGAATGAAATAACTTGTTTCTGTGTCTTTGTCCTGGATTGTAACTCGTTCAAGGTCAAGTGGTACTGTTTTGGGGAGGGAGTTGTTTTTGCACCCCTGGTATCTTAATACAGGTATCTGTATCCTGGTATCTTTAATATACATGTAGTGCTTAATACATGTGTATTAAATTCAATATATGTTTATTTAAGATAGCAAACTTCTGATTTTAAAAGCTTTTAGGCAGAATTACTATCTGTTGTATCATTTGAGTCTCATTAGACTCTGAGTTTTATTTTACTGAATGTCTGAAAGCCATCCTATTCTGTCTCTTAAGGGACTTTTGCATATGTTTTATATGTTATAAGTTAAATTATGCTTTAACTTTAAGAACACAGTCTTATTACCAAGTTTAAGTGGACATTTGCCTATAACCTACATGTGTAGATTTTACAATATTGATTTCTAGACTTTGATAAACAGGTTTTAAAGAGAAATTTATGCTGAATTTTTTATAGTGGTTTATTTTCCAACACTAGATAATTGTATAAGTTTAAAAGAGCAGACTGAGACTGAAAGGATCCTATGAGATTAAGTTGAACTCTTGTTAGTTTTCAAAAGATGAGGATATTGAATCCCCAGGGACAGTTCAAGTTCAGCCTGGTGGCCCTAGAATTCCTAATCTGGAAATGTTCCCTGTACTTCTGGTGGGTAGCCTAGAACCTGAAAGTCAATTCTTGCCCTAGTCTGGCCTTCTAGAAGAGTGAGATCTGTCATTATTCAAATTAGCCCATGGGCTTGGCTGGAATAGGCGGTGTCGTGGGTCACTTTGTGAACTCTCACGGCATATGGCTTAGTTTTCATTTTACCAGTTGAAGTGAGGAGTAGAAACTTTATCTACCTTGCTGTCCCTCCCATTTATAATATAATTATCTTTAATACTTCCTCTTCATTACGTTGAGGTCCGTATCAGAGTGTTATGTTTATTTTAACCTTTAAACGATTGAGAAAACCAGGATAAGGGACAAGTGCTTAACCTGTTTCTGTTCTCTCCAGTGTCCTTCCTCCTAATGTTCCCGAAGTTCCTCCTTTTGTTCCTTTCCTTCTGTTTAGAAGATTTCCTTTAGCCATTCGTTTAGGGTAGGCCTTAGTTAACAAATTCCCTTAATTTTCCTTCACCTGAGAACATCTTGTTGCTTCTTCATTCCTGATGGATGTTTTCACTGGCTATAGAATCCTTCCTTGGTTGACAGTCCTTTCAATACTTGGAAAATGTGCCACGTTCTTCCGATATCCATAGTTTCTTATAAGAAATCTACAGTCATCTGAATTGTTTTACCCCTTGGTCTTTTCAAGATTTTTTTTTTTGTCTTTATTTTCAGAAGTTTAATTATGATGTGTGTTGGTATGAATTTCTTTGAGTCTGTACTGTTCAGCTTCTTGACTCTGTGGGTTTATATCTCTTGCCAGTTTGGGGAAGTTTCCAACTATTATTTTATCAGACATTTTCCAGCCCTACCCTCTACTGTCTATCTAGGACTCCATTAACACAAGTGTTAGATTTTTTTGTTTCACTCCCACAGATTCCTGAGATTCTGTTCATTTTTATGCCAGTTGAGTTTCTCTCATTCATATTGTGTAATTTCTACTGTTTCATATTTGATTCACTGAGTCCTCTCTGTCTTCATTCTGCTATAGAGCCAGCCCATCCATCAGGTTTTATTTTTGTTATATATTTTAGTTTTAATTTTTTCATTTGTTTCTTTTTTGTATCTTCTAATTGTTTGCTGAGACTTTCTAATGTGTCATGTGTTTACAGGCATGTTTATTGAAGGATTTTTATGACTGCTCTAAAATCCCTGCTAGATAAGTCTGTTATCCACGTCATCTCGATGTTGGTATCTGTTGAACCAGTTAAGTTGATAGTTTCTTGCTTCTTATTATGATGAGTGATTTTCATTTGAAACCTGGGCATTTTGAGTATTATGTTTTGAGACACTGGATCTTACTTAAATTCTCTGTAATACGTGGTGCTCTCTGATAGTGCTTCAGTGGGGTAGAGGGGCACCATCATTTCTGTTAGGTAGCATTAGAAGTTCAGGCCCTCCTACGTGGTCTCTTTTGACCTGTAGGGTTGGCGAGGGGCTCCTTATCACCACCAGCCGGGGTTGAGGACTCAGGGTCCCTCAGTGGCCTCTGCAGTCACTGCAGGGCCTCAGTATAGCTGGGCAGTGATGGAAGTTCTGATTCTCCCTTCGGCCGCCTCCAGTCCCCTCTAGCAGAGAGGGAGGTGGGGTTTCCTTGTTACAGCCTGATAGTGCTGGAAGTCCAGGTTGTCACGAGATCTCCACCAACACTCCCCCCTGGGGGAGGGGAGCACCTTTTATACTGCTGGGTGTGGGTGAGCACCCCAGCTTAACATTCGGTCTTCTCAGATACCACTGTAGTGAAAGGATTGGACAGCCTCCAGAGGGTAGAAGTCTAGGTTCCCCACCCAGCCTTTGCTGCATGGGGTGGGGTCAGTGTTTTCTCTGCAGTGTTTGGTGGAGCAGAATGGTTATTGTTTAAAAGAGAGGGTTGCATGCTGGCTAACTGTCCCTTTCCTGATCCTTTCACTCAAGAGAGAGCAGGCTTTTGTAGGGGCTGTTTTAGTCTGTGTCCATGGGTGTTTCTGGGTTCCTGACTTCTTCAGTAACCAGGCTGGGATAAACTCAGTAAAAGGAAAGCCCATGGAACTCACAGCTGTGTCATTGCTTTAGTGCCGCGGTCCCAAGCTGGGTTGCCATCTTCTCACCACCTTCCAGTGTCTTCCTGTGCTTGTTTATGTATAATGTCCAGGGTTTTCCCTATGCTTTGATGGAGCGGTGTAGAGGAAAGGATGACTGCCCAGTCTGCGCAGAAGCAGAAGTCTCTTCTGCAGTTCACTCCTTGGAAGAAATAATTAATTTAAATTCTTTCAGTTTAGAAATTGATAACTCAGAACATGAACAAAGTTTAACAGTTCAGATTTTAGAAGAATAAATCTTGAAGCAGCTTTACTTCTTAAAATACATGCCCAAGAACGTGATAGGCTGATTTGGGGTAGTCTCTGTCTTCAGTTTGTTTGAGTGGTGTAAGAATTCTCGTCCTCTTAGATTATGTTTTACTTTAGATACTTGATTTTTTTGCCACACCACACAGTTTGCAGGATCTTAGTTCCCAGACCAGGGATTGAGCCTGGGCCCCTGAAGTGAAGCCCCAAGCCCTAACCACTGGACTGCGGCAGAAACCCTAGATACACCCAGAAATTGGGAAACCGTGTTGCCTTTTAGAATTTGGTCTGTTTATGTTTTTCTTATTGATACTCTTAAAGTAACTACCCTCTTGTCTGACATAAATGTTAAAGTTTTAGTTCATTTATGGTTTTTCCCTTGTTTCATGGCACTGGGTTGAACGTATAAATATTCTCCGGTATTACCAGTTCTTTTATATTTCCATTTTTTGACTTTTAACTTCTTAATCCATCTGCAATTTATTTTGATACTTCTGTGGTGAAGATCTAACTTAATTCAAAACCTTCCTCTCAACCCCCCAAATAACAAAGCAGTAAGTACTTTTTCCTCACTGGTTGGAATTGCTGTTTTCATAATATGCCAGCTTATTTTGTACATTATATTCTTTTTCCAGGCATTATATTGTTTTGTTGTTCTTTCCATTCTTATGCTGGTACCACATGCTTTTCTAGGCATTTAACAAAAAGATATTACTTCTGTTTATTGATTTTTCTGTTAACTCAGTCTGATTATATTATTCAGATTGCTTTAATCTTTCATTTTTAGTGTTCCATTTCTCAGTGACTAAAAAAGAAATACTAATGTCTCCTCTTCTTATTTATTTAGATCTTCTTAGGTCTTTGTTTTTGTTATATATCATAATGCTATACTAATATATCAAATTTATAACTATAATGTTTCTTTGTCTTATGTCCCTTATTAATATTGTATGACTCTTCCTTCACTTACCATTTTTTGTCTTCATTTCTGCTTTTTTGATCATGTTCTTCTTGACATTGTTTTATGTTTGATATTTCATTGCCTGTCGTTGACTTTTAACCCAAGTTCTTTTTAGTATCCCCTGGTAGAAACGTAATTTGGATTTAAGTATACCTCATATTGAAAGCACATAGCTGAATTTATCTTATGGACTCAGTGTCTTTCAGTGCTTAACTAAGATCCCGCTGTGTTGGAAGCTCAGCACACTTATTTGCACTGGTTTGCACCAGCAACGTTTCAGTCACGTGTCGTGTTTCAGTTTTGCCACCTTGTTTCCTCTGGTTTTTGCTGTTGTTCTGTTCTTTTTTATGTTGCTTTGCATTTTAAAATTTTACTACCAGCTACTTGTAAAAAGCTTTCAAATATTCTTAAAAAATCTGCCAATGTGTCTGATAAAACTTTTCTTGTGATGATCAGTTCAGTTCAGTCGGTCAGCCGTGTCCGACTCTTTGCGACGCCAGGCCTCCCTGTCCATCACCAACTCCCGGAGTCCACCCAAACCCATGTCCATCGAGTCGGTGATGCCTTCCCTCAAGAATGCTCAAATATTATGGCCTTGTTCTTAAAGTACCCTTTTAACTTTATTAGCTAGTTCCTCTTTGTTGGTCAGAATCATGCCTGTAGTGATTATGTAGGGAAAAAATGAGTACAAACGAAGTAAGACATACTGAGATTTTGAGATTAGGAATGTTAAGCTCTGTAGACTAATGTTAGCATAACACTGTGTAGTCAGTTCACAATGAACTGCATGAAAGTAAGTTTGCAATAGACTGGATGTGTACTTTGGCATTTCTTAAAGATAAAACTGTGGCTTGGAATTTGGCTCATAATTTTTCCTGAAAAGATAAAGTATAAATACAATTTGATATTTTTTTTTGCCTTTAAAGAGGTACGGTTCTACTGGTTCTCAGCTTTTGCTGTGTTAGTCTTCCTTTACTTCTGTTAATACATAGTCTCCAAATCCTTCTTGAGAGTTTTTCCATCAGATTCAGTATTTCCTCTTGATTGTGGCTGCTATTTTTTTTTTAACCCAGGTTCTTAATAATTTACACCTGTTTTACAGCTTCTCCCCATCTTACTTCATTCCTAAACTCTACTGCAAGATTGTGGTATCACAGTCTTTTCCTTACACTATTCTATCATCTATGTAATTAAAGGGGCTGTCAGGCAAAATTCTGGTATCTCATTCTGAGTATTTATCCTTCTTGTCCCACTGTTACCTGTATCTAAACTCTCAAGACACCATTTCTGTAAGCCATGTTCCTGTTCTGGTTCAACAGCTCTTCTTACGGTGTTTCACATCCATCTCCTATCTTTGTGTGTGTGTTCATATCGTTCATACTTTTCCTTCTCCCTGAAACAATCTGTTTCTTCTCCGTGAGACACCTGATATTACTTCACCTATTCATTTACTTTTATATTGCTTAATCATATAGACTGTGCTAGATCATCGTGAATGTAACTTGTATGTCACACTGTAATATTTTTATGCATTTATCTTTTATTCCTTATTTTGGATAATAAGTTCTTTAAGGGTAAAGAGCATATATTCAGTTACTACTAATTGTTGCAGCCTCTTTACCAGTGTTACTCAGGAATTCTGATGCAGGACTGGGATTTCTTCCTTCTTGCTCTCCATCATCCTTTAGGACACTGTCTTTGTCTGTTTCCCAACGTGGCAGAAAGAGAAGAAATCACAGAAGAGTGCCCACTGTCAGTTTTCTGAGGTCCAGATCAGAGGGCTGGAACACAACACAGACACTGGTATTTCATTCAGTACCAGTGAAATACCAGTATTGCATTGGTGAGAACTTAGTCCATAATCACAACCAACTGAAAGGGAGTCTGAGAGATGCAGGAGGTAGCTGGGCAGCCATAGGTCCAGTCCCAACGCTGTTTTGGTGAGTGACTAGGAGTCTCCACCACAGGTATGTTGATAGAACTTAATTTATCTGGTGATTAGTCTATAACTGCTACAAAAGAATTTATTAGTTCTTTGTCATCTATCCTAGAACTTCTGTGTTCAGGTAAAATTCTTAGTTTTCCCAAATGATACCTTCACCATTTAAAGCCTCCTACAAATGTCAGTAAATTTCTTCTTGAGCACTAAAATTGTTTTACCTTTAAAAATATTTTTGTGTTATATTAGTCTTTATTAAAATAACTCAGACAACTTTCATCTGATTCTTATCTGCTGCTGCTGCTAATTCACGTCAGTCGTGTCCGACTCTGTGCGACCCCATAGACGGCAGCCCACCAGGCTTCCTCGTCCCTGGGATTTTCCAGGCAAGAACACTGGAGTGGGTTGCCATTTCCTTCTCCAGTGCATGAAAATGAAAAGTGAAAATGAGGTCGCTCAGTCGTGTCCGACTCTTAGCGACCCCATGGACTGCAGCCTACCAGGCTCCTCCGTGCGTGGATTTTCCAGGCGAGAGTACTGGAGTGGGGTGCCATCGCCTTAAATTACATTTTGAAGCTGTATTGCTGATTCAAAATACAGTTATCTATTCCAAATTAAACTTTTAACCTTTCCCTCTATATTCTCTCATGTTCCCCCTTTTGAATTACAAAGTCATCAAACACCCAGGTATTTCCTGTGGTTCTATTTCTTTTTATCAGGATTGTTTTAGCTACATACCGATGATACAAAAAAAAAAGAAGTGAAAAGTTACTTTATGTATAGTATAGATATTAAGTAATACTTATTTTCTGAAAGATATTTTTCTTTTATTACTATTTTTGCTTTTCCCTTAGAAATGATTACATTATTAAATATATAATAAATAGAAAATATATAAAAGAAGTAAAAAAAATAGTTGCCTTCCTTTTGACTACTGATTTTAGTATTCGGCTTGTTAAGATTAATTAAAATTTGTAACAATACCAAAATCATTTTATTTTTATATGTAATATAATCACTGATCTTTGGGCTTCCCTCGTGGCTCACACAGTAAAGAATCTGCCTGCAGTGCAGGAGACCTGGGTTCAATCCCTGGGTCGGAATGATTCCCTGGAGAAGGGAATGGCAACCCACTCCAGTATTCTTGCCTGGAGAATCCCATGAACAGAGGAGCCTGGTGGGCTGCGGTCCACGGGGTTGCAGAGTTGGACGTGACTGAGCGACTAAGCACATATTCACATACACCAATCTTTAAAAAAAAACTTGGCTTTTTGACTACGTGATCTATACTTCCTTTGGAAAATTATATCTCTAATGGTGATGTATTTTTATCAACAAGATTACATTTATTTTTGTGTTCTGCAGTGTTTTTTTTAAAAACAAGTAAACCTAAAAAGTGAAATCTTTTTTTCTAAAGCAGCTGAAATATTCTCTGTTCTTAACCTTTCTATTTAATTCTGGATAAAGAATCATTGAAACCTATTATCCTGGTTCACATTTACATATTGTTTTAATGTTTTTAAGATATAATTCAGAGAAGCCATGTGAATTTATGCCATTGAATTTTACTTTTCTAGCACCCTTTTATTAAGAATGCAAAACCTGTATCGATTTTAAGAGACCTGATCACAGAAGCAATGGAGATCAAAGCTAAAAGACATGAAGAACAGCAGCGAGAACAGGAAGAGGAGGAAGAAAATTCGGTTCGTAATTACCCTAAAAAAGTTAATCTTTTTCTTCTGAGGATTTTTTCTATAATTTCGGGTTTTTTCTTTAAATATATTAATAGCACTTTCTGTTTTATTATACAAGTGAAGTATATTTGTTCATTAAATACCCAAATATATTTTGTTTCTGTTAAATGTTCACTCCTCTTTTCTGGTAGCTAAGCATTTAGTGACTAATGGGGAACTATACAGTATCTGTTGTCTAGTTGATATTAGCTCTCTTGTTTGTTGAATAAATGTTTTCTTGAATTTGGTCAATTTGGTTGGATGGCACCACCGACTCAATGGAGATGAGTTTGAGTAGACCCCGGGAATTGGTGACAGACAGGGAGGCCTGGCCTGCTGTGGTCCATAGGGGCACAATGAGTCGGACACGAGTGACTGAACTGAACTGATGTCATATTTTCTGGAACTTGCTTTTAACTGATCATCGATGGGTTGATGCCACAGCAGAAGATGGGTTATTAGAGAAAGCAGGAGGGACATAAAAGGACCAGCTTATTCCATTTACTTTAAATTAGTGCATCAGTGCATTTTAATAAAGTGAAAGGTTATATCTTTATATCACGTTTAAAAGTGTCTACTGTTTCTGTGACTCACTGATGATTTGTTTCCTTGTTTCAAATTATGCAATTTTGTTTTCTGGTTAGGATATAGAGACGAGTGCCTCCTGGGTATCCAGTTAGTCACTAAATCTCAAAGCACAGGCATTTTACGTTTGTGATGATTGAAGTCTTTGATAGCATCGTCTGTATTTTCCCAGAGAAGGTTTTTAAGTTAATCTTAAGGTTTGTGTACAAAAATCCTGTTATTTTGCTGATTCAAATGTACCCTAAAAATTTATTATCTATTTGTTTTTTGGCGGCTCTGGTTCTTCGTTCCTGCCCGTTGGCCTTGTCCAGTTGTGGCGAGAGGGGGCCAGTGTCTACTGGTGGTGCATGGGCTTCTCACTGTGGTGTCTTTTCTCTTGCAGAGCACAGGCTCTAGAGCGCAGGCTTCAGTAGCTGTGGTGTGTGGGTTCACTTGCCCTCCGGCATGGGGGGTCCTCCCCGAACCCAGATTGAACCTGTGTCCCCTGCATTGGCAGGGAGATTCTCAACCATTGGACCACTAGGAAGCCCTCAAATTTATTTTTAATTTCAGAGACTGGTTATCTAATTGGCATTCCTGTTGAAATTCTTTTACCCTTTTCAGCTGTTATTAAACCTTGTGCCGTATGGTATCCCAAACAAGGACAAGTGTACGTTTTTTCAGAGCTGGTTTTTGTTTTTTTTTTTTTTTTTAATCGGCTGTACTGGGTCTTCATTGCTATGTGGGCTCTAGTTTCAGTGACCGGACTTCTCATTGAATTGGCTTCTCATTTTGCAGAGCATGGGCTCCAGGGTGCGCAAGCTTCGGTAGATATGGCGAGAGGGCACAGTAGTTGTGATTCCTGGACTCTGGAGCACAGGCTCAGTAGTTGTGGCACACTGGCTTAGTTGCTCCATGGAATGTGGGATCTTCTCGGATCAGGGATTGAATCCGGGTCTCCTGCGTTGGCAGGTAGATTCTTTACCACTGAGCCACCAATGAAGCCTCAGAACTGATTTGTAATCATTTTCTTTAGATATTCAGCTGCATCAGTTATTCATTTGGCAGTAGCTGTGAACTGCCTGGTGAAAGAGATGCTTTAAGCTTACATTCTAGATATAAATTTTTTTGCCAATGATTTCACCATTCAGAATTTTAAAATAGCATCCCCATAAAGGTGTTGTTTCTGTAAGTAATATGGGATGATGTAAAGACCTTGGTTCATGCTCTCAAAGGGTTACAGTTTCCACCCTGTGTTCCTATGTGATAATAGATACAGTTAGTTTTTTTGGTTTCTCTCTACAAATGATCAGATTTGTATATCTTTTTTTTTTTTTTTAGTTTCAAAACATTTTTATCATATTATTTTATTTGATCTTAAAAAAGATAAGACTGGACATGTGTATATTATTATTTTATTTTGTAGTTAAGTGAAATTAGGAGTGAAGTTATTTACCAAAGTTGACAAAACTAGTGAGAAACCCAAGAATAAAGCTAGGTTTTTTTTTTACTTTTAGGACTCTTCATTAAGACTTTATGCTCAGTTTTCAATCCAATATTTATTAGCACTTCTAAAAATAAACAATATTAGCTTATCAGAGTTACATACTTTTCAATAAGGTTATGTTCTCTAAAAAGTCTAGTTGTTGCCCCTCTGGGGTGGTACCCAGTGGCTTTCCTTCACTTTATGTAAGCTTGTCATGAGTTTTGGACGAGTTAACTGCCTAGCTGCCATTGGACTAGTAACTATTATTGCTTGGCTCTTATTTACCTGTACTTAATTATAGGTTGATTTCCATTTTTTTATGGATAAGGTACCTTTGGTTACCCTAGAACTTAGCAGTTTTCACTGGTTTAAAGACTCTGTTACAGTCACTTCAGTTACTTTCCGCCATTTTAGTAATCTCTTTTCTTCAGTATTTTTCTCTTGTTCACCGAGCTCCTGTGACATTGATCTTCTTTCAGGTTTTGTTTTTTTTTTTAACATGTCAGTGACCTTTCCTTATGCAGGGCCTTTGCATTTGCCATTCCCTCTGCTTGAAACACTCTTCTTCCTCTAGAACTCATCGGGTGACTAGCTTCTCATCTTTCAGGCCTCAGCTTTAAATATCATATACTGCCCAAACCTAGCAGTTTAAAACAATATACATTTATTATTTTTTGATATTTGTAGACCATTTTTTCAGGAGTGACTTTATTGGATGACTTTGACTCAGAGTGTCTTCTGAGGTTGCGGTTTAAATGTTGGTCAGAGCTATAGTCATCTGAAGGCTTGCCAAGGACTGCAGTTCCAAGGTAGCTCACTCATATGACTGTTGGCAGACTGATTGAGCAACTTGCCGTGTGGGACTCTCCATAGGTCTGTTTGAGAGTCTTCACGGGCTGGCAACTGACTTCTCTTGGAGCAAGTGCTCCGAGAGAGAGAACAAAGGAGACATCTCAATGCCTTTTATGACATAGTCTCAAGAGTTGTGCTCTGTCAGTTCCACCACATTTTATTTGTTAAAAGAAGCTACTGATCATGGAGAATGGTGAAGTTTTCCCAGTAGTTTCTTTTAACAAATAAAATGAAGAAACCATTAAGTTAGCAGAAACTGACAGATCAGTCTTTTCAAAACACTGCAATCTAATAAAAAACATAAAACAACCAGGGGAGTGCTTAATGAAGAAGTTTAAGAATGTTAAGTTTTGGTAGTAAAGTGTTGTGGCATTTTTGCGTTTTTGGATGCCTGCCATCCCCGGTTTTTTAGCTCAGTGCAGCCATGGGGACAGTGGAGCTTGGGGGCAGGAGAGAGGGGTAATAACCTTATACTCAGAAACATGTGCTTCTCTGTGTTGAACTATCCGGCAGTTCCCTGTGGGACTGACACAGAGGCTTGCCTTTGTTTTGGTCTCCTTAAGGTAGAGCAGCTTCCTAGATGTTATCTGTTCAAAAAATCTAAATCTTCTAGAGTTGATAAGCAAGTTTAATACAAGATCAGCATATAAAAATCAGTTATATTTTTATGCACTAGCAATGAACAATGCAAAAAGGTACTTAAGAAAACAGTTGCATTTACAATAGCATCCAAGAGAATGGACCTAAGAAAAAGTTTAACCAAGGAGGTAAAATAATTATACAGTGAAAAATACAACACATTGCTGAAAGAAATTAAAGAATACCTAAATCACTGAAGAGATATCCCATGTTCATGGATTGGAAGACTTAGTATTGTTTAAATGGCAGTACTTCTCAAAGTGACTCACATATTCATCCAATCTTTATGATCTTTTTTTTGCAAAAAGGAAAAGCCTATCTTTCAAACTCATATGGAAAAGGGGTCCCCAAGTAGATAAAATAATACTGAAAAAGAAGAACAAAGTTGGAGGATTCACTTTCCAATTTCAGAATATAATACAAACCTACAGTAATTAAATCAGTGTGGTACTGGCATAAGGATTGATATAAAAATCAATGGAATAGAAAGTCCAAAACAATTGAGAGTCCAGAAATAAATCATGTTATCTATGGCCAATTAATTTTCAACTAAGGTATAGAGACCATTCAGTGGAAAAAGAACAGTCTTTTTAATGGATGGTGCTGGGACAGCTGAATCAATCAGTCAGTTCAGTTCAGTTGCTCAGTCGTGTCTGACTCTTTGCAACCCCATGGACTGCAACACGCCAGGCCTCCCTGTCCATCATCAACTCCCGGAGTTTACTCAAACTTAATGTTCATTGAGTCGATGATGCCATCCAACCATCTCATCCTCTGTCTTCCCCTTCTCCTCTCGCCTTCAGTCTGTCCCAGCATCAGGGTCTTTTCAAATGAGTCAGTTCTTCACATCGGGTGGCCAAAATATTGAGGTTTTAGCTTTAGCATCAGTCCTTCCAGTGAATATTCAGGACTGATTTCCTTTAGGATGGACTGGTTGGATCCCCTTGCAGTCCAAAGGACTCTCAAGAGTCTTCTCCAACACGACAGTTCAAAAGCATCAATTCTTCAGTGCTCAGCTTTCTTATGGTCCAACTCTCACATCCATACGTGACTACTGGAAAAACCATAGCTTTGACTAGATGGACCTTTGTTGGCAAAGTAATGTCTGCTTTTTAATATGCTGTCTAGGTTGGTCATAACTTTTCTTCCAAGGAGCAAGCGTCTTTTAATTTCATGGCTGCAATCACCATCTGCAGTGATTTTGGAGCCCCCCAAAAATAAAGTCTGCCACTGTTTCCTCATCTATTTCCCATGAAGTGGTGGGACCAGATGCCATGATCTTTGTTTTCTGAATGTTGAGCTTTAAGCCAGCTTTTTCACTCTCCTCTTTCACTTTCATCTTTAGTTTTTCTTCGCTTTCTGCCATAAGGGTGGTATCATCTGCATATCTGAGGTTATTGATATTTCTCCCAGCAATCTTGATTCCAGCTTATGCTTCATCCAGCCCAGTATTTCTCATGATGTACTCTGCATATAAGTTAAATATAATTATGTTTGAGGGACAGCTGAATAGCCACATGTAAAAGTGTGAAGTTGAACTCTTATATCTTATCATGTACAGTGACTTTTTAATATAAGATCTAACTGGATGAATCAGTGTCCAAAATATAAGAGCTAAAAGTTTGTCACTTTTCATGCTGTTACTAAATAATACTCTCTTGAGTGTGTCCAGCCTCTGCTCATTGCCCCATTCAGAATCCATCCTATTGTTTTAGGTATATGTTATACAGTAGAGTGCACACTCAAGGTGTGGGGTATTAGCTTTTACTGTTTGAAGGGAAGGCTTCCAAAATAATATGGATAGATTTAAAAATTGCATCAGATTTAATGATTTCTTAGTTTTAGAATAAGCATTTATCTCTGGGACCAAGCTGATATTTTTAGATGAAACTATTATTTTTTGTTGCTTTATTGAAATTATAAGAAAAAATTGTCTTGACAGAGTCACATACTATGAGCAGTATTCATACACTTTGCTTTATGTTATGTTCTCAGGCAGTAAATCTTCAGGTCATTTTATCACTTGTACACTGAATATAAATAAATATATATACAGGCACAGATAGAAAAACTTCTAAGAACAAGATATGCAGAGTGGACCTGGAGTCCTTCTATAGTAAGAGTATATTTCTTACATTGCCATTCATTTTTACCAAATTTTAAAATCAGTAGTCTTGTCCTCTCAGGAACTCTTATTCATACTGAAGGCTCAAAATCTTACATAGTATTTGTCTTTGTACTATTCTTGCCTTTGGGGTTCTCTTGCAAATTGGCTTAAAATTGGATTACATGTTCAAGTTTAAGTCTCATAGCTACGTGTCTCTTTAATCTTCACAGCCAAATTGTCATTAAAGTGATATTTTATTTTTCATAAAAGTCAAACATAATCACAAAGTTTTCATTTATTTCTGACCAAATCAGCAGACAGTGGGACATAGGTTGTCTGTATAAATTGAAGGCATACAGGACTTTCTCTTATTCTCATTCAGATTATACTCATATATCTGTAGCATTCAAGGTGTGAGCATGCATTTTGGTAATGTATTAATTATACAATAAACTATGTGCCTATGTAGTTCTTAAACCCTAATTAATCATTGATTTTTAAAATACTAGTTTTCAGTTATCTGGTATGTCTTATTAAAATGTTAGTTAGGAAGTTATATTTAAATATTGACATCATAAAAGTCAGTGCTTGCTGATTTTAAATTAAATAACAAGGCAAACTGCACACATGAGACATTGGATGATTATTTAAAAGTGGAATAGATGGTATTAATAATTTGAATTTATAAGAGAAGGCAGAGAGTGCACATTGTCAGATGGTCATTTTGTAAATAGATTAAAAAATTGGTTAGGAGTTTACAAGAATTGCTTTGTACTGGAGCTCAGGTGTTTCCCATGTCAATTGCAATATTAATTTAAGTAGAATACAAGAAGCTGAACAGATGTGGAAGAATGTTAAGTAAAATGTTGAACCAAAATTGGATATTTATTGATGTTAGGCTTGCTTGAGAGTTTTTCACTTTGATGCGTGTAGTAGGCCTTTTATTTTCACTTTCAAAGGTGTCATTTTATTTCATATTAATTTAGTAGTGATTCAGAGAAAAAAGTTTTGCCTATTAACTGGCTTTTGACCATGTTTTCGAGCTTCTGTCTTCAGAAAAGAGGACTTTTTGGTGATTTCTTTATGGTCTGAACTCTAAACTTGTCGTGCTGTGGTCCTTAATGTCTGAGGGATGCCATGTCCCTCCAGTGTGATTTACTGAAGCAGTAGTTCTCAGCATGGGTATCAGGAGAAATGCAGGGTGCTTGGAAAAATCCACATCCGTCCAGATGGTGGTATAGCCTTCAGGTGAGCATTCTCCAGAATCATCCATTTCCTCCCTGTGCTTAGCTGCTCGGTTGTGTCCACTCTTGGGAACCCCACAGACTGTAGCCCGCCAGGCTCTTCTGTCCAGAGGTATTCTCCAGGCAAGGATACTGGAGTGCATTGCCTTGCCCTCCTCCAGGGGATCTTCCCAATCCAGGGATCAAACCTAGGTCCCCCTCATTGCAGGCAGATAGATACTTTACCGTCTAAACCACCAGGGAAGCCCAAGGAATTTCAAATCAGTGTCTCTTGAGAATCTTTTAAACTGATGATGAAATAGAACAGCATCAGAATCAGTCCAAGTCAGTCCAGAAGCTTCAATTATATCAAATTGGTTAAATTATGGACTGCTTTGACTAAAATCCTGATTCTGTTCCCCATTTACTGTCATTGGCCAAGTTACTTAATGTCTCTGGTTCAGTTTCACTGCCTATAAAAGAGATAGTGATAGATCTTGCTTCATAGAGTTGTTATGGAAATGGAATTAAAAAATATGTATCTTCACACTTAAAACAACTTATCACACATAGTGTGCTCAATAGTTTAGCTTCCATTTTTATTAAAGCTACTACTTTTATCTCTTCTACTGCTATTAAAATATTTTGGCCAGGCACTTTGTTATTGTTTTGTTTAGTTTTTGGTTTCTTTGGTGGTAATTGTTGCTGCTGCTTTTTTGCTACTCCAAGGGCCACAAAAATAACATCAGTTATCATGAAAAGTTCTTTAAGTATTTAAAAACAAATTTTAAATGGCCACATGTGTTTGGAAGAATTGGTAGAGATCTTTATAAACTACTTTAAGCTTAAAACCAGTAAAGAGAATTTTAAAATTTATCCTTGTTCTTTTACTTCTTGAAAAGTAAATTAGTTTTATTAAGAAAATATATTTGAGATAAAATTATTGATCACAAACTGAAATTCTTTAGAAGAACTGATTACTTGTTATCTCTCATTTTCCTCGTATAATTAAAGCACAGTTCTAAAAAAATCCCTCTCAGTGTGTAGATAGTTAGGACTGTGTAAGCATCATAGTACATTATGATTACATATTTTTTATTTTTGCGATTTCTGGAACTAGTAGTTGTCACAGCTTTTCTTACTGTTGTTTGTTGCTGTTAACTTTTCTACGTACCCATCACTAACTTGTTCTCAAATGCTCCATCCCTATACTCTCTGCAGAGGTTGTGAAGGCCTCTGTATGTTCAAACACAAATAATTTTTTAGCATCATACTTTTTACTTGACTAATTCTTTATTGAGCCCTCTATTTGCTTCTAATCTGAACAGTTACTTTCTAGAGTCTTGAACAAGCTTTCCTTTGCAGACCACTGTGGCCCTCCATTCCCCAACATCGTCTTAGGAATTTCCTTTCTCTCTCTTCTGTAATGTGTCCTATGTTTCCTGAGTCTTGTCTTTTGTGTTTTACTTCCTTATTTTGATGCCTCCTATCTTCCAGGAGCTTCCAGACATTAGCAGTTTTTTCAGACCTTGTATATCTATCCATGTCTTTGTTCTTTCTTTACCATTGGTTGATCAGGTATAAAATTCTGGATTGAAAATAATGTTCCCTTAAAACTCTGAAGGCCTTGCTCTATTTCTTCTTTTATTATTGGAGTAAAATAGCTTTAAAATGTTGTATTAGTTTCTGCTGTGCAACAGATATATGTATACATATAATCCCTAACTCTTGGACCTCCCTCCCCCATGGCCATCCCACCCATCAAGGTCATCAGAGAGCACAGAGCTAAGTTCCCTGTACTGTAAGCAGGTTCCCACTAGCTATTTTACATGTGGGCATGCATATATAGCAGTCCTAATCTCCCAGTTTATCCTACCCTCTCTTTCCTGTCCCGTGTCCACTTGTCCATTTTCTAGATCTGTGTCTCTATTCCTGCCCTGCAAATAGTTTCATCTGTATCGTTTTTGTGGATTCCACATACAGGCATTAGTATACAGTATTTGTTTTTCTCTTTCTGACTTTACTGTGTGACAGACTCTTGGTCCATCCACATCTCTACAAATGACCCAGTTTCATTCCTTTCTGTGGCTGAGTAATATTCCATTGTATATATGTACATCTTCTTTATCCATTCATCTGTCGATGGACGTTTAGGTTCTCCTATTTCCTGGCTATTGTGAATAGTCCTGGAGTGAATATTGGGATAGCTGGGTCTTTTTGAATTATGGTTTTCTCAGGGTATGTACCCATTAGTGGAATTGCTGGGTCATATGGTAGTTCTATTTTTAGTTTTTTAAGGAACCTCCATACTGTTCTCCATAGTGGCTGTATCAATTTACATTCCCACCAACAGTGCAAGAGGGTTTTCTTTTCTCCACACCCACTCCAGCATTTATTGTTTATAGATTTTTTAAAACTTTTAATTTATTTTACAGTTGCCCTGGGTCTTACTTGGGGCATGTGGGATCTAGCTCCCTGACCAGGGATCAAACCCAGGCCCTCTATGTTCAGAGCACAGAGTCTTATCCACTGGACCACCAGGAAACTGCCTGTTTATAGATTTTTTTGATGTCGACCATTCTGACTGGTGTGAAGTGATATCTCATTGTAGTTTTGATTTGCATTTCTCTAATAATTGGTGATACTGAACATCTTTTCATGTGTTTGTTGGCTGGCTGTATTTCTTCTCTGGAGAAATGTGTATTTAGGTCTGCCCATTTTTTTAATGGATTTTTGTGTTTTTTTTGGTTTTTCTTTTTAGCTGCAAGAGCTGTTTTTATAATTTGGAGATTAATCCTTTGTTGCTTCATTGGCAATTTTTTTTTTTCATTGGCAAATATTTTCTCCCATTCTGAAGGAGAATGGGAGAAATTAATTCTTAAGTTGTATTGTTTATGGTGTCCTTTGCTGTGCAAAAGCTTTTAAGTTTAATTTGGTCCCATATGTTTATTTTTGTTTTTATTTTCATCACTCTTAGGAGCTGGGTCAAAGAGGATCTTGCTGCAATTTAAGTCAGAGTGTTCTGTGTATGTTTTCCTCCAAGAGTTTCATAGTATCCAGTCTTACGTTTAGGTCTTTAATCCATTTTGAGTTTATTTTTGTGTTTGGTGTTAAGGAATGTTCTGATTTTATTTTTTTACATGTAGTTGTCCAGTTTTCCCAGCACCACTTATTGAAGAGGCTGGTTTTTTGTTTTTGTTTTTTTACTATTGTATATTCTTTTCTCCTTTGTCATAGATTGCTGCTGCTGCTGCTGCTAAGTCACTTCAGTCGTGTCCGACTCTGTGCGACCCCATAGACGGCAGCCCACCAGGCTCTCCCGTCCCTGGGATTCTCCAGGCAAGAATACTGGAGTGGGTTGCCATTTCCTTCTCCAATGCATGAAAGTGAAAAGTGAAAGTGAAGTCGCTCAGTCGTGTCCGACTCTTAGTGACCCCATGCACTGCAGCCTACCCGGCTCCTCCGTCCATGGGATTTTCTAGGCAAGAGTACTGGAGTGGGGTGCCATTGCCTTCTCCGTGTCATAGATTAGACTATCATATGTGCCTGAGTTTATCTCTAGGCTTTCTTTCCTATTCCATTGATCTGTATTTCTGTTTTTGTGCCAGTACCATAGTGTCTTGATGACTGTAGCTTTGTAGTATAATCTGAAGTCAGGGAGCCTGATTCCTCCAAGTTTGTTTTTCTTTCTCAAGATTGCTGTGACTATTTGGGATTTTTAATGTTTCCATACAAATTGTAAAGATTTTTGTTCTACTTCTGTGAAAAATGCCATTGGTAGTTTGACAGGAATTTCATTGAATCTATAGATTGCTTTAGGTAGTATAGTCATTTTTACACTATTGATTCTTCTAATCCAAGAACATGGTATATCTCTTTTTGTGTCTTCTTTGGCTTCATTCATCAGTGTTTTATAGTTTTCTGAGTACAGGTCTTTTGCCTCCTCAGGTAGGTTTATTCCTAGGTATTTTATTTTTTTTGTTGCAGTGGTAAATAGGATTGTTTCTTAATTTCTCTGAGTTTTCATTGTTAGTGTATAGGAATACAAGAGATTCTGCATATTAATTTTGTCATGCAGTTTTACCCAATTCATTGATGAGCTCTAGGAATTTTCTGGTGGCATCTTTAGGATTTTCTATATATAGTTTCATCCTCAGTGACAGTTTTACATATTCTTTTCCATCTTGTATTCCTTTTGCTTCTCTGATTGCCATGGTTAGAACTTCAATAACAATGTGGAGTAATAGTGGTGAGAGTGAACATCCTTTTCTCATTCCTGAGCTTAAAGGAAGTGCTCCCAGTTTTTCACCATTGAGAATAATGTTTGCTGTGGGTTTGCCATATGACCTTTATTATATTGAGGTAGGTAAGTTTCCTCTATACTCACTTTCTGGAGAGTTTTTTTAATCATAAATGGGTGTTGAATTTTGTCAAACATTTTCTCTGCATCTATTGAGATGATCATATGGTTTTTATTTAATTTGTTAATATGGTATATCACATCCTTGGAATAAATCCCACTTGTTAGTGATATATGGTCCTTTTAACATGTTGTTGGATTCTTTTTCTAGTGTTTTTTTGAGGATTTTGCTTCTATGTTCGTGATATTGGCCTGTAATTTTCCTTTTATTGTATGATATTTTTGTCTGGTTTTGGTATCAGGCTGATTGATTGATGGTGGCCTCATAGAATGAGTTTGGGAGTGTTCCTCCCTCTGCAATATTTTTTGAAAGTTTGCAAAGAATAGATATTAGCGCTTCTCTATACTCACCTGTGAAGCCATCTCACTCTGAGCTTTTGTTTGTTGGAAGATTTTTAATCACAGTTTCAATTTCATTACTTGTGATTAGTCTGTTCATATTTTCTATGTCCTCTTTATTCAGTCTTGGGAGATTGTACTTTTCTAAGAATTTGTCCATTTCCTTCAGGTTGTCTGTTTTATTGGCGTATAGTTGCTGGTGGTAATTGCTTAGATCCTTTGTGTTTCTGTGGTGTCAATTGTGACTTCTTTTTCATTTCTAATTTTATTGATTTGAGTCTTCTCCCTTTTCTTTCCTTGATGAGTCTAGCTAATGGTCTGTCAATTTTGCTTATCTTTGTAAAGAACCAAGTTTTAGTTTTACTGATCTTTACTATTGTTTTTTCATTTCTTATTTATTTATTGAATAAATATGCTGCTCTGATCATTATGATTTCTTTCCTTCCACTAACTTTGAATGTGTTGTTGTTCTTTCTCTAGTTGCTTTAGGTGTAAGGTTAGGTTGTTTGTTTGAGATTTTTCTTGTTTCTTGAGGTAGGATTGTATTGCTATAAACTTCCCTCTTATAACTGCTTTTGCTGTGTCCTGTACATTTTGGGTCACCATGTTTTTGCTGTCATTTGTCCCTGGGTATTTTTTTATTTCCTTTTTGATTTCTTCAGTGACCTCTTGGTTATTTAGTAGTGTATTGTCTAGTCTCCATGTTTTTGTGTTTTTTTGTAGGTTTTTTTTTTCCCGTGTAATTGATTTCTAATCTCATACCATTATGGTCAGAAAAGATGCTTGATATGAGTTCAGTTTTCTGAAATTTTCTAAGGCTTCATTTGTGACCCAAGAAGTGATCTGTCCTGGAGAATGTGCACTTGAGAAGAAAGTATATTCTGCTGCTTTTGGGTAGAATGTCCTATAAATATCAATTAAGTCTATCTGGTCTGTTGTGTTATTTAAAGCTTATGTTTCCTTGTTTGTTTTCTGTCTGGATTGTCTGTGCATTCGTCTAAATAGGGTGTTAAAGTCATCCACTATTACTGAGTTACTGTCTATCTCCCCTTTATGGCTGTTAGCATTTGCCTTATGTATTGAGTTGGTCATTTTTGCTATCATTACTCTGAATTCTTTTTTAGGTAGGTTGCTTATTTCCTCTTCATTTATTTGGTCCTGTAGGTTTTTACTTTGTTTTTTCATCCGTACTATGTTTTTTTGTTGTCTTTCTCTCTCTCTTTTTTTTTTTTTAATGTTTCACTTTTTTTAATGGGTTGGTCTGTCTTCCTGTTTTGCACCCACTGTGTTGGGTGCATAAAGTAAGTGCCATGTCTTCTTCTTGAAGTGATTCCTTGGTCCTTACGTAGTGACATTCTTAGTCTCTTGTAACAGTCTTTATTTTGGAGTCTATTTTGTCTGATATAAGTATTGCTGCTTCAGCTTTCTTCTGCTTCCCATTTGCATAGAATATTTTTTTTCCATCCCCTCGTTTTCAATCTGTGTGGGTCTCTTGTAGATAGCATATATATGGGTCTTGTTTTCGCATCCATTCAGCTGGTCTTTTCATTGGAGCATTTAATCTATTTTCATTCAAAGTAATTATCAATATGTATGCTCCTTTTACCATATTCTTAATTGTTTGGAGTTTGTTTTTTATAGGTTTTTATTTCCTCTTGTGCTTCCTGCCTAGAGAAGTTCCTTCAGCATTTGTTATAAAACTGATTTGGTGATACTGAATTCTATTTGCTTTCGGTTGTCTGTAAAGCTTTTGATTTCTCTGTCGAATCTGAATGAGATCATTGCTAGGTAAAGTTATCTTGGTTGTAGGTTTTTGCCTTTCATCACTTGAAATATATCCTGCCACTCCCTTCTGGCCTGCAGAATTTCTGTGAAAAAATCAGCTGATAACCTTATAGGGATTCCCTTGTGTGTTATTTATTGCTGTCTCCTTGCTGCTTTTAATATTTTTTCTTTGAATTTAATTTTTGTCAATTCAGATATGTGTCTCACCATGTTTATTCTTGGATTTATCCTGTTTTTTATTCTTTTCACTTCCTGGATTTATCCTCTTCACTTCCTGGACTTGGTTGGGTATTTCCTTTCCCATGTTAGGGAAGATGTAGACTATAATCTCTTTAAATACAATTTTCTCAGACCATTTCTCTATTCTTTTTCTGGGACTCCTATAATTCGAATGTTGGTTTGTTTAATGTTGTCCCAGAGGTCTCCGAGATTGTTCTCATTTCTTTTCATTATTTTTCTTTATTCTGCTCCTTGGCAGTTATTTCTACCTTTCTGTCTTCCAACTCACTTATTCATTCTTCTGCTTCAGTTTTTCTGCTATTAATTCCTTCTAGTGTATTTTTCATTTCAGTTATTGTGTTTTTCATCTTTGTTTGTTCATTCTTTATTTCTTCTAGGTCCCTGTCAAACATTTCTTGTATTTTCTTTATCCATATCTCAATTTTATTTCCCAGTTTTAAGATCATTTTTGCTATGATTACTCTGAATTCTTTTTTAGGTAGGTTGCTTATTTCCTCTTCATTTATTTGGTCCTGTAGGTTTTTACTTTGTTTCTTCATCCGTACTATGTTTTTTTGTTGTCTCTCTCTTTTTTTTTTTTATGTTTCACTTTTTTTAATGGGTTGGTCTGTCTTCCTGTTTTGCCCTGAGACATCCATCACTGGAGTTTACAGGCAGTTGGGTGGAGCTGGGTCTTGGTACCAAGATGAAAACCTCTGGGTGAGCTCATACCAGTTAATATCCCCTGAGGTCTGCGGTTCTCTTTTAGTCCAGGGGTTTGGATTCAGTGCTCCCACCACAGGAGCTCCAGTCCAACCCCCAGCCTGGGAACCAAGACCTGGCAAGCTGAACATCATGCCAAAGAAAAGGGCACCAAACAGGAATAAAAAGGAAAATAAATTTAGAAAAATAGAAAAATATACCATAAAAAAACAAAAATGTAAAAACAATGAAGCAAAACAGTACACCAGCAGGAAAAAAAAGAAAACGGAAAAGGCCTTGGTAGTGCGGAGGTGGGAGGTTCAGGCCTGGGATCCTTGTGGCCAGAGGAGGCCTTGGGGCAGGGGGCTTAGGCCCAGGATCCACATGGCCAGTAAAGGCCCTGGGGCAGGCAGGACTTAGGCTTCAGACCTGTGTGGCTAGAAAAGGCCGAGGAGGGGCACTTAGGCTCAGGACCCAGAGGGTGGAGATTCAGCCCCCGTCCCCAGCAGGCTGACGGGACCTGAGCAAATGGGAAAATGCTGGCTCCCTTCCCCTTTAATCCCCTCATCCTCCAAAGGTCTTTTCCTGTCCCCACAACTCCCCATACCATGGGTGGGCCCCTCCAATACTGCGAACCTCTCTCCTCTCCCAGCAGCCCCTCAGGAATGCCGGTCACGTCCCACCTCCACTTTTCCTTTCCCTCAACGTCCTACCTGGTCACATGGGGCTTCTTCCCCTCTCCTTGGGTGTCAGAAGTCCCCCACCAGTGCCTGGTGGATGCCCTACATGTGAGGAGGTGGAAGCTCTGTGTCCTCCTGCTCTACCGTCTCAACTCTACCTGATTGGCTGTTTTGATATACTAGTTGTTTTCATTTGAGATTTTTCCCCATTCCTTTTTTCCTTTTTTTGATTGTTTGAAAGATGGTCTTTTCAGCATCATGGGAAGTTTGCATTACCAAGTTTTATTTCTACATTTATTTTTAGTTTAAGAATACAGAGGGTCTGTGTTCCATGATGGCCTTTTTATTATCTTTAGTCTCAGTCTTTTGATTAGTCGTTTTCCAGTTACTGGGCTGACATGACATGGCACCATTTTGGCCCTCAGTTCACTTCAGTTCAGTTCAGTCGCTCAGTCGTGTCCGACTCTTTGCAACCCCATGAATCGCAGCACGCCAGGCCTCCCTGTTCATCACCATCTCCCGGAGTTCACTCAGACTTATGTCCATCGAGTCCGTGATGCCATCCAGCCATCTCATCGTTGGTCATCCCTTTCTCCTCCTGCCCCCAATCCCTCCCACCATCAGAGTCTTTTCCAACGAGTCAACTCTTCACATGAGATGGCCAAAATACTGGAGTTTCAGCTTTAGCATCATTCCTTCCAAAGAAATCCCAGGGTTGATCTCCTTCAGAATGGATTGGTTGGATATCCTTGCAGTCCAAGGGACTCTCAAGACTCTTTCCAACACCACAGTTCAAAAGCATCAATTCTTCGGTGCTCAGCCTTCTTCACAGTCCAACTCTCACATCCATACATGACCACAGGAAAAACCATAGCCTTGACTAGACGGACCTTAGTCGGCAAAGTAATGTCTCTACTTTTGAATATGCTATCTAGGTTGCTCATAACTTTTCTTCCAAGGGGTAAGTGTCTTTTAATTTCATGGCTGCAGTCACCATTTGCAGTGATTTTGGAGCCCCAAAAAATAAAGTCTGACACTGTTTCTACTGTTTCCCCATCTATTTCCCATGAAGTGATGGGACCGGATGCCATGATCTTTGTTTTCTGAATGTTGAGCTTTAAGACAACTTTTTTGCTCTCCTCTTTCACTTTGATCAAGAGGCTTTTTAGCTCCTCTTCACTTTGTGCCATAAGGGTGGTGTCATCTGCATATCTGAGGTTATTGATATTTCTCCCGGCAATCTGGATTCCAACTTGTGTTTCTTCCTGTCCAGCGTTTCTCATGATGTACTCTGCATAGAAGTTAAATAAGCACGGTGACAATATACAGCCTTGACGTACTCCTTTTCCTATTTGGAACTAGTCTGTTGTTCCATGTCCAATTCTAACTGTTGCTTCCTGACCTGCATACAGATTTCTCAAGAGGCAGGTCACGTGGTCTGGTATTCCCATCTCTCTCAGAATTTTCCACAGTTTATTGTGATCCACACAGTCAAAGGCTTTGGCATAGTCAATAAAGCAGAAGTAGATGTTTTTCTGGAACTCTCTTGCTTTTTCAATGATTCAGCGGATGTTGGCAATTTGATCTCTGGTTCCTCTGCCTTTTCTAAAACCAGCTTGAACATCAGGGAGTTCACGGTTCACGTATTGCTGAAGCCTGGCTTGGAGAATTTTGAGCATTACACAGTAAAAATTTAATAGTGCTGAATTTTGAAATAATATAGATCAAATTCTTTCTCTAATTTCAAAATCCTAGAGCTGTAAATTCACCATGTTGAGTTGCTGTTTATATTTGTATTCAGTATTAATACTTGAACCAATTGTAGATCCTGCTTTTTTCATTTTGAATGAATGAAATGAGAGAATTTATGGGTTATACCAATATCAACTTACAGTTTTTCCAAGCTTAATTTTCTTTTTCATAACTCAGGTTACTCTATTTGGAGAAAAATTTGTGACCTAAAATTTCATCAATATTTCTAACAACTTTCCATGTGAATTTGAAAGGGAAACACAATATGATAACTATTTCAAGATGCAGCGTTTTAAGGTTTTTTAGTACTATACACCTGAGCCCCAGGTAACTATTACAAATAAACTTCTTTAAATATTTTTTATTCAAGAGAGATAGGTACATGATTAGAAATAGTGCTTTATGAATTTGATTTTTATACCTATTGTAGGAAAAGCTTGTCTGATGAGAATGCATCTTGACAAATAGACATTTTTTGATCAATACTGAGGTAATTGTACAGGTTTTTAAAATTAAATAAATTGCAAACAGAGATTTCTGCAGCAGGTTAATCCTGATATCAAGGTTTTTGTTCTAGTTTAAGCATTGCTAAACATGGCAAAGATCTTTTTTGGCCTTCCTGAGCATGTGATATAAATTTGGTGCTGAGGTGGGTCAATTGTATTATGTATTAAGAAAATTATTTGTTTTCTGAATGTCAGTGGAAGATATTCCCAAATCCTTAGTGTGAGTTGATTAAAAAGCATATATTTGTTCATATTTACTGTAAATTCCTGAATTAGCTATAGAAAGTCTGCTTTTTAAAGAGTGTCTTCTAATGAAGCTGGTCTTTCTACTCAATACAACTTTCTACAAAGATGATATTTTGTTTTTACCAAGGAGCATTCATAGTAGAGTATAAAGTAAATCTATGTGAATTATTTCTGCCATGTAAAAGTTTAAACAGTCTTATCCAATAAAGGATACCTTTTCAAAAATAAGATATGTTCCAGGACATTCTTGTTTTAAAGAATATACATACAGAAATTTGCTAAATATTTAAAAAAATATTTTATTTGGAAAAGAGCATGCAACAAACTGGTTGAATAATGGAGTGCAGAGTTCTATTCTAGTCAATACAAAAAATTATATACACAAATCACTTAAAGTCTGTATATTGTAGTTATCTCTGATGGAAGAAAGGATTCCTTGGAATTTGTAATGTTTACTATCCTGAAAAATGATGCTGTGAAAGTGCTGCACTCAATATGCCAGCAAATTTGGAAAACTCAGCAGTGGCCACTATGGACTGGAAAAGGTCAGTTTCCATTCCAATTCCAAAGAAAGGCAATGCCAAAGAATGCTCAAACTACCGAACAATTGCACTCATCTCACACGCTAGTAAAGTAATGCTCAAAATTCTCCAAGCCAGGCTTCA